>NC_134041.1:33607033-33967668 GCF_965140245.1 Athene noctua
GATGCATCTGGTCTCGACGGAATAAGAAAGAATATAAGCACCTGGCGCTGACCATCAGGGCTACCATCTCACAGTTCAATGTCGTTACCAAATGTGTGGTCAGCACTATCCTGAAGGACAAGGAGCTCAAATCACAGCAAAGAGCCAAGATCATTGAGAAATGGATTCATATTGCACATGTAAGGCATTTATTCTAGACTGTTTAATGTTTCTCGTGTGGGTGCCTTGGAGTGGGGGAGTTGGAAGGGGAGGAAGGTGTTGGATGCGTTGGTCCCAGGCCATCTTAGCTCTAATGCTTTCTATTTTTGACTGCCTTTCTTTGTAACAGTAGATGAAGTGTTGCCCTTCCTCAGTTGCTTCCCCACCATGGAAGTGGGGTTGGTGCTTGTCTCTTTGGTTGGGGAGTGCTAATTAATGGGTGAGGCAGGTACTGTGTCTTGCAGATGGGGAGTGCCACATACTTGATGATGCAACGTTTATGGGAAGATGGGTATAAATTCAACCAGTTCACTTCCCTGGAACTAAATGCTGCTCGTATCAGGGAAGGAAGAGAAGTGATGGTTGATATCATCCAAAGGTTAGACTTGTTTGCAGAAGAAAGTCTAACAAGAAAGGAGTCGGACTGGCAGTGGTGCAAGCAGCAGGCACAGTCAGAATAAGCTTTGCACTTGCCTGCCTTTGGCCATTCGTGTTCAGCCAGTGAGCATCATGCTCCCTCTCCTGCGTCGATGAACGCCATGGGACTTGAAATCAGATGTGGTGGAAGGCAGCACAACTGTTTGTGTTTTATACATTTACATATGTGTGTGTACATGTGAAAGGAAAGCAAATACAGGGTTTGAAGTAAGTGCAGAGAAAGCTAACACTTCTAGGAAGCAGTAGCCTCTTCAACATGGAAAAAATGAAATTATTGTTTGTACTCTTTTGTTTTGAAAAGTCCTTGAGGCTGGAAGGTCATTTGCCTACTGAGTTATTCATGGTTCCCATCATGTATGCAAACCAGCTGAGTTTGGAGGGGGTGAGGGGTGCAAGCAGTGACCAGAAAAAATAAGTAGAGTTACAATATGGTACCAGACTCCTCCTCATCTTACCTTTCTGGTTTATCATTGTCTCACGCGTTTCTCTAACCCGTTTATACTCTTGGCTTCGATTCCTTTGTCTTGTAGCAGATTGTGTGTTTCTTAATCTTTGTGCGAAAGGGTTTTTCATGACTTCTTTACATAACTCCAGTTTGCTAATTTCTTAGATCTTATCTTTAACATTTTACTGTAAGCTTTTTAACTCCCCTCAGAGCACTGGGCAGCTGGCAGCAAACGGGATCTCTCTTGAAGAGAACATTTAAAGCACTTTCATATGGATGTGCGTTGACTTGTGTTTTAAGAATCACGTGGATTCTTTCTGAGCTATACAAAATAAGCAGTCATAAAAAGCTCAAGCCAAGCAGAGGCTTTCCAACCTTGACCCTGCACTTGTATGCTCCCAGCGGCAGCGTTGTTAGTCCTGGCACCTGAGCTTTGGCAGCTGCTGGTTCAGGAGGCTGGTGTGGGGAAGAAGTCTTTCACCTCTTTTGGCACTTCCATTGACTCATTGTTCTCGTCTGATGGCTGCTTTGTAGCCCCTGTGAATGGATTAGGAAGTTTGATTCCTATTGTCTGTGGGCAGATCTTTAAGTTGCAGAGGGTACCAGCTGAAGGGGCCTTCGTGGGGCAGCCTGGGCTGCAGCCTGGGCGAGCAAGTACGAAGCAGCTTCCTGCTGGTCCCAGGGAGCAGGGAGGCCCGGGAAGCCAGGACAGGGACCGCTCTCGGCATACTTGTTCTGTGGATGGAGAACTTTGATCTCCACCTCTGTTGATTCAGTGCTTCTCCCTGTACTTAGTTCATACACATAATTCAATGCTCCAGTCTTAGCTAAGCACGTGAAAAATGCATGAGCACGCTCTACAAAATAATTGCACATGTCGAACAGCTAGTTGCATATCTGCTTAGCTGCCCACTTCTGAAGAAAGCTGCTTGCTTTTTGCGTGCAAATGAATGTTTTGAATAGTTAGATGTCTGAATTAGAAAATAATCCCCTCATTAAAGTGCAGTTATTCCCAGACTGCTGACTCTGTAACTAAGCAGCGTGGAGTTCCACGTTTGTTATTTGTTCGTGACTTTTGGATCCAGTTTCTTGGTTTACAGGATAAACCGAATACTTTTCCGAACTGCCAGCCCTCTCTGCTCCACCTAGATCTGGGGTTCCTGAGCAGGAGCAGCCAATTTTACTCACACAATTTTTTCTTTAAAACTGAAAAGGAACGTTGAAATCGTTACTACCCTGTTATGCTTAATCTTTTAAACTCAAAGTTGCTTCTGCACAGTATTCTTTCTGGTTTCCCCCCTGTGAAGGGCACAGCATGAAACAATGTTATTCAGAGCAGTCTTAAAAATTCTTCCTATATGTAAATGAAAGCTTGCTAAAGTTTAGTCTGCAATCAGTTAAATCATTGAGAACACCAAATCCAGGATTGAATTCCTAATGTGCTGTGGGTGCGTATGCCTGGTCGTGAACCTTCTGCGTCACTGACAATGTAGATGTATCATCAGTATTTGGGTTAGGAGATTAACGACGTCTGAATTAATGATGCACTTGTGTTGGAAGACTAATGGCGTCTAGACTGATGATGGCTAAAAGCAAAAGAATTTGTGCTTGTTATGGAAGAAACAGATAAGAAGGGATTCCTTTAAAATAGCAAAGCAGAAACTTATCTACCGGCTGCCCGCGGTTAGTAGTCCTTATTGAAAGTGCTGACAGGAACTAGTTTTTGAAATGGGCATGCGCTAGAGCAGCACACGGGTTTACCGTTATTTTTAGAATGTACAAGAATATATAAGGACTTGTTTTTCTCATAAACTTTGGAGCTTGACTGTTAACCATATTGGTGTGTGTCTTGTCCCGCAACCTCGTCCTGCAACAATATGCTTTAGATTATGCAACGTGCAGTTAAGTCAAGATGGTTCCAAATTGGATCTTCCAGTGCAAACTCCTGTGTTTGAGAAATCTCAGTGCTGAGAATTTGTGCCTCTCAATCCCTGTTCTCCCCGGTCTGAATTTCAAGTTGAAGTTAAAGAAAGCAGGGTCTTGTTCTTAAATGTGTCGGTCTCAGAAGAAGAGCCGTTACGTGGTTCCTTTGGCTGCAAAGTTTGCAAGAAGAGCTTTCAGGTCTTGCATGTCCTACCACGTGATTGTGAACTTGGTCTTCATCTAGCCTAACTGCTAACCTGCTTCAAGTGCTGCGGTGTGCCTAGTCAGTCTTCTTAAACCACACTTTGTTAAATGTAGCCTCCTAAGTTGCCCAAAGATTTTTTTTTTTTTTTTTTTTTTTAGGTAAATAAAAGGGAGTAAATGTACTTGCCTTAGTTGTTCAGTCAATTTTAATGCAACTTGTGAACAGAGTTGCTGATATACCAAGGTCTGACTTTTGTTTATGTTAAGGTTGCTTTACATTGATTCAGTCCTACAAAGGAAATAAAGTATGTCTATTTTCACTGTAAGGATCCTTTACATATTCAGCATTATTAGTGTAATAATGAGTCCCATCAAAATTTGCAAAGTGGAATTGTAGTTTGGATTTGGATATATTCTCATCTACATGCAACAGTCAAATGGGCACGTGTTTTGTCTGTTAATTTGCATGTACGGACACCTGTTAGTGAGAGCTTGTATTTGCAAGAGTTTAAGTCTGTGGTGCCCGGGCGTTCTAGTTCATGAGCCGCCAACAGATTTACAGGAGTTCCTTGAAGAGTCTCAGGCCAGACTTTCCCTCTCCTCCTTGCTTGCATCTGCTTTACCAGGAATCTGTGCTGTCTTTTTGAGAACTAGGTTTTTCAGTATCCTTTTCCATCCAACCTTTTCCCCCAGAGAAACTGTAAGAAATGCCTATGAACCAGTCCCTCTGTTAGGATTTGGTACTGACTCTGGAAAAGCTGGGAAGTTTTTTTCTCTTGAACAGTGTGCACGTACTTGAATAACAGGTTATTCCTTTGCATGTCTTTATTTTTAATTGACGCTTAGATGATTGAGGGTTTACATTTTTAATACCACATATAAAGAGGCAAAGCCTGTTTTTTCCTCTAAAGGGTAAAAGGGATTGGTAACTGTAAAGAGTTTTTTAAGAAGTGTAATATTTGTGCTTTCTAGCCTGGCTTCATGGACTCAGTTCCACTTTTATTTTTACTGGGACAACTGGAAGCTGTACCACTGCAACATCACCACAAATACATGAAAGTGAGGAAAACAAGATATAAATGCCAAAGCCCATAAAGTGTTTGTTGGCTGGGGGGGGTGGCGGGGGGGAGTGATATTTTTGATGCTCCATATTTGTACAGCTGCCTGCTTAGCAGTGAGAATGTGTAGCGAGCATGACACCAGTCAAACAGAAGAGCACTAACATATTCGTAATGCTGACATTACATGCTCCTGTATCTCTAACCACTCCTTTCACAGGAATGTAGGATCCTGAAGAATTTTTCCTCCTTGAGGGCCATCATTTCAGCACTGCAATCCAACTCCATCTATCGGCTGAAGAAGACCTGGGTGTGTGTTTCAAAGTAAGCATCCCCCTCTGCCCCTGTGGCTAGCCCCAAACAAAGACAAAAAGCTCCGTGCTCTTTCTTTCCATCTTGTTCTTCTCGGTCTTCCTATTCTGCTCCTTCATGGACAAGTGTCCTCTTAGAAGATACTCTCATTCCTGTGAGGCTCAGACCCCTTTTTTTGGGTCTGTCTGCTGTGAGCTCTTCTTTCATATTGACGGGACCACCTGCCCTCAGGGGTACTGGGTCTCTTCTGTCCTTTATAGCGTATTGGATCTTCCACAACCTATTTTGAAGAACTATGGGACTACCTACTGACTCAGCACAAGCACACGGTTCTTGGAAGGTCAGCAAAAGGCCACCATGATGCTTGCCAGTTGTCTCCTCTACTGTGAAGTTGGAGGAGGTCAACGTTGCCACAAACCTTCACTAATCCTCTCTTGGTCCTGACATTTCCTTAAAACATATCCCCAAACTACAAAATCCAAGCCTGTATTGAAGATGGTATTTCTTACAGGGGAATACCTTTTTGTGCAACTGGCATATTTACTGCATGCCAGACAGACACCAGAAAGCTGTGTAGGAAAGATGGTGTTCTGCTCATTCAGTTGGTGACAAACAGATTTATGTTTTTTTCCTTTGTCTTTGATAAACAAAGAGAAACGTTGCTCTGCCACACAGCATACTTCTGCATTTCCACTAGGAGAGGTGGATCTTTCCTTCTGCCGCCCTGTGTTCCTGTTGCTGATCAGGATGTTGCCATCTTGTGTTTATAGTGTGGGGTAATAGAAAGGGGCTCACACAGTTACAAGCTTCTGGCTTTCCTGAGTGCGTGGCACAGGGCAAAAACGTAGGATACCTCTCACAGCTATTTTTCTGTTGCTTTGTATCCATTTACCCGCTTCCTTACAACAATCTGATACCCCTCAGTGTGACTGAAAGCCCTGCCCAGGATCGGCGTACCTGTGGCATTCCTTGTGCTGCTGTCAAATAAGGCTGGCGTTACCGGGGAGCACCAGGAGATCCCAGGAAAGTTCCTAGTTGATGTGCAGCATCTCACTGGATGCGTTTTGGTGGTGGTATCTTTTACATGCCCAACTGTTAACGATTCATGAGGAAAAAACCAGTAATCTGATCTGTATTAGAGTGCTTTCTGATAACCTAAAAGATTTAATCTTTTCCTATACAGGGACATGATGCTGATGTTCGAAGAGCTCTCTGATACCTTCTCAGACCACGACAATTATTTGACAAGCAGGCAGCTGCTGCTGAAGGTGAGAATTAGCTTGAGTTGCAAGGCTTGTGATCTCAATCAAAGCTGAGGTTAGCCCTTCTTCTAAGGAGCTGTCAAAGCTCGTCTCTCCCTGAACTACGGTAGGCAGTGCTTCAGGGAAGAGAGGTCTGTAAAACCTGTGCTTTTCTGCTGGGATGAGAGGTGATTTTGTTGTTCCTGAAAGCACCTACGCTCCTGTTAGCCTGCTGAGCTTGGATACCCACACAGAGCAGGGTGCAGCAGCACAGTTTCTGTGAGGGCTTGTTCACAGGACAGCAGGTCAGGAGCCTTGGAGCCCCCACTGCTGGAGTTCGACGTCTCTTGGGCAGGGTGATTGTCTGAACTGCTAGCTGGTGCACCCTCTGAGCAGACCTGGAAAGGCTCTGGTTTGCACTGGTGAGTGCAGAGCAGCTCCAAATGAGATTCTCAACTGGGCTGCACGGCTGTAGTGCTCTTGACTTCACTGGAACAATGCCACTCGGCTTCAGCTGAGGAATTAAACCAAGATGTTTATCTGACCATCCCATACCTTTCTTGGAACTGGAAAACAGGGCTGGGAATTTCGAAGGAACAGGCTTCCTGCTCTGTGTGTGGCCAGATGGACAACAAAGCAGGCTCTGTCTGAAGCAGTTTGACTTGAGCACTCTCCTGGGCGAACGCCAACAAGCTCTGGGTCTTGAGAGGGGTGAGGAAGAATAGCAGGGAAAGGTTATATTCTGTAGAAACTATGGAATGTTTGTGGCAGTTTTTTCTGTCTGCATGAAAATGTTTCTATAGACTGCCTCCTGACCAGTTGATTTTTTGGCAGTTCTATCCAGTCAGTCTGGCATTTGTACCTTACCCCCTTGCCTTGGTATTTGACACAGTGTTTTGCTCAGGAGTGATGGGTGAACACATTCAAACCTGTCAATCTCCTTTGTTTATCATCCATTTATCAACACCTGTAGCTAAATTTTAAAGCAGGTGAGATAATAATAGGCATAGAGGGAAAATGTGTATTCACAACAGCTTATTAACCTAAGTACTAAAAAGACACAACAGCAACTCAATCTGAGCCCAGACCTTCTGGCTCCTAGCAAATCACCCTCTCCAGCTGCCGTAAGGAGATCTGCAAAACATTTTGAAAGCAGTGAGAGGAGAAAAATTCCACAGAATAGCTAGAACCTCTCTCCTACTCCTCCTTTTGGACTGTTTTGTAACGATTGGAGGATGAATGTCCACTGAATCCCTAAAGTCTTTGTTTTCTTTCACTGTAAATAGTGTCTGTAGGGAAGCTGTCTTTGCCCTTGCCTATCCATCCTACAAATGTAAGTGTAAAGCAGACAAAATGGCACATGACAACAGGTTGTTTGGCACGGAGAGGGAGCGCTGTGTTCTCTCCTCCCCAAACAATGGCTCTGCTGCAAGCTGCAGTTTCAGGTTCTGTGCCTGCCCGCCGGCTGCTGTTAGAGGATCTCCAGTTTATCTTTCAGTATCTTGAAGACACTGAGACAACACTCGTTTTTCATTTGCTCTTGTTTTCCAGCCGAGGAAGGAAATACAGTTTGAGTTTGATCTGTTCCTTCACTGTGACTGAGAGAAGTAAACGTTGTGATGAAAGGATCTTTCCAAGTGCAGGCTGTTGTTTTGTGCCTCTTAAAAAGACTGATAATCATTCGTGCCCCACCTGTCCAACCACTGGAGACAGTAACAGTAACTCCCAGCATCCCGTAGGGATCCAGGGAAATAAAGGCTACAGATCTATTGTGAAATAGCTCCTCCATTCACAGGAGAGCTTGACTTGTGGAGATGAAAACCTATTACCTTGTTTTCCTGCGTGGTTTTGGATTAGTCAATAAGCTACAGAGGGTAGTTGCTGCATCTCTGTTGCGGCATGAGAAAAACAAGCAAGCATTACATAAGATAGAGATGTTTACTTGTAGCAGTCCTGATTAGGAAATTAAACAGAAATCCTGAGGTCGAGAGTGTCAGGATAGAGTTCAGAGAAGCATCTGGCCACCTGAAGGTGCATCTAAGCTTCTCTGATTTAAACTCCCAGGAGATTTTCAACAGCTCTTAGCTTTGACCAGAGTAGAGCCACTTTGCTGAAAAACTCCCTTCTAGTAATTTTGTGGGATTTTGTCCACAATTCCCAGTCAGTGTACAAGTCCCGGAAAATTAGCACATGTATGTACACGTGCATGTACCTATACAGCAAATATTTTTGCTTGCCCCATTGAATGTATTTGCAATTATTTTACACAAACATAGTTGCCAGCTTATCGCTTAGATCCTTTGTTAATTGCCTTTAATTCTCTTGTAACTCACAGGAAGGAACATCCAAATTTGCCAACCTGGACAGCAGTGTGAAAGAAAATGCGGAAAGCACACGGAGGCGGCTGCAACTTCAAAAAGATATGGTGCGTTTGGGGTCCTTTTCCTCCCCTTTTTGACCTGATAACGTGATTAACCCTGAGTGGTGAATGATATAAGAAGCAAAAACTAGAAAGGTATTTAACAAAGAGAGCGTGCAGTAGGTAAAGACCTTGAGAGTGCCGCTGTCAAGAAAAACAATCACATCAGTGCTATAGATTAGCTGATGCAAAGCGAGGGAAGCGAAAGGTTGAGACTGAATAGGCAGTCAGAGTGTTTGTTCCTGTGCAAAGCTGTATTTCACTTATGCTGTGGGTCGCAGTAAGCAGGTAATACTCTGTGTGCGTGTATATAAAGTGCAGATATATATAGATGATATCCCCCCCCTCCCCCCGCCCCATACATCTGTATATAAAGATGGTTCCAAAGCGGGATCCGTGCTGCACCCCGCTCAAGCCGTATGGCCTACGCTGAGCTGCCACGCTGTAACCGCTGTGGTTTTTAGCGCAGCCCAGCTGTCCTCCTACTCCAGTAACACCCGCCTGTGTACTGAAAGGCCGGAGGAAACGGATGTGCAAAGCTTCAGCATAGCCAGTGTGTTCAGAGATCTGATGCTGGGAACGCTCCGAGATTTCAGGATTCGGTGGTTGTACGCGGGGGCCACGTCATGTTCCCTGGCACCAATCTTCCCCTGTCCCCTGCAAGGGGATAACTGGGTGGGCAGGTTTGCTGCTCCCGCTTGCATTTGCTTCACATCCCAACCAGCTGTTGGGGGTGGACCCTGAGACAAGGGTTTGGCCTCAGTTTCAGGTCTTCCAGAAGTTTACTAAATCTGTCACATAGAAGAGTAATAAAAGATGGGTGAATACAGACATGTGTTCTTCGTTTTCAACTGCCTTGTTTCTGTCCTACAAGAAATTAATTCTGTTAACTACTCTCGTTACCCTTTAGAGAGAAATACAGGGAAACTTTTTCATGTAGTAAGATACCTAATGTAAGTACTGGAATTCTTGTGATAAAAGAAAATTAGCTCTGGCAGAGCAGCAATTGCATTTACTTTGAAGCAAGCTCATGAAGCTTCTGACATGCCAGCTTGAAAATTGCACAGACTTTTACAGAGATTGCTTTGTAAAACGTGTCCAGTTTCCAGTCTGCTGGTGAAAATGCCTTTTGTCTCAAAGCTGGCAAAGATTTAAAAGGGCAGGCGGAGAGAAATCTGGGATAGGGAGGCAAAAGTGCTGAATGTGACTTTTTTGTCTATTTGTTTGACTGGAGAAAGTATGGATCCTTTGGATGGTAGAAACAAGCGTTTCCTTCACAAGTGTAGAAGCAGCCTGAATTCTACAACTGCTAGCAGCCTAGGAAGTTTAAAATGTGAATAATTACTCTCAAAATGAAAGGAATGGCTGAGGAAGATGGTCACTTCTTAGAGGAGGACAACTGTGACTTGATTTGACTGGACTGTCAGGTGGCATACACCATTAAGTAAAAATCCACTGGAATGAGGCAGAGAGAGAAACTGCTTCAACAGGCTAGCCGGGAGCATGCCCCGGCTCCTTCTCTTGTAGCAGGTAGCCGAGGGACCCTGTCCCTGCTGCTCGATGCTGCTTCCACAGGCGGGGTTTCCTGGTGACCCACTGTTAGAAACCAGGGTGTGGTGGCAGTGTGGTAATAGAAAACCACTTGGCAATATCTGTGAGAGCATCCCACTGTCATTCGAGTTTGATTTGAATTGTAGATTAGATACTGAGGAGGATGCCATGAAAGAAAAGATAAGACCACTGTTTGGTTAAGCAGACTGCTTTTATTTCATTCTCCTATACAGGCCTATTCTAGCATTCTGATTATTACCGTTTCTCAATCATTTAATCCAACGTTGCTCTGATCATTTGCAGGCAGTAATGCAAGGCACGGTACCTTTTCTTGGTACCTTCCTCACTGATCTCATCATGCTTGACACAGCACTTCAGGACTATATCGAGGTAAATTAAGGCAATTTCTTGAATCCTAAATATCCTCCCTGCCTTCCCAGCACTGAGCGTGTCTGTTCCTGTATCTTCTACCGGGTTCTTCTGCAGCTCTTAAAAATGGAGGAATCTGTTTTCAAAAAAAAGGAAGCCAGATGCGGTTTTATCAGCAACAAGAATCTTGTGTGAATTGGAGTGCTGTTATCTGAAGGGACAAGCTTAGCGTTGTATTTTGTCTTGTTTTCTTAGGTTAGAAAATGTGAAGAAAGTAGGCTTTCCATTATTCTGTTTCATTTTTCTGAAAACAACGTTTTAGGCATGCAGATTTATGTGAATAATTGGTAAAATGCACACAATCACAAATTCAGCACTGCAGACTGATCACTGAAGAGCTTTGGTATTGACTCGGGTGTGTCTGGGCCCTAAAGTGATTGAAGACTTGTTTTTTTTTCGTTTCTCTTTAGCTGAACAAGCAGGGGGAACCAATTTAGCACAGGAAGGGAAAAAGGACTGCAAGAGGGTCTGGTTGTTTAACAGAGACTGAGGATGGGGCCAGTTTTCAAAGGTGTTTGAAACCATAAGTAGAGACACTGCAGCCTTTGTTGTGCTGGTGTTGGTATTTATGATAAGAATGGGCAAATACAGTTCTCCCTGGGCTGGCAGTGGTTGCTGGGGTTTTTAGTGGTGGTTTGTTTGGCGGAACTGCACAGAAGCAGGCCTGCGTAAGGTTGCTGTACATCCATTTTCTTTGGGGCAGTTTCCCTCCTGTCCGTGCTTTGTGTTTACTTGGTGTTTCTGAAACTCCCTGGGAACACTGCTAGAGTCACAGCACAGGCAAGAGCCAAGTTTGTTTCTGCCGTGCAAAATCCCACTAGCATTCTTCAGAGCGGATCTCAACACAGCTTTTATGAGCATTCTTGCATTGGGCTTTTTTTCTGGGGCAGATTGCCCTATAGGCCGTGAGGACAGCTGTCCCTTGGAGACTCAGATGTATGAGTGCTGTGGTTTATACCAGATCTGGAAACAGGTATTTGGAGAAGGTCCTTGCTCGGGGCACGTCTGCGCTTTACATTAGCCTTGCTACTTCATGCTGTTTGTGATTAAGTTCAACTAAGCTTGTGTTCTTCTATTCTGATCCCTGCTCTTTCCTTCCAACAGGGCGGCCTGATCAATTTTGAGAAGAGACGAAGGGTAAGTTGAATGTTCTGTGATTTTTAGTTTACTGATACCCTCTTCTAGAGCGTTCTCTTGGCGAGGCCGTTTGTCATTGCTCGGGCATATACAACAGCTGTGAATTTTAATGCAAGTTCACAAGGAAAGAATAGACCCCTGAAATGCTGCGAGCTTCTGCCAAACTGTGAACAAACTGCAGAACGAGAACCTACTTTTTAGATGTGTGCAGTAGGGGAAGAGGAGCTGCAGGCCACTTACTTCCGTGGGAATTACATGCGGGGCATGCCCATTCCCTCCCTTTGGTGTTCATGGGAATGTGACAGATGTGTATGACCTGTGTGTTGAAACAGAGCTGGTGGCATGAGACCTTTGCTTTCCAGAAGATACAGTTTGTAAATATCTTCCTTCTGCTGCGGTAAACTATTTGTAGGTGAAAGGCTGCAGATGAGACAGAGAAATAAAAGCTGTCAGTCTTTCTGTTCAGCCTGATCCTCGTTGGTCAGAGATGAGTAATGTTATGTAGGAGTTAAAGGTTCTGTCTGAATGAAGTCATGCCAAATCTCCATTCTGGGGTCTGAAAGCAGTCTTGGGAGTTGGCTGTGATGGAGCCATTTCCTCCCCTTAACTGCTCCCAGCTCTACAAACCACTTCTTGGACTTGCCTTGCATGTACAGCTGCATGGCTCAGGGTACTAATAACGGGATACGGGAGCTTCTGGTTGGTCATCGGTCCAGCTTCATACAAACCAGTGGCAAAGCCGCCCTCTGAACCAGGCCGAGTACTCAGCTGCATTCCTGCATCCCGATTCTATAACCTCCTCTAACACGAGGGGGTATTAAGAATTATTGTGGCAAAGCGTGTGTGCAGGTGGAGTTAGAGAAGAGCTGCACGTTCTAGTCACACGTGTTACGGGTAGCATTTCATGTTCCTCTGGTGCAAGTGTGAGTGCACAACGTGAAAAGCCGGGGACAATCAGACTCTCTGCTTTCGTCGCAGGCACCCCTAATTATTTACCCTCGCTTGCTGTCTGAGAACCACCTAAGCACAGGGCATGGTTTGTCTCTCACAGCTGGTCTGGCCCGAGCAGGGGTCAGCAGGTGGGGTAATCTGAAGACTTTATGACCCTTTGCTACCCTCGTTCCTAGAGGAACAACCAGCAGTGCTGCCGTTCGGTGGGTTTGCACTGGCATTGCACTTCAGTTAGTACTTGGGAAAAGCGCTGTGGTGAAGTGCGATTCCTTGTGTTTGTCTTCTGATTTGTGCTTCTCTGAAAATGTCACAATTCAGTAAACATTTTGGATGCTGGGGGGAAAAAAAAAAGACAAGACTTCGTTGTTTGAAAAACTGGTTCTGGAAATAGTCACTCGACTGAAACTGAACTTCAGGTCAAACGAAGTTTGTCCTGGATCTGTTGTTGCCTGTGTTTAGTATATGAATGAGTGAATTTGGGTTTGTGTTGTTTTTTAATTAGAATTCCCATTTGATTCTTTATTTTTTTTTAGGAATTTGAAGTAATTGCCGAAATTATGCACTTGCAGTCTGCATGTAACAGCTACTGCTTGACACCAGACCCAAAATTCCTCCAGTGGTGGAGCAGACAGGAGCATTTAACTGAGGAGGAGAGGTAGGTTCTCAGTCCAGCCGGCGAAGCAGGCTTTTCTTAGCCCACACCCCCCTGCAGGGAGGTTGTGTCAGCCTTGAGCTGTCCTCTTACAGGGACTTACATGTACTGCTGCTCCAGGAGGGTGGAAGTACCTCTGTCTTCTGCTAACCAGCTGTAGAAACCCTGTTAAACATTTAGCAGGGGTTTTTGGAGACTGGATTTTTTTTTTTTTTTTTTTTTGAGATTGGAAATGAGGCTTCTGACTTTGAAATCTGATAGTCTGTTGTGTCTGGGCTGTCTGTATGCCCAGAGGCACGCTCAGAGGCCGATCCTAGGGGAGGTCGAGATGCAGGCACTGAGCGTTGGGCTGGTGGATGCAGGCAGCAGGTAGCCAAGGCAACGCAGAGCTGGCTGAGCGCTCATCAGATAAACGTCTCCCGGGTGTTTGGGGTGGGTTTTGCAGCCCTGCTGAGTTCTGTGCTACGGTACATGCTGCTAGACCAACGCAAGGCAATTTATTTTCTGCACTCTAATATTTCCACTAGGTATCTGAATACCACTCTGCTGCACTAAGAGTGTAAGCATAGATACATACTGCATTGTACTGAGTCATAGTGAAAAAAAGTCAGCTTATCCAAGATTCACATGTTAAGTATTTTCTTGACTATTTTTTTTAAATAAAATGATGACTGTTATCCAAAAAAGCACTAATTTTTAAAATTGTTGTAAAGAAGTGAAATATCCCCTTCATCAGGGTAAAGTGTAGAGCGCGCTGTGTTCCTCTTTGTGGGGTTGCAACCTTTGGTGAAGTGGGAATAACTGAAGGCTTCTCAAATATCTTGAGTATTACTGCTTTGAGATACCTAACTAATCGTCTTGTCTGTCAAAATTAACCGGGTGCCCTCTGTTCTGCAGTTACAACCTTGCACGTGAGATTGAAGCAGCTGCTGACACTGGCACCCCATCGCCGAAACCTCGGAAAAGCGTGGTGAAGAGGTTGAGCCTGTGAGTACGATGGGGCAAAGGGTATCTGGTGTGTTAATATGAACCTGAATAAATCAAACAAGCAGTGCTTGTTTTACCCGCTGAAAAACCTGGCTGGGGATGCAGACCACTGCAGTACATTAAGGAGACACCATCAGCTAGAAATGCAGACTTCTGTCTGAAGCTGTCCTTGCTGCTGCTGTTGTTATAAGTAGTCATGAGGATTATTAATGATGAAAGAGATTAGAGACAAAAAAGCCTTCCTAAGGTGTCAGAAAAAGGAATCATTTTAGGGCTGGATTATAAATTCAATATCTATTGTGTAATGACTTCCCTGAATGCAGAGGCAAAACAGAGTAGATGAGGATAAAGTCTGGCCTATTATTAGTCTAATTTGCTCACACTTGCAAAAATTCCTTGCAGGATTTTAATTTGAAAATTAAGGTTAGCAAAAGGGCATTTGATAATAGAAACAATCTGCCCAGCTGCCTTCAGGTTAGAGAAGGAAAATAATCATGGGGACATGGTTCAATTGAGTTTAATACTGCAAAGGTTCAAGCAGGAGGCGGTGGAGAACAGGGGCATGCAGCTAAGCAGACACAGGAAAGAACAGACTAGCAGGAATTCATGGCAAGCTGCAGGAAATGAAAGCAGAGATCAAGGGCGGAAGTAAAACTAACTTAAAGGTGAGAAATTTGAACCTGATGCGAGAGGAGATACGAAAGGACTCCCGCATACCAGTGGCATGATCAAGATGAGGTGGGGAGATGATGAATTTAAGAGCACTATCAGCTCCTAACTGTCCTTTCCTGCTCGGTTCTTGTGGCCAGTTTCCTCAGAACAGGCAGTAGCCATTTCACTTCACATCAGCACTACTGCAGGCTAGGGTCTGAAAGAAGAATGAATGGATGTTTTCAATCTAGAGTTTTGAGTTCTGATAAGCAAGAAAAAAAAGTCCAGGCAGCTGTTTGGAAGGTGTTTCAATTAGTCCGTCTGAGTTCCATTTTGCGTAGTCCATCTGGCTGTGAGAACGTGAGCTTTGAAGATGACAGTGCCTGAGCTCTCGGTGGCCTGTCATGGGTGTCTCCCTCGGCACGTGCCTAAGCTGCGCGTAAGAACTGTCGCTGCGGAGCACAGGCTTTATTCTCTTGTTTCTGACGGCGTTTCAGTGCTGCAGTATTGTCATTTACTGCATGGAGTTTGTTTGCACTGTGCAGCCTTTGTCTAAAGAATTGTTTCATCTGCACTCTGAATGTATTTTGCAAATTAATACTGTAGAAAAGACTGGCATAATTCACCCCGGCAACAGGGGGTGACACCTCTTTAAATTGTTTTAAATCGTTAACTGCATGCCGACAGAGCATCTAATTCACCTGGCTTCTTTACTTTATGTCTTGTACAAGTTTGTTTCCTTTGACACTCCTTTAAATTTACTTGACCTGCATTTAGAAATGAGTCTTGGAGAGGGAGAGCCTATAATTTACACTTTCTCCTGATCTTCTCGTTGTGTACATCTCCATTCAGACTCTTAGAGAGAAACTGGTATCCGTGGCACCTTTACTGAGGGAAAGAATTTGCAGCGGGGAGGAATTGGCCTTTGGCAGACCTTTGCCTGGTGTTTGGCCACGTGTTACCTTTCTTGCACTCATGGCGACTGAGCAGGTCTTGTGTCAGTGGGACCCGGGTGTGACAGCAGTGTGCAGGACCGCGTAAGGTGCAGCCAGCTGCCATGCCTCTAACTCGCCCCTCCTCATCCCTTGGGTTGTAAACACATCAGGTTTACAAGCTGTCATTTCCTAGCAAGTGAGGCTGAAAATTCAGCAGACCGAAGAGTCTTGTTTGTGGTACTTGGGCATTAGCTCAGCTTTTGGCCTTGCAGCTGGTGGGTATGCCAGGTCAAGAAGGTATTGTGTTAGGGTGTAACAGACTCTCTTGACAAACCGTATGAACAGCATAGAGGAAATGGAAACAACAGGCCACTCAAGACAGGAAAGCAAAACAATGAAACAGTGCATAAGAACTTTGAGCCAAGTGACCGCCTTGCTCAGGCCAGCTCTGTTCTGCTTTCACTTACTGGCTTTTATGCTTTCTTTTCTATACTAGACTGTTTTAGGCAACTCGACATCAAAGGCCTGCTGCTGGAGCTGATCTATTAAGTTCAAACAAGCTGTGGCTAGCCTTTCCACTCTATTTTTTGGCAATTCCTCCTAAAGTGTCCACTCTCTCCACAATGATAACATGGTCTCATGTTCTGAATGAATTTTTTCTTTTCTGGCATTTTGTTACTTATCTTAGTGACAGCAGCAACTACTGGTTTTTCTTTTTCTGCTAGTAAAACACCTTTTACAGCAGAGGCAATCATAGCTGCTTGGGCATTCTGTTCTGCCCTGGAAGCACGTAGTAGCATTTCATCAACAGGAGCTCCATTTAGTAAACCTGCTAGTATAGTCCTTGTTCTGGTATTGGCATTTTCAAAAGCTAACAACCAAAACATAGTCTTTCATTTCATCAGGTAAGTCCGCTTGATCTTTCATAGCTTGAGATAGTCGATCAATACAGGCACTGTATATGGTTCTGTAAGTCCTTGTCGAACAGCCGCAAATGGAGCTGTTTTTTTTCCCTTCAGGTATCTGCAGAAGAACCCGGTGGGCTAGCTGTTGTGACATTTGGTGAAAAATTGGAGGGAAAGTCACCTGTACGGCCGTGCTGGCATATGCGCCCTGACTCTACAGATACAGTACAGATACCTACAGTCCCAGCATAAAATGGATCGTTCTGATCACGTTGATGCTTATTTAGTTCAGTAATTACAAGTTGATTCCATGTTCTTTCCCAAATTAAATGTTGAGAAGGAGTCAATAAAAGTGAAGCAATGTTCTGAGAATCAGCAGGTACCATCAAATCCGCTGTAATTATATATTTTATAATGTTCTTTGCTGCTCCTGATTTTAATCCATAAGTGGTTACTGTTTGTTTTGCTTGCTGTAAAATTTTCCAATCACGTGGTTCCCACTTCCCGACTCCCCCTTCAGTGACCACGGGGCAGGCTAAAGATCCAACTGTCTGCCAGTCTCCTTCTAAAATAGCATCTCGGACTACTCCAGTCCATCGTCGCTGCACAGGATCAGTGTCGGAGGTTGGATAGGATGGAGGTCGTTGTATAGTCGGAGCTGTATTTGTTGTGGTTGGTGGTGGTGGCAGTGGTGGTGGTGGTGCAGAAGGAAGTGCAGGGCCTGAGTTGGAGTGCCACCAAGTGGTAGATTTTAGAGTCCTTTTTTGTGTCAATACAGGGATGTAGCTCCTCCAGCTTTTTCATTAGTTGATGTAACAGTTGGTCATTTTCTAAATCGCCTGCAGCAGGAACTGTTGGAGGCGTGTTACTGCCAGAGTTGTTGGATGATGACCAAGAAGAGGAGGAGGAGTGTGAAACTGGAAGGGACGAATATAATCGTGGGCGGCAACTAGATCCGCTTTGCTCCGCCTCTTCTTTTGTAATTTCCCTCATCTGAGGGGCAATCTCTTTCACTTCCGCTTTACTCTCAGTTGAAACTGAAACTTTGCTGCTTGTACCACCCCCTCCTGCACGAGCCGCAACTTCTGCTGCGGATGCAGCGACGGAACCCGACGTACCACGAACAGGCAGCTTAGTGACATCGAGACCAAAAAATTTCGCTACCGGACGACGTGGGGTGGTTGCTTTATTTACTTCTGCTTTATCTGGTTGTACCGCCTCTATTGCTGCAGCGGCCACCTTCCGCTCAGCTTCCATCTCTTGTAAAGCATTAATCACTTCCCGCCACACCGATCCAAGTTCCTTTGCTTTTTTTCCTGCTTTTCCACCCTCTATAGTAAAATTCCACAGTAAATCTCCTACAGCCCTCCATTGAGAGGGATTAAATAACATAGAGGCGCTGAGGCAAAGCTGTGGCTCCTGCGCCCATTGCACCAAGTCTTTTAGCTTGGACTGGCTCACATCACTACCTCTCTTAGAGAGTATACTTGTGAGGAGCCATATCGCTGCTTCCACTTCTTGTGCCATAGCAGCTTACCTTCGCAGAGGACAGCCTGCAGAACCGTCTCCTAACTCCAGAAGTGCGTCTATGTGCCGGCTTCTGTGTTTCTCTGCGCCGTTTCTATCCGAAGTTCTCCGTTCATCGCCACGTCTCGGTCGATGTGTTAAGAATAACGAGGTCCCTGTTCGGGCGCCATCTGCCGATGGATAGAGCCCGGATATCAAGAATAATACCAACGTGGTTTGCAAGCTCGATCCAATTTTATTAAGTACAGAGCATCTTACATACTGTTAGAGAGTGACTATGCGAAGGCAAACAAACTGTGATTGGTTCTGTGCTACTGTCCACACGATATTATTCATATTTCATTGGTACAACGTAAGAAGCACACGCGAGAGGCGTGAGCCGTGGACCTACTACTTGAGGTTTCAACGTCACGCCTTATCTCTAGTTAAAAGAATTTGCTGAACAATAGCTCTCTATGCAGTGGCAAGTCAGAGAGGAATGCTGAACAGCAGTTCTTTCTACAGAGGCAAACAGCAGAGAATTGTTCATTTCAGTATCAAGGACCATGTGACTGTTATCTTCCAACAACTTCTCCACAACAGTACAGACTGGAATTTTTGGGGGGGTTGTTTTGCACGTGAGCCGAGGAAGGTGACAGCCTCACCTAGAGGGGAAAACAGGACTGCAACGTTTGTCTTAAGAACACCGCACAAGCCAACTCTCTTTGCGAGAAAACATTTTCCTTTGTGCCAGTATTACACAGAAGAAGGTCTGAATTTATTTTTATAAAACGGGAGAAGAAAAGTTTCAATGCAGTTCTGCCTGAACCGAGGAGGAGGTCCCAGCCGCCTCCAGCTGACTGACGGGAACACTGGTTTGCGGGAGGTGTGGGTGAGCCAAGTGCCACAAGCAGTTGCTGCCTTCAGGAGGGATTTACATTCATGAAAAAGCAGGGCGGGTGCATCCCCAAAACACTCATCCCTGGAGACAGTAGAAACTGCAAGTGGGTCTGTTGCTTTCACACAGCTGGCAAACTTCTTTTTGCGCTTGTTCCATGCCAGAAAATTACCTATTTGGGGTTTTTTTTCCAAAGACCTTTGAAAGAATGGACTGCACTTGCTTTGGGATGAATGTCATGGTTTGTCCATGAACAAGGCAAAGAACCACTCCTTGTCTGGATTTAGGTCTGGTCTTAATGCCGCTACAGGGCGTTTTTTCTTTCACTTTGCTAACCCGTTGTACAGAAATCGATGCCTTTTGCCTGTACTCTGGAAGGACCGATGTACCTCTTTGTAACGTGCAATCACTCTTCAAGAGCAAAACTTTTAACTCACGTTTTCCTTCATGAGGGGCAACTACATGACCTTTTATTTTAAAAGTGGGTATTGAGAGGAGATAACCGGGCCTTAAACATTACCCCAACCACCCAGAGATTTTGATACACTCGTAGCATTATTATGGGTCATCTACAGGCAGCTCCCTTGCTCTTGATGTATGTCTGTTAAATGAGTTTCCTGAATGGTACATCCTTTCAGCTGCAATAAAGAATTCAGCTGGAATGTTATCATCTGTTCTCTGTGAAACTTTAAAGAACATATTTCTTGAGTCTCTTACCAGAATACAGCCTTCCTTGAAAGGATAGTTAGGAGTTTTATTTTTAAAAGCCATAAATGAGACATTGGATTGTAAGCAGCTCTTACTGAATAGGCTGTCTTTGAGATACATTAGTCTGAGTTAAAACAAACTCAAATACTTAATGATACACATGCCTGGGTCTTTTTTTTCCCCACCGGTTCTGTAGCAGAGATTTTCAAAACTGTGCGCAATTAGCGATAAACTCATGACGCAGTGTTTGCTTTACTATGTTCTGTGTGAAGTTTTATCACCTCTGTTGACAAGTAGCACCATGTAGGTCCTAGTCTGAATAGTTTAAGGACTCCCACTGTTTCCCTGTTAGGAGGGTGAAGGAAGCGAGTTTGTAACTGAGCCTTAAACTTTGCCCAGAGTTAGGATAAGATTACCACAGAAGAAGTTCAGTTTTCTTTGCGTTTCAGTGTAAGCGTGCACTGATGTCTGTGCAGTACCATTTGCAAAGCACAGCACTGCTCACTCAGAGGGGGTATGTCTGTACTAAGCTGAAAGGTGAATGTTCTTGATTTTAAAATTACAAAAATGTATATGAAAAAGATTTTTTTAATTGCTTACCTGTAATCTTTATACAATAAGTATATAAACTTTTTTTCCACTAATATTTGCCTGGAGTGAATCTGTTTTCTTAAGACTTTATTACTGCATGTCAGTTGTGGGGTTTTTTCCTACCTCACACCACTTCCCTCACTGTCACTCTTTCCAACTTCATCACTTTTACTGTTTTAACTGTTCTCAACTTCTTCCAGCTCCCACAACCCATCTCCCCTGCCACCCAGAGAACTTGAAATGCCATATTTTAGCCGTAACCCTTCAGCTACAACCTTCCTATACCTTTTTTTACTCTGCAATCGTGCATTTTCTTTTGAATTCCTAAAAGTTTCTATGAGGACGGCTTCTGTGTTTCTTCCGCACAGTGGCTGGAAGGGCTGTCCAAGTAAAGCAGTCTCTCACCCACGTTACCCACGGAGGGGCAGCAGCTCACCACGAGCCATACGTAGTCCAGTCACACATTGCAGGAGTGCAGCGAGCTTGCCGAGAGCTCCAGGGCAAAGCAAAAGCCATCCCGGTGCATCAGTCACGCACGCCAACCCGAGCCTGGCGCCTCAGTTTGCGCAGGCAGGGCCAGCGGACAGGGCGCAGTCCATCTCCTGGGTCTGGAACTTATCCGAGCCAGTTTCATCTTATCGTCCTCCCCGAGTAGACTGAACCATGGCCTCCACTCGCGTCAAAACCACCACCAGAAAGAACGTGGCGACCCAGACGGAGCTGCCACGCAAACACGCAGCGGTGCAGGTCCCGGGCTGCAGGGAGTGCCTGAGCCTGTCAGTCCTGCCGGAGGGCTTCATACAAACCAGTGGCAAAGCTGCCCTCTGAACCCGGCCGAGTACGCAGCTCCATTCCTGCATCCTGATTCTATAACCTCCTCTAACACGAGGGGGTATTAAGAATTATTGTGGCAAAGCGTGTGTGCAGGTGGAGTTCTATCCCAGAGTCAAAGAAAGGTAAACGACCAACAACACTGCAAATAACAAATAAAGCACAGTCCTAACCAAGCACATGATAAAGGCAACAGTAATAACAACACTATCAATTAACAGTTTTTAAGCAGACATATTCAAACAAAATGTGTCCCGGGCCGGGCCGAGGGATGTGCTTCCAGCCTTTGGGAACTGGGGGGAGAAGGTGGTTGTTCACACGAACAGGTACAACTGCAAGACGGTTTACACGGACGCTTACAGGATGACCACATACATACCACACGGGAAAAATACAGCAAGAGCTAACAGAGCACCTGCCACACAATTAAGTGTCAACAGGGTATATATTCCGGTGGCTGTTGTGGCTGAAGATGGCACTCTGACTCGCCGGGGCGGGGGGGGCGCGGGTTGTCTGCCTACGCAGCAGGAAAATGAAATTCCACACCCCCAGCCTAGCGTGCAGGCGTGGTTTAGGCCTTGGTACTTCCACCTCGCCTTCATGGGTCCAGTAATGACCTTTTAAAGTGCAGGCCCCATTAGCAAAGGGACCTTCCCTCGGAACCAAGGGAGAGGAGAATGGTCACCCAAAGCAATTTTTGCAATGATAGACAACGCATCCTAAAAACGTTAGTAAGGCAACGAACATCGGCACTGCACAAAAATTTAGATTTACATAAGGATCCCTCCTCATGACTCAGGGCATCTGTCTCCAGGAGCGCTGACCTGCAGGAAAAAGGAAGGAAAAGCTTCTTGGTTCGTTTTGTGAACCGGGAGTGGGTTATAATTAGAAAGATGGGGCAATCCACCTTGTATTAATTTTGTGCTCCTTTCCATGAGCATCTTTGGCTTTCCAGGTATACTTGTTTATTGGTGTATCCAATACCAACGATACCGCTCCCACTGTTGGCAGTTCAACTAAGACAGGTTGTCTGGGAGAAATGAGATGGATTTCTGGGGTGCTTGGCTTTCAACTCCTACACCTAAATCTCTTAATTGTTGCAACTAACTTAGTTGCAGCTGGAATCTGCATGGGAGGTATTTTTACTTTGCCGCCCGTAACAGGTCCAGCACTAATAGAGTTTAACTCCGAATTGATACTGACTATCAGAAAGATTTAACGTCAGTCTTTCTGCACAGGTTGCCCTAGAGTTTGGCCATTAATTCATTTGTACTGCTCATGTACAAGTCACGTACATGTACTGATTCACTTCCCTTGCCTCGTGCAAAGGGCACAAGTCGGAAAGCAGTGCTCAATCCTCTTTCACCCCCCAGGAACCAGTGATCCACTGGCCCATAACACACCCCTCAGAGAGCAACCCAAATCTGCTCCGAGTGGGGGCTCGGGTGACAGCACAGACTCGGCCAGTGTTCCATCATGCGAGTTTAATCACCCTGAGCCTGAAGACGCCTGCATCGCTCCCGTAGGAACCGCTGATGCGTCTCAGAAAAAGGTGCAGTCTGTGCCTTGTTGCCAGAAGAAGTAGCCTGAGAGAGACTGTCGACACTGCCAGCAGGGCCCAAGCCTGCTTGTCGTGTCGAGAGCATTGCTTTTAGAGGAATGGAGAGACTCTAGATATAAATGTGTAAAAATGAAAGCAACCCAGTCAGGATTTTTGCACAGTTCCCTCTGTGTTGCTGAGATACAAGGCAGACTGAAGCTCTCCTTCCCTGAAACCAGATTTTCTTGTGGTGCCTGTTAGTGGAATTGCACGAGGTTAATTTTTCTTTCAGTCCCTCGTTGTGCTTTTTGAGAGGGATGGGGCAGGCTAGCGGGCAGCATTTCTACCTGTGGGAAGTGGGGTGAGGAGCACGTGGCAGCATGACGTTAGCAGTGACACGGACAAGAGGATTTGTGAGCGCCCCCCAACCAAAACCCACTGAAATGGGAGATGGGATCAGCTGAAGAGGAGTAAGCTCAACAGCTAGACATTTCCTCCTCCAATACCTCAGGTCTGATGAATTATTCTGCTGTTAGCAGCCTGCTGTTGTGTCCATCATTCTCAGTCAGCTGCGGCTGTTAAAGGGAGTTTGACTTCTGCGGCGGGCGGAGGAAGCAAGCAGCCGATTCAACGTGAATGATAGAGCAAGCTTCAACTTTATTGAAAGAAATCACACCTTATATAAGCACTCTACAATAATCACGCATACTACTCACAAATCTATTGGAGACATGTAAAACATTATCATATCCCAGCCCCCTGCAGCACTTCAGGCATGTCACAACACCTTCCTTCTTCTGGCCTGCCCTCTTTCCCATCACACTCAAGGCCATTGTGTACCTCAGTTTCTCTCTTGGTTAACGTAACAGTCCTTTGTAAGCATAACTGTACCCTGGGTTTTTTCCTTTGTTTACCTCAGATGGCTGCAATCAGCTCCTGCAGAGACCCGTGGCCTTGCTCTCTGCAAGCCGTTCTCCAACAATTCCCCCTTTTTCTTTTTGTGCAGGCTGCACAAGCATAAATTTACTAATATTTCTCATTATACAACTATATGCTATTTTAATAATTACTACAATCAATAATACTATTCCTAATCACCGCAATAAACTGTTAAAGGTACCCTATTAAGTACAAAGCATCCCATATTACCTATGTTCAAGGGATATGACTAAATACTAGAAAATAAACAGTGAGGAAAATATGGAATAGCACACTTAATTAATAGAAGTACTAACATTCAGATCCGCAATTGCTAGGGAACCCTGGATACAGCGAGAATTTAGAATGCCCTTCCTCACAAACTGGAAACCCTACGTGATGCGTCCATCCGTAGGTGAGGCATCCAAAGTCGCTGCAAGCAGGTCCAGCCTTCAAAGCAACAAGCCAAAATAACTGGCAACTTTCTTTGAGCGGAAACATCTGATTTCATCCTCCTGTTGGGTTCCACCTGGAGCCTGGCCAGTACTCCAGGGGGAAAACCAAGGGAGTTTCTAAATAAGGTTAAACACTTGAGCTCTTAATTCTCAATGTTACTAAACACAGAAAGTGGAATACACATATTCTTGCGGTATCTTATCCTTATTAATAACTACATTTTCTCTAAACTACATTTTGCACAAGCGACTAGTAAGCTTATATATTTCATTAAGGAGTTACAATTACTGTTAGCATTTTCTCTTAAAAGAATTGGCAACTGTAGTGTAGTTTGTCCTGTTGCAGTAGCAAACATTACTCAGACATTCTGCTTGAACGATCAGTCGAAGAGACCGCAAACTGTCCGCACAGGGGCACTCACAGCACCCACAGCTGGATCCCGAGTGCTGGCTGCCTCTCACGCCTCAGCTGTGGTTGCACACACCTTGCTGGTGACCATTGGAGACTAAGACCTGTGGAGACGCAAGCATAACTTCTTCCCCAGGTTATTAAAGAAAATGGTCCTTCCCAGTTACCCCTTACTAGGTTTTTGTTAACACTTGAGCTTTGCTTTGGACTTCTTGTTGATCTGGTATCTGTGATGAGAAATGACACAATATTGGTGACACCTGTAACACAGGGGAAATGTTTAAAATGTTCATGACATATAATGCCTTATTTAGCCTTTTGTGAGGTGTAGATTGGTATCTTGCGTCTTGCCCCTTTGTTGTTATTGTTGTTGCAATAGACGCTTTAGCTTGCTAGATGTATGCTTCACAGTGGCCTGACCAGCCGGTGAATGGGGAATGCAGGTCAGACGCTTGACTCCCCACTGTATGACAGGATGCAAACAGTGCTCCAGGAAAGGTATTAACAGACACCTGTACATATTTTAGTATCTGAAATGCACCTAAGTGAGTGACAACAGATTGCTATAATTCTGAGGAGGTGAGTCCCCAAGAGTCAACACCACTTCCCTGTTGAAGAGACGGAGTCTTTCTGGTATTCAGGGCAAGTTGCAGTGATGTCTTTAGCCTGATGCCTTGATAAAGAAACCTGGTTTTGTATTGCTCTGGCATTCTGGTGGAAAAAATGCATGCGTTTTACAGCAGAGCAAATGGTTGACCGGGAGCCAAGATCTCTCCCCCCTTTTGTTTTTGCAACAGCACTTTCAAGATCTGGCGTGCTCTTTCTACGATGGTTTGTCCTGTGGGGGAATGCAGTACACTTGCGATGCTTGTTAGCTATACGGTGAAGATCTTGTTTTGCTTTCTCTGTAAGTACTTTGGGTGATGTCAGTGAAGGATCTTTTCACAAAATATCAAATAAGCTATGCAGATCATCATGAGTTAGGCCCACGACGGCTGTATCTAATTTATGGTTCCTAACAGTGACTGTAAATCTTTTAAAGTCTTAATAACAGTTTTAAGTTGTTGCAGGACAATACACACAGGTGATTCGGTTTACAAGGTTAGTGTCAGGGTGGGTTTCAGGGTGGGTTGTGCTACAGTGGTGATTAAGACAAACTTGATCCAATTTGAGTTCCTCGTTGAGTCATACAGTTATGACCCCAAAATGCAATAGGGGTTTTCCAATATAAATGGATGGATATTTGCTACCCAATTTTCTGGGCCTCTTACATGAATGAGATCCTTGCTTTAAATTGTTACAGCATGACCACCAACCCTGAAAAGCATTTGAGTTACCGGAGCTAACAGCCAATCTGCTCACAGATATTATGGTTAACATCTGCACCAGTATCTAAAACGCCTGTCAGCTCGACAGATTTTTCAGCTTTAACGAGAGTACATTTTACCAGAAGTGAACCTTGTGTTACTGTTTTAGTCAAAAAAAATTTAAGGGGTACCTGCTGATCCAAATCCCGAGTAATTGCAGCTTCTTTAACAAGCTGAGCAATTTTTTACTTTTTTGTTACTGAACATAGGGGTACAGACCATAATTTTGATTTTTCTCTTCATAATCAGCATCTACGACCCCTGGTAAAACAAACAACCCCTGTAAGGTTGCGGATGACTTTTTAACAATATTTTCAGAGGTGCACTCTCTCCGCAGAGTATGCACCTAAATTCAAGATAACAGTCAACACAGAATTACTGCCTCCCGTTAGAGGAGGTATTTTACCTGTAACACTGAGAACACGGAGCCCAAACAAACCGCAGCACCGATGCCCCAGCGGGCGGGCACTAGGACCCTGTAGCTCCTCGGCGGCCGCTCCCTTGGCCGCAGAACTCCGCGGCTGCAGCGGCCGCGTCTCGCGCACACACACACACACACACACACACAGTCGCACAACTGCACGCAGGAGCTCCTGACACTCATCACTCACAACATAAAATGACAAATATGACAAATACGAGGACTCCATTAAGAACATCTAAAGCCTGTGCTGCACAACCCTGCCGCTTTTGGCGGGGGGGTGCCGAGCGCGCAGTGCCGGGCTCAGCCGCAGGCGGCCGCTCCGCGGGGGGGTCGGGGAGGCCCCGGGCCGCCGCCGCCAGCTCCGAACGCCGAGCACAGAGATGTACACGCTCGGTTTTTCAGATTTTGATTTTTCAGAGTACTGTGCCGGCGTGAATGCCGTTTTTTCTTAAAAGTGTTAGCCAGTTTTTATGGGGCCAGTCGAGATCCCTGAGCCATCGCCTCCAGTACAGCTGTCGTAGTCTGAGATTTTGCAGCCCGTTCTTATTAATGCTTTTCTCTAAATCTTTAATAATAGAAAAATGCCGTTTTTCCCAACGTGGCTGATGACTCGGCTCATAGCTTACAGGAGTAAGAATTTTTCTTGCCATGTCCGTATTCCCTTGCGCCAAAGTTTTTTCGCCTCACTTTTATGTTTTTTTCACCTCAGTTTTATCTATGGATCATCCCCAATTAAAGGAGGACACAGACCAGACAGTCCAGATTCTTTTTCAGGATTTACAGCATCAGGGTCTAAAAGATTATCACGCCATTCTGCTTCTTTAAACAATAAATTTGGCTCTTTAAAGTGTCCCTTAGCCTTGCCCAGACCGATCAGCGCGGCTAAGTCTTTTAACGGACCTACTCCCTGCTTTTCTAAAAAGCAAAAAGTTTAAGGGCTACCTCTCGTTCCTTGTTCCTGCCCGGGCAAAAATTCCTTAAATTCCTGGTGCAGCTTGACGACCTTCCTTAAAGTCCGATCAAGTAGCCAACAACCAGTGAAGGCTTTTCCTGGGTAATCCCTATTCAGCCTTTTATTCCTGTGGCCTTTCCTGGGTAATATCCCTATTGCGGCCTGGCCTTTCCTGGGTAAATCCCTATTGCGGCCTATTCCGGGGTAGCCCTCCCCGGATTGCAAAACCTCCTGAAGCTGGACCAGCTGCTCCAATGTCAGACTTACAAATCCCGACGCTTTAGGAGATGGCACACATCTACTGCCGCCGGCAGCGACTTTATCGCCTTCCTGCTCCGAAATCCGTCCCGCCGCTTCCTGGGTTCCGTTCGGTGGAAAAGCAGAGTTCGGGTAACCCTGTTCGGTGCGCCACTTGCGGCGGGCGGAGGAAGCAAGCAGCCGATTCAACGTGAATGATAGAGCAAGCTTCAACTTTATTGAAAGAAATCACACCTTACATAAGCACTCTACAATAATCACACATACTACTCACAAATCTATTGGAGACATGTAAAAGGCTACATTATCATATCCCAGCCCCTTGTGGCATCTTCCTTCTTCTGGCCTGCCCTCTTTCCCATCACACTCAAGGCCATTGTGTACCTCAGTTTCTTTCTTGGTTAACATAACAGTCCTTTGTAAGCATAACTGTACCCTGGGTTTTTTCCTTTGTTTACCTCAGATGGCTGCAATCAGCTCCTGCAGAGACCCGTGGCCTTGCCCTCTGCAAGCCGTTCTCCAACAGACTTCAGCAGCCCTGTGCTCACCAAGGAAAGCCCAGCTGCAGCCAAGCTGCGCCTGCAGCCTGGGGAAGGTGTTTTCTGGGTGGGAGAGCACGTGTGCATTAGGAGCAGCCTAACCCTGCATGAGGATAGGGAGGCACTGCAGAGAGACTTGCATAGATTGGATCAGTGGGCCAACGTCAACGAGATGAGCTTCAACAAGGCCAAGTGCCAGGTCCTGCACTCGGGCCACCACAACCCCCTGCACAGCTACAGGCTTGGGGAGGTGTGGCTGGAGCTGTCTGGAGGAGAAGGATCTGGGGGTTCTCATTGACAGGCGGCTGAACAGGAGCCAGCAGTGTGCCCAGGTGGCCAAGAAAGCCAACGGCATCCTGGCTTGTGTCAGCAATAGTGTGACCAGCAGAAGCAGGGAGGTGATAGTCCCCCTGTCCTCTGCACTGGTGAGGCCACACCTGGAGTGTTGTGTCCAGTTTTGGGCACGTCAATACGAGAGAGATCTCGAGGGGCTGGAGCAGGTGCAGAGGAGGGCAACGAAGCTGGGGAAGGGCCTGGGGAACAGATCCTATGAGGAGCGATTGAAGGAGCTGGGGCTGTTTAGTTTGAGGAGGAGAAGGCTGAGGGGAGACCTCATCACTCTCTACAGCTCCCGGAAAGGACATTGTAGGGAGGTTGGTGCTGGTCTCTTCTCACGGGTGATGCGTGACAGAACAAGAGGGAATGGCTTTAAACTGCAACAGGGGAGGTTCAGAGTGGACAGGAGGAAAAAATTTTTCACAGAAAGAGTGGTGTTGCATTTCGGGTGAGAATAAATTTGGTACAAGATAAATCCCCTTGCGTTCTAGCCGGTCCTCAGAGATTAGAGGGGCCGGGGCGGCTCTACTTACACCTTCATAGGTATGTCAGTTGGGTTGTTGTTACGAAGGCTCTCACATAATCCACTAAAAAATAAAAAAATTATTATTAACACAATTAACTAGCTCTCCATAAATTACAGGTTCGAATGTCTGTGAGAGGAGCACAGAATGACTTCCTAGGGTTTAACGGCAACCCCAAACGCTTTATCACTCACCTGACAAGTGAGGGCTCTCAACCTCGAGGACCTGCTCAGGGCAGCGTCCCGAGCCAAGGCCCCTCGAGGAGTTTCCTTGGGCAGCATCCCGACCCAGGGGGAGAGTCCTCGGCCGCAGCTGCTGCTCCAGGGGACGAGCTCCAAATGGCTCCCCCCGGGGACTCCATCGATACCCAGGCCGAATCTGACCTGTGTCAATAGCGGCTCCCATTGGCCACAGGCCCCGATTGCCACGGAGCCCGGAGAACAAGGGCAGCCAGGAGCAGCAACCCCTCAGCAGCCAAGAAGCACCACTGGGCTGGTGCACCTGCCACAATCCACCCCGTGACTGCAGCCATAATTCGGCAGGTTTCCTTGAAGTGGCGGCGCAGTCACCTCTCGCCTCCAAGGTTAAAAGGCAGTGCGGTCCTGGTGAGTCTCCATGCTCGTTGTGGATTGTCATCCCTAGATGATTATACACTCAAATCTTAAAAAAAACAACCCCCCACCCATACAATGTATTACAATCAACACTGAAGGAAGCTGATTAACCGTTCTAACGAGGAAGATTCAAACAGATCCAGTTAATGCTTAATATGGCAACAACTGCCTCAAGTCTCTTGCCACTTTCTTCATTTGTTGACCTAAAGTGACATTAACACAACAGCACCAAGTTCAATCACATTCTTCTGAAGGATGCCAATTTCACAAGATTCATTCACCACCACTTTGTCAGCCGAGTCTTGGTTGTCCATATGGGTCACCATTGCCAGTCAGGATGTCGAAGTCATCTGTTCCTCCAAGATCTTAACAAAAGAAACAGAACTAGGCCTGGGGTCAGAACCCGGGCATCAAGTTGGAAATCAGGGATTATCCATCAGGCACTGCTTTGGTGAGTTTTTCCACCTTTATCTAAGGCCTCCCAGGCATGGAAACCCCCTAGATTTTAACAAGGTCACAAGCACAATGCCACAAGAGGGCAACTTCCCCACCGCAGGCTGGCCTGCATGTATTTTCAGGGGGAACCGGCCCTTATGATTGTCAAATATAGGAGCATCGTCACCTGATAATCCCATAGGACAAAACGCTCGCCTTCTTGGGTTCACGTAATGTCCCTGGCAGTTATTAACAATAAAAACTGCTTATGCGAACCTTACATCCCAGGTAGGTCGTGAAACACCGGCAGGCCTCTCGATCAAGCCATTAATTCGCTCAACCATGCCATCAGCTTGAGGGTAACACGGTGTATGAAACACCCACTCGATGCCTTGTGTGCCCACTCCTGGACCACCCCGACAGTAAAGTGGCTCCTGTTATCTGATTGACTTGAGCGTTTCCTTCTCTCTCTGCCGCGGGTGGCAAGAATGATCTCACTGTGTTACTGATTTTATTATCAACTGAAATTAAATTATGTTTAATTCTAATGTAAGTACAGAATTAAGGGATATTTTAGTAAAAATCATTTTACATTTATTGTATTTTGAATCTAGCAACCGATTGCTACTCTAAAATCCCCTGTACAGCCCCGTACCAAGGCCGAAAGGATTGGTCATAATTGTTTAGTAAGAACGGTTAGAACCTAGGTAACAAAACATGAGGTGATTTGTAATCTGATTTATAATACATGTATAGGACTAGAAGAATGCAAGTAGTTGTCAAGGTCCAGGATTAATGAGAACCGAGGGAAGTAACCGTAACAGCTTGCAGGTACCTGCCAAGAAAACTGTGTCCTTAAGCAGAAGGTAATTCCGGCAGGGGGAGATCGCGACCACCGACTCATGGGCCACCTACTCACATTACACCCCAGACCCATTTCTGGACATTTCTAACCTTTACTGCGCAGAATCGGAAATGGGAGGAGAATATGTTAATGATTTCTTAGAAATTGTATGCTTATGTATAAAGACTTAATGAATATGTATGAGTAAGTTCTATATAAGATGTATGACCCTGGTGCCTGGTACGTGTTGTTGGTGAGAGCACTCCCCTACACGTCCGGCCGTCAATAAAGAAGTGTCTGCTTATCTACATCAAATTGGTGTTGATAAGTTATTTTTATCCCGGATTTCGGTGACAGTTTCTGGCGACCCAGATGGGACCTCGCTGAGAGAGACCGGAGGAGTCGGGGACCTGATCGGTTCCAGCCGGCACCGAGGATTACTCGGGGATACCCATCGATCCCCGATCCGTAAGGCTCTTCGCGACGTCCCCTGGATTTTGGTAAGACACTTCTCCTTTGCATTGGTTTTGTATTGGTTTTGCATTTGCATTGGTTTTGTATTGGTTTTGCATTCGTTTTGGAAAAGTGGGTTAGAGTCCCACTATATAAGCCTGCCTGTCAGACGCGGCGAAAGCTGCGCAGGGTTGGGCTAGAGGATCCTCGTTTGTTGGAAGCCTAGGCGTCTGCCCGTAAGACATAAGCGAAAGCTATTGCAGGGTTGGACATTTGGATTTGGAAACAAGAGAACCTATATGCTATAGAGTTCTCAAAGGTAGTGCCTCTAACGAAAAAGTTAGAAGTTTTTATGTACTCTATTGTGGGATTGGTTGTTTCGTCAATTGAATTTTGTGTAGTAATTAGGAACTGTGTTGCATTGTGTTATATACCTTTATTTGTCGTAGTAATGGTAGAAAGGTGTGAGTGTGTTTGTTAAGTGTGAGACGTGTAATTGAGCATGAAGTGAGTGTGGAGTTCGGATCCGCAGTTCTGTTATCCCACGAGGGGTGCAGCCGGAGAAGGACGAAGCGATAGACTTGAGCGAGTGATTAATTGTATATTGTGTTAACAAAATAACTGAACCATGGCATCTAAGCTGACTCATTTGTTTAAAAGCAAAAGTATGGGTAATCTTGCTGCAAATGACAAAGTTCCAAAAACCTCTCTGTTAGGATGTTTGTTAGCACATTGGGGAGATTTGCAGGATGATTTGCGAAAGAGTCAGATGATTGAATATTGTAATCATTGGTGGCCTCTGTATACTGTGGATGATCAGGAAAAAAAGGCCCATGAATGGGACATTAAATTATAATACCATTTTTCAGTTAATGCTGTTTTGCAGAAGGGAAGGAAAATGGAGTGAGGTGCCATCTGTTGATTTATTTTTTTATTTAAAAGGAAGGATTGGCAGAAAGAATGTAAGTTGATTAGTAAGGATAATTTAGTAATGGCTATAATTTCTGATGATAAAAAGGTGAAAAAGTGTTGTTCAACATATGAACTTGGAAAGACTGTTTGAAGGAAAGAATTGTTTCTACTGAAAAGGATGAAGGGCTGGAATTAGATATATGCCCTCCACAGAGAGAATGGCATCAGGGGCGAGAATATAGAGAACAGGTAGAGGAACCTGAAAGTAGTGGAATAGAAGATGTGGATGAAGGGTCGTCTAAGGTTGTAATTCATACCCCTGTATCTTGAAAGAACTCGGCAGCAGGTACAAACAATAGTTTCCCTGCGGCAGAGAGTTGGCAATGATGGGTCAGCGTATGTGAAAGTGCCTTTTTCAGTGACGGATTTGATGGCTTAGAAGCAGGCAGTAGAAGTGTATAAAGAGGATCCTGAGAAAACAGGCAGAGTAATAGATAATATGAACAGAACACAGAATCTGGATTGGAGTGATTTACAGGTGATTTTAGCTAATGTGTTAGATGATACAGAAAAACAGATGGTATTGAAGGCTGGTAAAGCACAGGCAGAAGTGACTGTATTGAGTAGGACAACAGGTAGAATATTAGAGCAGAATACTTCATCTGGGGATCTGCAGTGAGGATCCAAATAATGTAGAACACAGAGAAAGACTGAGTTGGTATCAGAAATGGATTTTATATGGAGTTAAACATGCCATGCCTAGGTTTCTGAACTGGTCTAAATTGTATGAGGTGGGACAAGATAAGAATGAATCTCCTTCAGCATTTCTAGAAAGACTAGAAGAAGCTGCCAGAAAAATAAATACTGATTTGAAAGTAGAAACTGAGGCAGCTCAGATATAATTGGCTTTGATTTTTATAGGACAATTGGTACCAGATATAAGAAAGAAACTGATTGATAAATTTTTGAAGTATAAAATCTTGGAGGAGTGTGAATCTAAATATAAAACTCTCATTCTACCAGTCAGAAAACCATTGGGTGAATATAAATTAGTGCAAGACTTCAGAGCAGTGAATCAAATAGTTAAGGGTATATATCCTGTAGCAGCAAATCCTTACACGCTGTTAACAGCTTTAAAGGAGACTTATCAGTGGTTTACAGTGCTTGATTTAAAAGATGCTTTTTTTTGTATACCTTGGAGAAGGAAAACAGAAAATCGTTTGCTTTGAATAGAAAAATCCACAAACAGGACGAAAGATGCAGCTGGCATGGACAAGACTACCCCAAGGATTTAAAAATAGCCCGATAATTTTTGGAAATCAGCTGGCAAAGAAGCTTGAAACACGGAAACAGGACAAACCAAAACCTGGACATTTTCTTTTACAATATGTGGATGACACACTGATTGCTACAGAAGAAAGATTTACCTACATATAGGTAACAATAGATCTTTTTAAATTTCTGGCACTGAATGGGTATAAGGTAGCCAGGAAAAAAAAAAAAAAAAAAAAAAAAAGCGCCCAAATAGCATGTCAGACTGTGATACATTTGGAGTTTAAGATTTCAAAAGGGCAGCGGCAATTAGGAACAGAACACTGAGAAGCCATGTAAGCTGAAAAATATTCATGAACTCTGAGTATTCTTAGGAATGACAGGGTGGTGCTGCCTCTGGATCATAAGTTATGGTCTGACAGCTAAACTGCTATATGAGGCCCAAAGAACTCTCCTTTGACATGGGGCCCACAGCAACAATGGGCTGTCACAGAATTAAAACACTTTAATGTCTGCACCTGCCTTAAGACTTTTGGACATCACCAAAGACTTTCAGATGTTTGTTCACGAAAGACAACGCCTGGCACTGGGTGTCCTGACTCAGAAGATGGGAAGCTGGAAACGACCTGTCGGATACTTCTCTAAACAGCTGGACACAGTGAGTAAAGGGTGGCCAAAGTGCCTTCGAGCTGTGGCTGCAACAGTGATACTCATACAGGAAGCTCGGAAATTAACTTTGGGAAGCACAGTAACAGTCTATGTCCCACAGATGGTGATAACTGTTTTAGAACAGAAGGGGGGACATTGGCTATCTCTGAGCTGAATGATGAAGTACCAGGTAGTACTGACTGAACAAGATGATGTGATTCTAAAAACAACTAACCTGGTAAATCCTGCAGTGTTTTTAAGTTCCACACAGGAAGAAGAGCCACTGGAGCAGGACTGCTTGGCTACTATCGAGTATGTTTATTCCAGTCGAGAAGATTTGAAGGATGCACCATTGGAGCAACCAGACTGGGAATTGTATACAGATGGTAGCAGCTTTATGGAGGAGTCTGATATGTTGGATACGCGGTAACAACAGACACCACAGTTATAGAAGCAAAGGCACTGACGAATACCACATCAGCTTAGAAATCAGAACTCATTACTTTGATTCGAACCTTAGAACTAAGTGAAACGAAGAAAGTAAATAATTAGATAGACTCAAAGTATGCTCTTAGGGTGGTACATGTCCATGGAGCTTTGTAGAAAGAAAGGGGATTATTGTCCTCTCAGGGATCAAATATTAAGCATCAAAATTAAATTATACAATTATTGCAAGCAGTTCAAAAACCAAATCAGGTAGCAATCATGCACTGTAAATCACACCAAATTAAAAATACAAAAAAATTTTATTGGAAACATTTTGGCTGTCCAAACAGCAAGAAAAATAACAAAGGAACAAGCATTCCAAATGGCATTAATTCCCTCCAAACAGTAACTCTTCCAAGGGAAAGGCCAAAATATTCAGTAGAAGATGAAAATTAGGTCAATTTTTGAATGCTAAGAAAAATTTAGCGGGATGGTGAATAACTCTTCATGGAGGAGTAATAGTTCCACCTTTGTTAATAAAAGAAAGAATGCAAACCAAACATCAAGAATGTCATTAAGAAACAGAAGCTTTAGTAACTTTTTTACAAAAACAAGTTATATCTGTTAAAATGGTGGACATGGCTAAATTAATAACTGCAAAATGTGACGTATGTTTAAAAAATAATCCAGTAATCAAGAAAAGAGCTCAAATGGGTAGATTAAAATCTAGTACAGAAAATGGAGATTATTGGCAAGTAGATTTTTCAGAATTACTAGACAAAATGGGTACTGATACATCCTGGTAGGGGCTGATACTTTTACAAAATAGCCAGAAGCTTTTCCCTGTCGCACCACCCAAGCCAATGAAGTAGTAAAGTGGTTATTACAAGAAATAATTCCAAGATTTGGAATTCCTGTTAGAATTTTGTCTGACAGAGGTCCACACTTTGTTGCAGAAATAGTTCAAAATGTCATCAAAATTCTGGGTATCACTTGGGATTTGCATACTCCATGGAGGCTGCAATTCAGTGGAAAAGTAAAAAGAATGAATCAAACTTTAAAAAGACAAATAAGTAAAATCTGTCAAGAGACCAATTTAAAATGGCCTCAAGCATTTCCATTGGCATTATTACAAATCAGAGTACAACCAAAGATGGAACCTCAGTCAGTCCTTATGAATTACTGTATGGAAAAACCTTATGAGTCCCCAGAACCAAATCCAAACATGCATGTAAAAGGAAAACAGGATGTGTATAACTATTTACTTTCTTTAGGAAAAACACTGACTGTGATTCGGAGTGCAGTGCTGTGGAATAGACTATTATCCCTAGAAACTCCAGTGCATGACTTTCAACCAGGAGATTATGTCTATGTGAAAACATGGACTTCTGAACCTTTACAGGAGCGCTGGAAAGAACCTTTTCAGATACTGTTAACAACCTTTACGGCTATCAAAATTGCAGAATCAGATGCTTGGATACACTATACCCGAGTGAAGAAAGCACCTACTCCATGGAAGATTATAAGCCGTGACCCAAAGACTTTAAAACTGACTTTAAAACATGTTTAAAATTTCATATCAGTTTGTGATTGTTCTCCTTATATTAGCTTGGAAGGTGACACTGGTGGAATCATGGTTGATCTGGTGGCAAGCAACAGAAGGCAAGCAGATACAGAATAATTAATCCAAATTCCCAAAGAAATACCTGAAGAAAATTTGATGTTGGGATTGATTAAGGGATTTGCCAACTTACAAAATGTCACCCAGATCACAGCTTGTTTACCAATTCCAAGAGCAGTAGGTGAATCTATTCCTTGGAGAATCTTGACTATTAATTTGACCTATCTAGAACACAAAAACGAGACCACTTATTGCAAACAAAAGCCAGTGATTCAATGGTACGAACAAGTGAAAGTTATTAGAAAACAATGGAAATCACCAGGAAAAAAATCAGACTGCGAAAAACTACTAAATTATGACTTTGTAACAGGGTCTCAACCTAGTGCTTTGGATCGAGTTCTCCTTCCAGGAGGCCCAAACCCTAATCTAGGATGGTGTTCATATGATGAACAAGTTAACAACAATGTGAGCAGGATCATCATGGAATAGCAGTGTAACAAAACTGGGCAAAGTACCCAAAACCAGGCAAGGTGAGACTCTGTATGGTCTATGTCCATATTCTTACTATTTCAGTACATGGCCAGAACCCCTTAGTGTTTTACTTGGGAGAGTACCTGGATCAATAGAGTGTTTACAATCCTTCCCTCAATAGTAAATAAAGGCACTACCCGATTAGAAAAGGAACATTGTAGTACCATGGTAGAAATGTGAAAAGGTGTATGATTGCAGCAATGCAGACTTAATAATTCAAAGAATTCCTCATTTGGCAGATACTTAGAAGTTTGGTTGTTATTGTCGAGGTTTTTATAATAACTTCACCATGACTAGCATCTTTACACCCAGAAGCAGATACTTTTCTAGTTGTAAGAAATCCACCACTCAAAGTCCAGGACATTTAGTTTGGGCATTAAGTGATGGCACCTGGACAACCCACTTACCAGTAGATAGTAAGGTAAAACAAATTACTTTAGGCCTGCCAACATTGTGTCCAATTTGGAAGAAATCACCATTCAAGGGATCCCTAGAAAAATTTAAAATTACAACGAATCAAAAGGTCTGAAACAGATGATGACACTTGGAATGAACCATTAACAGGAGTAAAAACTGGCCAGGCTTTAGAGTCTCTTCTGAACCCAATAGCGTCCTATAGGAAGAGAGAATAGCTTTATCACTTAACAGGACAAGTAAAAAAATTGGCCAATGTTACAAGAAAAGGATTTAAAGAATTAAATATACAGTTACAGGCAACTTCCCGAATGACACTTCAAAACAGGATGGCATTAGACATGCTTCTGTTAAAAGAGAATGGAGTGTGTGGATATCTCAAAGATAGATCGGATCATTGCTGCATTCATATTCCAAATGTTAAACAGGATTTAGAACATGATTTAGATCTGTTAGGCAAAATCGAAAAAGAAACAGAAACCATTCGAGAAGACATATCAGAAGATTGGCTAAGAAAAATTTTTAGTGGATTAGGTTGGAATTTGAGCTCTTGGCTGAAATCCCAAATCAAGACTCTGTTTTTATTACTGATCGTCCTTTTAATGATTATGCTAGTGTATGCGTGCCTTAAAAGACAGTTTACTAATAAACTTGCAATACATCATAGAATTATAAGAAAAGTACCCACTATGCCACCAGACTACAGCCCACCACCACCATCATCTAGCAAGACAAACTTTGGCCTCAAAAATGAGAAAGAATAAAAGTGTGAAAGTATTGAAATAATTTTCAACACTTTCAAAGGGGGGAATGTTACTGATTTTATTATCAACTGAAATTAAATTATGTTTAATTTTAATGTAAGTATAGAATTAAGGGATATTTTAGTAAAAATCATTTTACATTTATTGTATTTTGAATCTAGCAACCGATCGCTACTCTAAAATCCCCTGTACAGCCCCGTACCAAGGCCGAAAGGATTGGTCATAATTGTTTAGTAAGAATGGTTAGAACCTAGGTAACAAAACATGAGGTGATTTGTAATCTGATTTATAATACATGTATAGGACTAGAAGAATGCAAGTAGTTGTCAAGGTCCAGGATTAATGAGAACCGAGGGAAGTAACCGTAACAGCTTGCAGGTACCTGCCAAGAAAACTGTGTCCTTAAGCAGAAGGTAATTCCGGCAGGGGGAGATCGCGACCACCGACTCATGGGCCACCTACTCACATTACACCCCAGACCCATTTCTGGACATTTCTAACCTTTACTGCGCAGAATCGGAAATGGGAGGAGAATATGCTAATGATTTCCTAGAAATTGTATGCTTATGTATAAAGACTTAATGAATATGTATGAGTAAGTTCTATATAAGATGTATGACCCTGGTGCCTGGTACGTGTTGTTGGTGAGAGCACTCCCCTACACGTCCGGCCGTCAATAAAGAAGTGTCTGCTTATCTACATCAAATTGGTGTTGATAAGTTATTTTTATCCCGGATTTCGGTGACAACTGCACACAGCGCTCCCTCGCAGTTTCTCCCGGCCGCCCCGCAGCCCCTGCCCGCCCTCCGGTCGGCTCAGGGCCGGGTCGCCCCTCGGCGGGAGCGCCGGGCACGGATGTTCCCGCAAAAGGCAGCGCCGGCGGCCGCCGCTCCCCGCAGCCCTCCCCGCCGCGCCCGCTCCTGCCGGGACTACTTCCCGCCCGGCGGCGGAAGGATATTGCCGCAGCCATGAGTCCACCTCGCCCTCATCGGGCCCCGCTTGCCCGTCGCCTCCTTCCTCCTCATCCACGAACTTGTTCTCGTCGTACTCGTCCACATCCACCCGGCGGAACCGCGCCGAGAACACCGCGTGCTTCGCCATGGCCGCCGCGCCGCGCCGCGCCGCGCCCCGCCCCGCCCCGCCCCGCCCCGCCCCGCCCCGCGCAGGCGCCGCCGGGGCGCGAGCGCTATGCACGCGCCCTCCGCCGGGGCGCGAGCTCTGCGCAGGCGCCGGCCGTTGGGCGCGAGCGCTATGCACGCGCCCTCCGCCGGGGCGCGAGCTCTGCGCAGGCGCCGGCCGTTGGGCGCGAGGGGGTGGAGCCACGCGGGAAGCGAGCTGCCATTGGTCGGCTGCGTGCCAGGGCGTCCGGTTGCTGTGGTTACCGCGTCATTCGCGGACGGGCGCCGCGGGACGCGGAGTGGCCATCGACTTCGGGCTCCGGGCAAGCGCGCTCCTGCCGAGCCCCGACAGCGAGCTGGTCCTGCGGACACAGCGACAGGGCGCGATGCCGTGCGGGTTCAGCCTAGGGAGCGTTCTCAGACGGCTCTGGCCGAAGCGAGAGCCCGCCGCCCCCTCCAACGGGCCTGTGGGGGCGACACGGAGCGCGGGTGGCGCCAGGTAGTGCCCACGCGGCGTGCTCCGGCACTGGGGAACAGGCTTTGGTGCTGAGCTTGGAAGTCCAAGCTCAAACGCCGCCTACTTACCACAAGAGTTCAAAAAGAGCAGCGGCTCTACAAAATCTAGCGAAAGAAAAGTAATCGCCCCGATGCTACAGCACAGGCGCCTGCTTGTGGCCGTGCTAGCTAGTACTTAATCGGAAAGTGCAGAGGGATTCCGTCTCATGCAAGAAAGCTGTCCTAAAAAAGCGCCTAGGCGTTGTAAAAGTAAGGGATCGGGTGGGTTTTAGCGCAGTGCTGCCTCTCTAACGTCGTCTGAGGCTCAGAAGAACCTCTGCGTTTCCAAGGGGGATCACCTCTGCTGAAGTCAAGGGTGGTTAAGGTCACACGGGGAAGCAACCTCTTTTTTTCTACTCGGATATGCGTAACTAAGTAAGAGATGCCACAAAAAGAGTCAAAAAGGAGCAGCAGCACTGCCTCACAAAATTAGACAGTGTGTGTGTTTGGCAATGGCTGTTACCTAGGAAGGAACCCCGGTTTCCCCAGGCAACAGCATGATCTTGACTTCAGCTGCTCCCTTCTTCAAGACCTTTAGTGTCATCACAAATGTACTCAATCACACAGTGAAAACACTGCTCTAAATGACAGAAACTTTGTTTTTCTTTTTCAAGTTACACTTGGACTGTGTAGATCTGTTATCTCTATTATCCTATCAGATACTTGCTATCAATTACAAAATGACACAGCTTTGTGAGCTTCCTCTTAACGGAAGGGAGGAACCCAAGGGGGGGGGGGGGCGTAAAGTACATGCACACACATAAATAAGTGTATATAAACCCCTCTACTATTAAGGAAACAGCCGGTGGGAAAACTTTATCGATAGATCAGCCTTACCTACAGAACCACCTTCTTGACAGAGGAGGAATTTAGGATATGTCATGTGTTCCCCCAAAGTTGCCTCAGCTGGGAAGCTGCAAGTCTGGCTGTGGCGGTAGCTTGTGGACTGTTCACATGTTTCTGGTAGCAATTGGCTTAAGGGCAACAAACAAATTACTCCCAGGAGGTAATCAGAAGATACCAAGGTTTTGGTTTTAGTGCGATAGAATTATGTTTGAAAGGAACAGGGATAAAATAAAAGTATACTATCTTCAGAATCAGCTATTCGAGACCACCAGTTATTCTGTGGGTTAACTTTTGTAGGAGGTGACTTTATTGATTTTTTTTTTTCTTTTTTCCATCTGTGATCTCAGTTTGATAGCCAGAAAGCAGTTCAGTTAGTATCATCTTTAGAGTAGGTGCCTGCTGCTTGGAAAAAAATCAGGATTATGAGTGTCACTGAATTATTCCTTTGGCATTTTTAAATGCCTTACGATATTTTTAGGTCTGGGGTATAGATGTTCCCTCTGAAAGGGCAGAAACATGCCTGGGAAAAGCACCAAGGGGCTGTGAGACATCGGAGGTAGCAGTCTGCCTTTCATCGCTTGGAAAGGCTGCTGGGAGGCCGGACTAGGAGAAGAAAAGGCCTTTAATTTCTGCTGCACAGCAGGGTTTCCCTGCCTCGCCTGTGGAAAGGCTTTCCTAAAGTAGGGTGTAATTCCTGTTAAGTTGTTAACTGGATGCAGATTTTGTTGATCTGCTAGGGTTCTTGATGGTGGAGTTGAGTGATGAAGGGCTGACCCTGGGATGCCATACACAAAATTGCAGAGGAGGTAACACCAGGCCCCCCCAGGCAGTCTCTGCAGAGTCACCCCAGGCCACAGGCTGGGAGAGGCTCCGCAAAGCTTCGCCGTTCCACGCAGCCGTGGGGAAACCGTCCTCGGTGAGATAAAACTGAGAGAAATAGATGCAGAGCGTGATTTCTGGATACTTCCACAAAAGGGTGTAGATTTTACTTACGCAGCAGTGGTAAACCTCGTTACAAGGAGAGTAATTTGCATAGAGGACGATGCATCCGATGTTTGCATGGGCATCTGTAACTGCATCCAGATAACCACCCACCCCAAACAGCACAGATTCGGGATGGTAGCCTCGCTCAGTACAGTCTGTAGCATGGCCTTTTTGGACTACGCTGCCTGAGGAACTCCTCAGTTCACAGAAGAGGAGGTGTTTGTTTCGGAGAGTTGCTGTTGATCTGTAAGGGAAGCCAAAGACCCTGTCAAATTCTGCGTAAGGGACTCTCGCTTCTTCACCAGCCCGCATGTGGTAGGGACACTTGGCGCAGGTGTGGTTCTGTCTCTGCCAGCAACAGGGCTTTACCACAGTCCCCTGGTTTGTCAGATATTCTTGGAAAATTGTTTTCTCTCCTGGATTCAAGTTCTGTTGAAAAATCTCCCCGTTTATGAGCTACATAGCTGACAGTCCTGAGTGAAAAGGGGAAGTATTAGCTTAAGTCAACCCTTCGATTTATTTGGCACTTGAACCGCAAAAATAGTAGGGGACAGTCTCCTCAAAAACGTACTGAAACTTGTAGCAGCGTATAGCAACTTAGTGACACACAGAACAAAGCGCCCTTGCAGCCTAGGAACATTTTTCCTTTTCACAAACTAGCCTTTTTTGCTAAAAACGTAAGTTGAAAATATTTCTCCGGCTCTGCTCCCTTACCCTAGACAGGACAAACTGTATAATAAAACCAGCCATGATTTTCAGGAATTGATTAGCAGATGAGCCTTATGAAATCTGGCAAAGCAAACAGGAAAACACCACCAAAACCCAAAAGGTATAATTACCATCTCAGCAGCTCCAGCTCAGTAAATACTCGTCTGATTTCCTTCACTGGCCTTTTAGGACTGGTCCAGAGTTTCCACTCCAGTGATGTGGCAAGCTTTCTTTTCAAAATCCTATGATGAAGAAGAAAGTTACTATTGCCTCCCCAACTAGCTGCCTGGTGATTCAGATCAAACGGACTGACGAGTGCTGGCTGTGTGTCAACAAGACGAAAGAGGAGGCCAGAATATGGTGTTCTTTGGAATACTTAGAGACGCCGGGGGATGTTTAACTGTGGGCTTTGAGCCTGGACACCCCAAGCAGTCTCTAAAGCCCTTGTGACTTTTGGGGTTATTTACAAGAATGGTCATCAGAGAACCAATACATAGGACTATGAGGTGCACATTTCCAAATGGTTTGGTGGAGCTCAAAGTGTATGCAGTGTAAAGAGGGAGAAGTAGATGTGCTGTCTAGGTTACTGGTTTAGGCCACTGCGATAGCGGTACTTACTCTAGTGTCAGAGAAAGCAGAAATTTAAGTGAGCTAGGAAGGGGGCTTGGGTGCATGTAACCATGCCATGGGTTAGATGCACTGCATCTACTCAACATGCCTGAGCATCTTCCTTAGCTGTGGAAGGATTTTAGTCAATTGTCGTGATTCACAAGAGAGAGAGAAACACAATGGACATTAATAGTAAATGTATTGCTATCTGCGTTTCAAAACTGCCTTTCTGTTGATTCCAAACAAGTATGACATTTGTTCTTCAGGAACCTGTTTCGGAGATTTTGGAGAAGAAGAAATAGAAGCTCACCTGAGCAACACCTTGCCGAAACTGAGACACAGGTGCAGCCTGCAGAAGATGCAGAGAGTGTGCAGGAGGCAAGTCACTGGTGTACAGGCAGTTATAGCTGACTATGGGATATTTTAGAGATGGTGTAAAAACAAACAAACAGAAAAACAACTCAAAACCCCCAAACCCCAGCCTCCCCAAACCTGGATTTTATTGTGCGGCACTTGAAAGATACCCTTTCTAATTTAGAGATTTCTGTGTTCAAGGCTGTGGTACTTAGTAAAGCCCTGAAATTTTAATTGTTCAAGTGGTATGTATAATGAAAACTCATTACATGGTTACAGAGGGACTAGTGTATATATATATATATATATATATATATATTTCTAAAGTTAATGGTTACATATTTGTTTGCAATTCTCCTGTTCATTGCTCCTCCCTGCAAATCTAAACAGAGCTCAAAAGAAAGCTATGGAGTAGGCATCTGATTTAATGGTGCCTACTTGGCTCTGTAGCAGGGCTCTAAGAGGGCAATAAAATCCTTGTAGGATTTGGTGAAATCACATAGAACGAATGTAGCATTAAACAAAAGAAGTAACCCATAGATAAGCCGAATTCTTGCTTCACTTCAGCTATTTGCCTTTTAACTGAATGAAGAGAAGAAAAAAGATGACAACTATGTCTTACTGTTGTTACTTGAGCACTGGGGAAAAGTTAGGGTCCCAAGCCAACTGGAAAATGAGGCTCTTTCTCATGTCTTCACTCTCAGCTGAAATTGAAGCCTATGTTCTGTTTTCTGTTACGCTAGTGGGAATCCTTTGTTGGCTTAGACTAACAGCATTGAGATCTGAGAGCAGAGAACTGCAGCGAGTGCCCATCTTACCTGAACGCTTGAAAGAATTGGTCTTAGATCTGATTGAGAAATCTGTCCCTGGTGTTCAAGAGTCTTCAGCATCCAAAAGAGCTCTCTTATATGACTGGCTTCTTGAAATGGGGTCTAGGAATTTCTGAGTATTTTGAAATACGTCCTGCAAGAAAGGAGGACACAGTTTTCAAGTTTAATATGGGTCATTTAGAATAAAAAAGCAAATAGGATCAACTATGATAGTAATACAAGGATTTATGATTAATTTATCCCTGTTACTTTAACCATCTCTTAGAGGTTAAGAGTGTTGAGTCTGTGCACAACGTTCGGAAATGCCACACTTTGTTTTGGGGTTCACAGTTCACAAGACTACTTTGTGCAGATTTTCCTCATGCTTTAAGTCTAAGCCATGGAGTTACTTTTGGACATGTTAGTTGTGACCTCTAACATGTATAATGCCATTGAAAACACACGATTACTAGGATTTGTTGTAGGAACAGCATTTAAACTGAAACTCTACATTTACTCTTTCTGGAAACTATGTATGCATGAAATGAATGCGACCTGCCCTCTGATTATAACTCAGTGGGTGGGAGGGACAAAGTCCTTGGGCTTTGAACTAGTTAGATACAAATACAGAGCTGCCTGGCAAAAGTCTGTTCAGAGGAAGGGAAGGCCCTGGATAGAGTGGGAAGTACTCCCAGTATCTTAAGTAACAGGCACTCCAATATAATTATTAAACCCAGAGTCCTCTGGGGAGTGCTTGGATTAAAGGATACCAGAGTGATACAGTCTTCTAGGGAAGGAAATACTTCTTTTTCAAGAGGAAAAATGAAAAAGACTCTAGAGTGAAAATTAAGGAGATGAAAATCCTCATAGTCAACAGAGATTTATACTGTCGAAGCAGACAGCAACAGGGCCATAAAAGGCCTATGTGCATACCTGTAACCAAAGCAAACTGAAACAGAGCAGAAGGGAAAAAGAAAGTTATGTTTGTAAATGGGAAGTTCTGAGAGCTCATCAACTAATCAAACAGTTACACTTCTTGTTCTGGAAACTGAAGCTTGCTAGAAAAGAACATGAACTATGGCAAGTAATTTGAGAATGAGGGGGAGGATTGACTACCAACTAGCCAATAACATAAATAACAAATTTGTGAATGTATTGGAAGCAAGAAGCTTCTTATGGACAATCAGCCTGTTTATGGAGATGAGAGAGCAATTAGGGAAAACGAGAACTGTGCTAAATCAACCCAATATCTGTTTGTGCAAAAAAGAAGGCAATCTTTTGAGTGACACTTGTATATGAGAGCCACTTGATTCACAAATCAGGAAAGGTTTTTTTTCCTTAATTCAGCTGATGCAATCAAAATGACCTATTTATATCACAATGTCCATAGGAATTTTCTGCTGTGGCAGAAAACTCTGTGGTTACAACAGTGATGATACCAAATGGAAGTGTGTGTGTGTGTGTGTGTGTGTGTAACAGGCGGGAAAATCAGTCCTTTCTTTGAAAAAGGAAGAAATTGGTGAACTCCATCTCCCTGTCTTCTCCTTTACATGAACACTTGCTTATTCCTCTGTGAAGCAGCAGTAAGGTGAAGAAGCACGGTCCCACTGTTTACAAACGGAACGATCTCAACAGCATAGGCAACTTTCCCTTTGTTAATATGGCTTTGATTTGACTGAGTTACAAGCCTTAGAAAACCACGTACTCAGCATGCACTTCAGGGTTTTGTTTCTTCCTTCAAAGCTTGTGAAGGGGGCAGCCAAGAGGATTTGCTGCAAACACCTGAGTAGCTATAGAGCACGAAACTAGAGAAAGATACTGCTTTGAAGCAGCAGGGACACGTGTGACTGGAAAAAGAACAGAGGAGCTGGTAAAGCGCTTAAGGCCTAAGAAAAGTTTCTGGGTGTTTTGCGATATGTGCGACTGAGACTCCAGTTCCTAGGACCCGCCGTCTCTGCTCCTCCAGGTTGTTTCCAAAGAACCAAGAGAGGTTTCTGCAGACTGAGTAGGGGGCAGGTATAAGAGCAGACCCTGAGGTACGCTGGCACTACTTACCCTCCTCTTGAGTGAAAAGGCTCAGGGGACAGGGAGTAAAACACGCTGTTGTTTCTCCGCATGACGTTGCAGGCGGTGCAGTTTACCAGTGATGTGACCACGGTTTTGCAAGCAGCATTGCTTTGAAGTCTTAACAAACGGCAGGCCAAGGACTTGCTGTTCCTGAAGGAGATATGCCCCCTAGATCTGAGATTATACAAAAGCATGCCATCTCCTCTTGGACTGCACAGTTTGTGAAACAGTGCATGCCTATCTAACTGCAATCACATCTGAAATGAGAGGTCAAGGGAAGGCTGGATCTGCTTCCTTAAGTACATAATTTTTTGAATTAGCATTGCTAATTATGCAGCCTTATGAATCAGTAATCTGTTTTTTTTTTTTTTTTGTATGGGAGCTCTGTTGCATTTCCTCTGGCATTTTACAATGAAGCTGGTTAATACTTCCAGTTACTCAAAGGCACCTATTTAGTTCTAGTGTCAGCCAAGACAGGTTATGATGAACTTGGTTATCTGGTTCTTTACTGAGCTGCTACTGCATTGTCACATCTTTCAACGCTGTTCAGAGCGAGCGGGGAACACGTTTTTTCCTTTTTTGCACAGGAATAAGGATCGCAAAGGTTGCAGACAGTGGAAGATCAGACATACCGTGTATAATGTAACATTGCTTGTGCTTTGATTAGTTAGCGGTTTGAAATTCAAATTTAATTTTTGATCCCAACAATTTTTCTTACTGGCTGACATGTACTGACAGGGCACTCATTCATCTAAAGAATATAAATCTCCAAGTTAATTTATTTCCAAAAGAGGAACATGGAGGACCTGCCTCCCCTCTGTTACCCTCCACATCAGCACGCAGCACGTAAACGTATTGCCCCTGTGCTGATGGAACAGACTGCATGAGGTAAGTGCCTGTGAGGTGCTTTGTGCTGTAAAGGACCTTGAGTCCTTTACCGAGATTGCAGCACGCTGAATGTTAAGCGGGTCTAAAGCACTCTGACAAACTAACTGTGTAATTGAGTGGAAAGCAGGAACTCAGGCGTGCACAATGTAAAGGAGTACTACCAGGTGGTTCTCATACAGTAACTGTGGCAAAGAGCTCTCTGCAGCCAAGCTACAGGCCAGAGTCCGCAGCCAGTAAATCACAATATAAAACCGATACGTGTTTGCATTTCTATAGTCTGCTTAAATTCTGTAGCTTTTGTGGCTCACCTGTGCGTGATTTTTTTAATAGTTTCAATCTCAAGAACTGTAGTCTGCAGCACCTGTTAGCTATCAAATTGAGGGCATATGCCATAAACAGAAAGCGGGAACTAGATGTGGTTATAAAGAAACCAGACAAATAATAATTAATGAGATAGTATGAATAGAAACAGTATTTATTTCCTTTTGTAAGCATGCCCTTCTAATGCATCATCCACTGCAGGGGGCGTCTCTTTGGACAGGCTTTATTCTATACGATAGATTCTCCTATTTTCTACAGGATGAACAGACAGCCTGTCTCGTGGAATCCTCTCTTCCAGTTAACAGTTGCACATGTACAGGTAGTGCCCTTGAGGTGGTAGCCACTGCTTCTTAAACAGAAACCCCAAAACAGAAAAAAAGAAAACTATGTAATATTGTAAAAACACTTAATGCAAAGCCAGGGTTACTAGGAAATGTCTAGCATTTCCAACATGCAAACAGGTCTAGCCCCTGGCACAATCAAGCACCAGACAGTGGAAACTGCTTGAGCTGGTACTGCCATTGAAAGGAACATCTTGAAACCACGGCCTAACTTATGGTTTCTGTAATGCAAGGAGCGTTCTCCCTTTTTTGGAAAAAAAGTAAGGAGGCAGTTGTGTGTTTTCCTTTCCTGTCTCCCACTGAGCAGCCCTTCCCAGTAAGGCTAATTCGCATGCAGCGCTCTGGTACCTGGCTTCTTTCCTTTTAGGCTGCGCGATGCCCTTCTCTCATAGAGAAGCTGTCTGGGACGATTCTTACATCGCCTGGTTACTTTGTCCTTTTCCTTTGCTCTCCCAAATATTTCCCTTATTTGGGTACCGCTGGCTTCTGTTTCCTCTTCTCCTTCCGCTAGGCCCCTAGAAGAGGCAGCAGGACTAGCTGTTCTTTATTTCCAGCTGGTTTATAGGTCTTTTGCTTTATCTGCTCATGAAAGTGTCTGCATGCCAGCTGTAGCAACAGTTGAAAACAAGGAAAAATCATCACTCTGTGACTAACTTATTTCTCTGTGGACAGTCAGCAAGTTCTCATTGGGCTTAAGTGGTCAATGATCTGCCGTTTGAGAACTTTCCAGACCTCAAAGGATCTTCTTATATAACATTTCACTGTGAGAAGTGTAAGGTTGCATTTCACAAGTGGATTTGCATTTCCTTCTTGGTGCAAGGGGGAGGGAATACGTGCTCAGATGTATTTAGAGGAACAATTCTGATTCAGTAGAAAGGGCAGGCACAGACCTTGATTATGGCAGGAATGTAGCTATCGCATGTGAACATGATTGGGAAAGAACCAAATATTTAACACAAAGTTAACCACGAGTGTGGCTCATTGGTGTAGATCGAGTTTGTGATTAAAGTCTGTTAAACCAGCAAACCAGAAGTTCCACTAAACCGAGTTGCAGACTGTTCTCATGCTTTTTCATGCTGTTCTCAGTCCTCGAAATCTTTACAGAACATCTTTTAGACCAATCAGAGCCTGCTTTGTCTTCATGTTCTCCTGTGCATTCTGATCCTGTCTCTTGGTCTACATAAGGGGTTGAACACTACATAATGGTCTTAGAATGCAACTAAAGGGAAGTTAAACATTACATACGCTTTTCCTCCTTTTCAGTATGAAATAATCAGTATCTGGATAGAAATCAGATTTTTAGGAGCCTAGACTGAGCCTAATCCTTTCTCTCTCAAAGATCAAATAAACACATACATGTTATGTACACATACACAGACACGCATGTTTTGGTAAAAGTTAATAACAGGAGTTGGGTCCTTCTGTTAAATTTGTAGTCAGTACAGCATGTTCCATTCACTTTGACAGGTTCTACCAGTCTGAGAGAAATTTCTTGTATTCCGTGTAACAACACTGTTGTAGCTATGACATCTGAGGATCTAAATATGGACAAGGTCCGTTGAAAGAGGGAGTATATTTGAATTGACCTCTTTGGTTAGCTGGAAAGCAAGCAAATACTGCGGCATAAGAAAGAGGCACACTATGTTGGAAAACACTATCCCATCCCCTGGCAGCTGCTTTGATGAGCAAACCACCCCAGCCTACACCTATCCCTCTCCCAAGTGAGACCGTTAGCAACAGAATCCAGACTTCCAAGGAACTAGAAAACTGCAAATATTAGAATTGGCAGAGGATTCGGATAAACACTTTTGCACTGAAAATCTGTTGCAAATGTGACTGCAGGGCTCTACGCAATGCAACGTCTGACGGAATTCTTGTGGGGACAAGACTCAGTCCCGGGGAGGTTTGAGCCTGCAACTCATTCTGATTCCAGGGTCTAGGCTCCAGTTCATCAAAGAATCTTAAGAATTTAGTTGCTTTGATGTGAATGGTTTAGGCTCATGCTGAAGTAAAGCTACTGCTTACGTGCTTTTCTGAACTAGCATCCTAGGTAGGGGCTAAAGAAAGATGAAATTAATTTGTCAGACTAAGTTGCACTGTGTATTGCCCTGGCCATCTTGCAGTTTTCCTCTTGCAGCTAAACGAGTTAACGGAAACAGCTTCTAGAAGCTTACTCATGTAAACTAATTTAAGGGATAAGTAAACAAAATAACTAGATTAAGATTTCAATCAAGTAAATACTGAAGGTTTCTACGAAACACAGACATATTGGGTTGGGGGTTTCTGGTCAGATTATTGAAGCTTGTATCTGCCTCAGCATATTCTGGATCACTTTGGTGTTAAACAAATAAACTCAATGCTCCGCCTGGCAAATCATCTGATCACTTCAACCGTGACAACACAATGCAATCTTGGTTTCGTAGCTTAAAATAATGTTCCTTGCTTTCCTGTGCTGCCTCACGTTAACAGCTGCAAGTGATAACAGTCTCTCCGAACCAGCACTGCTCCTGAGAGACTTGCCAGTAACACTTGTGTGTAAATACGTGAATATACTGGCTGTTAGTGCTGAGGTTCAGGAGATCTGAGCTTTCTGGTTCAGGTCTTACTTGCTTTCATTGACTTGCACAGTAATTGGTGCATTCAACTCCTCTCTGCTTCCCTTTGTAAGTCCAAAAATCCAGGTAACTAAAGACAGCTCAATAGGCAACTTAAGTCAGTGTTTTTAAGGTGGTTTGAGATCCTTGTGTTAGCATGCTGATGTCTGCAGCTAGTGCTTGCGTAAGAGGAGGGTCATGGTTCAGAGGGGCTTGTGTGTGAGCAAGGGGCTCCCACAGAAAAAAAATAAGGATATTGTGGGTTTAGTCTATGTAAAGAGGTAAGGGGGAAAGATGATAATCTACTGATTACAGAGACTCAGTATGAGAAGCTTTTCTCCTTGGCTTAGGAAGAGCCATTCTCTTGCGGCGAGACAGGTGAAGAGCGTCGGGGTTTGTTTCCCAGGGCCAGCTGCACAGGTCGAAGGGGTAGGAATACTCTCCCCAGGCCTCCAGTTTCCCATCCCCTTATCTCCGCAAGCCAGGAGCGCTGCCCCGTGCCCCTCCGCATCTCGACCTGCAGAGCCCACGTCTCCGCTCCTTGCTCCTCGTGGCTCCGCTGTTTACCACGGGTTTCTTACCTGCCGCTGCGCATCTGCACATCCCCTGTCCCCGCTCTCGCTTCTCCCTGGCAGGGGGAGGAGGTTTTCTGCCGACGGCCACAGGGTTGCGGAGAGCCGCGGGGGGCCGCGGCTGCCCCCCAGCCAGCACGGTGGGGGCTGCCTGCCCTGGCACGGCCTGCCTGGGGTGGGCAGGAGGAGGAGGAGGAGGAAGGCCCTTGCTCTGCCCCTGTCTGAGCCACCTGAATTGCCCGGTGGGCGAGCGCAGAGCAGGGCCGCGACAACCTGGAGTACCGCCGCTCGCAGCAGGGCTGCGGTTCCCTACAGCCTCTGACTTCCTTCCTTTCAAGCTTGGGGAAGTAAGCTTGTCCAGCTTGAGCTTGCCCTACAATCCCCCTTCTGTCCGTTTGCCTTTCTAAGTGCTAGAACAGTTCCAACCCCGTCAGGAGCGGGCAGGGAGCCCCCCAGGCGGCCCGGCCCGGCCCTGCGCGCTGGGCACCTGCCCCGGCCGCCCGGGGGCACCGGGCGCTGCCGGTGCGGCTGCACCCGGGCGGCGGCGGGAAGGAGGCGCTGCCCGCCGGCCCCGTCCCCGCTGGAAGCCGAGCGGGACGCGCCGCACCTCGTCCCTCTTCCAGGGAGCTGGGGGCGGGTGAACGCCCCGCTCCGGGCGGCGGAGCCCCGGCGAGCGGCAGCCCCGCGGCCGCTCCCGGCGCGGCGCCGGGCAGGCACGACTGAGTCCGCCGCAACTTGTCGGCCGGCGGTAAACAGGAAGCCCCTCGGCGGGGCCGGGGCCGGGCCGAGGCGGGGCCTGGCGCGGCCGCCCGCCCTCCCGCCTCCCGCGCCGCGGAGCCGAGGGGCCGCACGGCTCGGCCCGGCCCGGCCCGGCCCGCGGCGGCCGCTGACAGGGCGGAGCGGCGGCGGCGGCGTGCCCCGTCGAGGCGCCGAGAATGAAATTGCTGTGGAAAGCGAAAAGGGTAACCGGGCGTCCCGTCCCCCCCTTGCCCTGCCCGCGGGGTGCCGGTGCCGGCGGGGTGGCCCGGGCGCGCCGCTCCCCGCAGCCTCGCCGGAGCCGCAGCGCGCTGCCGCCTCCCTGCTCGTCGCCGCTCGGAGCGATGCTGCCTTCCCCAGGAACCGTGAGCCCGCGCCTGGGGCCGGGAGGGTGCTCCGGAGGGGGGGAGTCCCCCACCCCCGGGAGAAGCGGGGACGCGGGGGCTCTGCCTGCGCTTTTGTCCGGGTAATCAGCTGGGAAACGAGGAGTCATTGCAGCACCTGTTCGCTTCGAGTTTGGAGGACGTTGCGCTACTTCTTTTTCTGTTATCATTGTTATTTTTTTTAACCCGCTTTCTAGTGTTTGCGAGTTTTAAAGCCTCGACTCCGTAAAGTTTTTCGTAGCTTGGAATAATAGGTTTTGAAAAGCAAACCACCGGCTCTTTGGATCCGTCCTGTCAAAAGAAATAAAAGGTTGGTGTATTTTAAACTTCGAAGCTAACAAGCATTTAAAGGCTGCCTGCCTAAGTAATTCTGCAGTTTTAAAAAGTGCAATTCCTTCCATAAATGAAAGGCCAAAGAGATTAATTGCTTTGGAAAGGGGGGGAGGGGAGGGAAGAGAAGACTGCTAATCAAACCCAAACTGTTTCCTTAGAAAAGACTTTATACAACTATTTAAAGTATGTGCTAGTCTAGGAAAAACAGTTGAATGGGAAGTCAAGGTATCTTGATACCACAGGAGAGGACAGTTTGCCAAGAATATCTCCAGAATATATCCTCAATCTGAAAGTATCCCGTATTGCTTTGATTGTTGTATTTACTTTGTGCAGCCCATCTTCTGCCCTCAGGTCTGCGTGAAGCAGTACAGCACCTGGGGTAGAGTGCGGTTAGCAGAGGAGTGAAAATGTTCTTTTTCTTTCTCTCTTTTTTTTTTTTTGTTTTGTTTTGTTTTTTTTTTTTTCCCCCTTTCTCCTTTCCCTGGCAGAGTGCAATTCAGGATGTGGGTGAAGAGGTGGAAGAGGGAGCCATTTTCCATGTCACCCTGAAACGAGTGCAGGTTCAGCACGCTGCCAAGGAAGGAGCAAACTGGATAGGCGTAAGTAAAGCTGGCGCGGTGGCGTTTTGGAAGGCTGCTCATGGGCTTTGGAGCCTGCTCCAGGGAGCTGAATTCCACACGAATCGTTAATGATAGTAACTTTTAGCACTGACTGCTCTCACTGTTGAAAAAACCCAAAACAGTGAAGTTGACTGCCTGGGTCATCTGAAATAACTCTCTCCTTGTGTTGACTCTTTTCTTGTCATGCAGACAAGCTTTGACCAGTTGTGGCGAGGGGTCGGGGTCGGATGATACTTAGTGCAGGAGTAAGGATCTTAGCTTATGGCCTGAGAAGCTGAACATTTAGCAGTTGTTTCAGACTGGGCTATGGCTTGTTTCTGCTGCTAGGAACCTATCTCAGGTCTCCCAAATTAGTAGTCATAGTATTTTGACTAATGAAGATCTGTCGGAAGTTAGCGGAAACTTCCTGAGAAGTTAAGTGAATATAGGTTTGGGTCTTATTTTTGTAGTGCTTTCTCAGCTAGGTTAGAAATTACTTGTCTGCATGTCTGCAGGAATTACAGCTCTGTACTGTTTGTCAAAGGTACATTTTAAAGCATGAAGGCTTTAGTGGTAAGTAGATTGAGCTGAAATGCACACGCACTCAATTTGGCATGCTGCCCAGTGCTTCACCTCTGTCAGGCCAAGTCCCCAGCTGATAGAAAATGTCCTCACTTCATTGGAATCAGTGCAGCTGTGGCAGTTTGAGCCAGATCTTCAGGAGCTGGCTCTAGCTTTTGTATTATTTTGTTATGTTTCTATATTTTCTTCAGGATCAGAGGCAATGATGTAAGAACTTGGTTTGATGTAGTATCCAGACTGATATTTTAAAGACTTTTAAAACTGCCCTGAGATTTATATCAAATCGTGTTCTTGTGAAGTTCCATGACATACAGCAATGCAGCGGTGCTGAATCCACAGTCAAGAAAGATAAGCAAATTCTGTCCTGCATAGAGATAGTGCTTAGAAGCTCCCCTTCCTATGTTTCCAAGAAGTACATAGAGTTCCAGTCAGAACAGATAATTTCAAATCTGCTTCCTTCGAGTGGCAGATTTCCCGCCTCTGCCTCCTGTTTTTCCCAGGAGAAAATATTAGAAAGTATTTACGAGCTCCTGTAAATAGATCAGGCTAGAGAAAAAGGCATATTGGTAACTGGAATAAAAGTTTTAAGAGGAGTAGCAAGGAATTTGAATGACGTGGCTAGAAAGAGAAGGTTGTATGAGGTTCAGCTTACTCCCGAGGATGTAAAGGCAGCCTGTAGGGAGGCTGGCACCTGTGTGTTGAACCGGATGGTGCTATTGTCCATGAAGCAAAGACAGCAAAGCAGAAAAGACGGGTGAAAAATTTAGAGTTCTGTGGTGTTTGTTGGTCTTGAACTGACAGCCAGGTACCCATGAAATGAACCAAGGACAAGCTGAATCGTAGCTTAGCCAGAAGCAGATAAGAACAGTAGAGCAGTGGCTGTAAAAGTAGACGAGCTGCTAAACACCTGAATTTCTGTTGCCAGGAGCAGTATGCTGACAGAGTATGAATGGCATCGGAAGAGGTGAACTCCAGTCAGTGGTTTTATGTAAATAGTAAACTGAAAAGTAAACAGTTGACAGAGAAAGGAAAAAGCAGCAGGTAGAGAAGGAAGTGGAGAGATGGGGGGAATGTTTAAGAGGCGAGAGACTGAAAGAGATTTTGATTAGCTGAGGGATGGGACTGTGGAGGGCAAAAGGGACGAGAGAATGTGTATGATGTGGATGGGATCCACTGGACAAATGAAAGGATTAGAGGATGACCACGGGAAAGAAACTTCTGCATTTGTCAAATGATAGAAATGAGAATTGTTCAAGGGTTCCTTTGCAAGGAGGAACAAGGGCTGGAGAATTTGAGGAGCTGGGACTGCAGGTGTGGAACGAGATTGAATTGAAATACTGAAACTGCTCGACTGTGGAGCGGACACAGTTGAAGATAGGAGGGATGGAAAAAAGGCCTTTCTCTTGAAGATGCTTGGCCTGGTGGTTGTGTTTGTGCTGTATGCCAGTGGATGCATACACTGAAGATGAACCACAGCTAGGGGCTAGCAGAATGGGCCTTACGTTAGTGGAAAGAGAAAAGAAGGAATGGGGTAAGACAGTAAGGCAGGAAGAAAATGATTGACCATGTAAATAGCAAAGAGGCAAGTGAGGGGGTAGTTTAAGGCTACCTGGTTAGAGGAATGTTCTCAGCAACTGGCCAGAATTGTACCAAGGCAGTAGATACTAGTGCCGGCCAGTTCTTTCATCCAGTATGAGGTGATGCTGTGTCAGTGCGATTTGCCTTAAGTTCTGTAGAAAGGTAAGTAGAGTAGGTCTGTGAGATGCTTAGCTTTACAGTGGCACACTTGGAAACTGTGGAATGTGTTTGGTGAAGTCAAGTAAGGTAGGAAGTTCAGATAGTTGAATGTATGAGCTTGGAAGTTGGAGAGACCAAACTGCAAACACTACCTTGACTTCTAGTTTGAATAAGGGAAAAAACCTTTCAGACCAGGGCGCATGAATAATGATCTAAGAAAGATGCTATTTTTTTTTTTTAGGAGTTAGACTTTGAGAAATAGAGAAAAGCTCTTGTCAGCAGAGAAAGCTGTATCTAAGAGTTAAACTAAGAGTTGGTGAAGTCAAGCCTCACAAAGGAAGTGAACACAAACAGATCACGTTTTGTCAGCCGTATGAGAACAACAAAAGAATAAGTCTGCTTCCTAGAGAGAACGAGATAGGAATTAAAATTAATCTATATATAACCCAAAAAACCAAATGAATTTTTACCTGTTTTCTATAAGGATGACAAAGGTCAACCTAGAGGTTGATGGTAATGATGGCGCGTGGGGCTTTTTCATGTCTTCAAGCTTTGTCTCCAAGAGCTTAATGTGCCCATGCTGGGCATCTGGTAGTGTCCATCCCCAAACTACCAAGGAACTGGTGTAAGAAATGATAGTCAAGCAGCAAGAAGTTTTAATTCATCGATCAAGTCAGAAATGCTGTTGTATGGCTGGAGAACAGCAGCGGTGCCTGTATTTGGCGTGGGGAAGGTGTGATTTAGGTGGGTAGGAGACAGTGATCTCATGAAGATAACTGCTCTGATTTAAAAAAGCTGTGGGCTTAAACTGTTTGAAAATCTGCCCATCTTGAATCTTGAAATCACTGAAAAAAATTAGGGATGATAAAATATTTTTAAGTACCTGTTGAAGAAGAGCTGCTGCTGCAGCTTTAATATGTGAAATAATATAAACACGAACAATCCCTACAAGTCTCTTAAAATGATTTCTAGCAGTTTAATGTTTTGCTGACAAACTCAGGTTTAGATTTTCAGGGTTTGGTGTTGTTTTTTTGGTTTGCTTTGGTTTTTGGTGTGGGGTTTGTTTTTTGTTTTTTTTTTTTTTTAACTTTCTCCCAGTATGATATCTTGGGGAAGTTGCAGTGTTGCAATTAGCAGAGAAATTTGTGCGTGTATCATACTTGGGAGCAGATTCAGCCCTTGTTTGGTACACATTCACATTAGTGGATGAGACGCCTTTACACACGCTGAGTAGAATATGGCCGTAAATCAGTACATCATGGTTTGGACAATCTGCTGGATAGAAAATTAATAGTTAAATACGGTGGTGCAGGCGTTCTTCCCTGTTTGAAAGTGGTTGCATTGTATAAGTGGTTATTGTCAAAAGTCTATTTTAATTGTACGATGAAAAGTCAGCAAGAAAATGTAGTGTTTTTTTTTCTCCTGAGCAAGTTTTGCTTAGGGAAAATTTGAATGGAGGCGGGCGATGTATAGCACCAATAACAAACAGTATTCTTAGAGTGTTTCTGTAATGGTGATGCCATATATAATTCTATATATACCTTTAAGTCAGGTGTATAACAAATTATACACCTTTATATCAGCCATGAGATCCACGGAACAAAGTTTTTCAAGTTATTCTGGTGTAATTTCACTCATTCCCTGTGGGGTTGCGTTTGGGGTAACAGTGGGGTTTGGTGCAGTAGTACTGTGTGTTGCCTTGTCTGTTTATAAAAGGTATGAATGGGTTCATGACACAAGCCCAAGTTACCAGTCTGTTTGAGCAGATGTAAACCCACAGTGCTTCCAGAAATTCTTACAGCTTGCACCCAAGCTTGTGTTCCTTGCATCAGCCTGTGTGTTTCTGCAGCCGTGGGGTGAACTTGTGCGGGTTAAACCTGAGCCTAGGAGGTGAAATAAAGGGCTCTGTTTTGGCTGGACCACTTTCCCAGCCCACTTGGCTGCAGCAGGTGGACAGAAAAGGGCCTCTGGGAATGGCTTCTTTCAGTGGCTTAAACTCAAGGTGAAATGGTGCCATTTTGCAGTTGAGATGTGGCTGCAAGTCTCCTAGGGCCTCTGCTTACCTACTGCGTCTATACTCTTTACAGGCTGTTGACAGGTCTTTGTGTCTTGATGGTGCAAGATGATCCTGGCTCTTCCAGGCCTTCCTACAGACACAGAGGCACTTTTCTGCCAAAAATCTGTGCCTGGGCCCACTTCTTGTTAGAAAGTCCAGAACGCTGTGGGATACTGCTGTTATTCCTGATTTTTCTTTTCCTGTCTGGTCTATTTGTTTGGTTTTGGGGTTTTGTTTTTGTTTTTTAATACAGGAGGTTGTATTTTAATGTAACAGTAAGATTTGTTGGACCTTGTTAAGCTGGGAAATGAGATGTCCTCGTGCCAGAGTAGCAGGGCTTTAGACTAATATTAAAGACCTCTGTCTTGTTTAAAACAAAAAAGGGTGTCTATTATAAATAATTCAAAAGCAATGGAAGGTCGTGATGTAAATATGAAGTGGATGGGTGATCCGTTCCTAATTATTTTATGAATAGGTTAACTTTTTTCTTTGTGCTTTTGTCAATATACCAAGCCAGAGTTGGTAGTGACTGTAAGTCATTAACATGCTGTCTTCATGTCCTCAGTCTAGTCCCAAGGTGTTGTGTTAATGTTGGAATATTGTTAGCCTTGTTGTTTCTAACTCATACCTTAGCAGGCAGTTTCTGGAGCAAAACGTCTGGTCAAGCTGTCCATGAACTTCATATTCAGTCCTGGTGGTGGTTGGTCAGGATGAATTTGAGACACGTCAAGGAACCATGGAGAAACTCAGAATGTGGATTGTCTCGTTACTTAGGGGAGCCTCTCAGTCTGTACAAATAACCGACTCGATATTCCAAACTCAGAAGAGCTGTTAAATTATAAACCGTTACTGTAAGGCTGTGAAATGTGACCTAATGATATGCTGTTACTGCGTGATCTCATGATACAGCAGAAGCTCTTACTAGGAGGGGAGGCTGTGATTCCGAAGAGAACCATCACAGCAGTCCCAGCTGAAGGCATGCTGTGGGTGAGTATGTAAGGAGGAAATCTGCAGCGGAATAATGCTGCGATGAAAATGGTTGAACTCCTTAGTTTTTATCCTGAGGTTGCAGGAGAGTTGATGATGCAAAGACTAAGTACTAGAGTGTTGTGTGTTCATGTCCAGTGCAAGTTTGTTTCCTGTAGCATTCTTCTACTGATATATCTAATCTAACCTAAAAAGATTTAAGATTCCCTCCCCCCCCTTGAAATATTTCATGACGGCTTGATTTCTCCTTTGCATAATGCCATTAATCCTAGCTAGGATTTGACTTTGTAAACTCAGTGGAAGTGAATAAAAGTAACTACTTCAAAAAGGTATTTCATTCGTTCAGATGATCTTCCAATAGTTTATTTACATAAATCATAGTGATGTCTGGGGATTTTTGACAGGATTTTTCATTTCACTCATGGCTGCGGACACTCGAATGGGCTCAAGCCATTTCTTTCTCTCAAGGAAAATTACTTTTTTGTTACTGGAGTTCCATTAGTGCTGGTGATATGTGATTATGCACGTCATGTAACTGTGACTGAGGTAAAAGAGCAGGTGTGTCACAGCATGTTTTCCTCAAGCTGAGGATGCAGTCCATCAGTCAGTTTGGTCCCCATTAAACAGCAGCAACAGAAAGAGAACTGTACACCTCCCCATGCTGCCTCTGTAGCTCGGCCTTTCTTAGGTTAGTGATCTGAACATTCCTTCCCAGAGACAGTCAACTCAAGAGGTAGAGGGAAATCTTCTGTTTGATTGCTCTTGTTGATGTATTTTATTTATAATCTCATTTTAAAGTTTTTATCCCACATACTTAACAAATCAGTATTTAAAGTAGTCACAAAAATAATTTTCTGAACCATCCTCTAAATAATGGCAGAATTGAAGGGAATGTTTCTAGTTATTTCAGACTTAAACCAGTCTGTAAGCATGAAAACCAAATGCTGTCTAAGCCCCTCCCCCCAACACCAAACCCTAAATTTGTTGACAAATCTTGTGCCAAATGAAAACTGTAAGAGAAAATGGAAATGTTCTAATGGTAAGTTTGCAAGATGATGTTGGCACCCTCCTTGCAAAAGTATCATGAAATGTTTCACATCCAGATGTGTTCATGACCTTGGGTTCTGTGTGGCAACCCAAAGTTGGTATTTTCAGAAAGGGAATCACAAGTGCTGATGCCAAAGTTGTGGTCAGTTTTCATGTTTATTCAGAAGTTAATGGGGCACTGAGTTACCACTATTGTTCCTCCCAGTAATAATATTATTTGTGGTGTGATGGATTTTCTTTTAGATGATAATATATGTTGGGATCATAAGCTAACTTAATAGCAGTTGGACTGTAAAAGATTGTGTGGAGCGTAGAAGTTATCTTCAAGATAAACTTACTGAAAACCTCTGCTATTTGATACGGCATTTGGTGTTCATTTAGCCAAAAGTGACAAAATCACGTAGTAACTAAAGATGGAGTATTGATGTGGAGGATGGAATTTAATCTTTGTTTCATTGTGAAAGCTGTGTCAGGGATCTGGCTTCTGTCTGATTTTTGTGATTGTTTTGTTTCAACTTTGTAGGCTGGAGGGGACGAGTTCCCTCCAGAACGTACTGTCAGCCAGTACGAAACATGCAAAATCCGGACAATAAAAGCTGGGACTCTGGACAGACTTGTGAAGAATCTTCTGACAGCTTTTGGAGACAGTGATTTCACCTACACCAGTATATTTCTGTCTACATACCGTGCCTTTGCTTCTACTAAGGAAGTACTGGAAATTCTTGAGAGGTAAGAGCCAGTATACAATGGGAACTGAGCCATCATTTACATGATAGGGGGATGTGCTCAGCAATTTCTTCCATTACTTTTAGAGGACATGGACTTAATAACCCGATGGACAGATGTCAAGAGTCCTGCAAAATTCAGAATTTCAGCGTAAAGATAAAATGTGTAAATGCGTGCTGCCCACATCCCAGCTGTCATTAAAGCGTAGTCATCAGGCAGCAAAAGTGTGCCGTGTCTGACTGCTAAGGATCCAAACTAGGACCAACGCAAGAAAATTAGTACAGCTTCCCTCTACCCACCCCTCAAAAAAAAAAAAAAGAATGCATGGGCTGCAAAGTCATACCTAGAATAGATTAGTATGTTTTTCTGGATACTGATATTTTTGGACCTACACTCTCCTGTTTGGGGGCTGCTGATTTGAGACAGGGATTGTACAAACATAAGAAAGAATTCACTGTCCCCTTCTAGTACTTGACGTGAACATGCAGTCATAAGTATTTGCAGACAGCAGAAGAACTGGATGATGTTCTAAGAATAGCTTAGGGTAAGACTGTTAAATCACATCTGCTGTATCTGTACAAATGCTTAGAACCCACAAGATTAGTTTTCTCACACTGAATTCTAATTGGGACATGATTAGATCGGAGGTGATCTTCTTTTGGGAGGAGAATATTTATTGCATTTTCCCAATCAAGTTTGTGTAGATTATATTTACTTTAAAGAGGAGCTGACTTGCCAAGTGACAGTGTGTCGTGAGAGTGTCTTGCTTCCTAAGCCTGTAAATTGCCAAAGAGGCACAGATTTATCAGAGGAGCCAATAGCTGTGTGCATATAGATTGTCCCTTTTAGCCAGTAATATTTTGTGTATGATTTATTTTACTGACTTTTATAAAAGACACATTTTTAACAGAGAAAGTTGGAATAAATAAATAGTGAGTTGAATTGAATGGAATTTTTCTTTGAATTGCAAACGCTATCTGTACAGACCTGGGATTCTTGCGTGTGAAGCCTTAGACTGATACTTCCACCTCTTCCTTTTGTCCTTTGAAACATTTTGGGTGACTTTGTTAAGAGTTCTGACATGAACCTGCTGGACACAAACTGGCAGCCCGCTACGTGTTCTCTATCTGATGTTACGAGGATGTTGTAGCACAAGCACTTAAAGATGCACTTACTCTCCTCTGACTGTTCAGATTAATTTCAGGTGCCTGTTACCCTTAGTTGGGCACAGAATGCGTAAAATCAGCTTGCCTTATTCTGGACTGTGCGTAATTGTCCGCTTTCAGTCATGAAAGCTGGCTGTAAGGAGCCATGAACTCCGTTACGGAGCTGTATGTCTGAAACAGGGGGCACTGCCGTTGAAAATGAAGGGCATAATCCTGCCTTCGAGGCACGTGCGCTGCCTGTGTAGGTGAGAGATTTTGCTTTGCACTTTTGGAGTCGTGCCCATGGTTTCCTCTTTCCCAGTGGTAATTTTCAGAGTGCCGTGGGCCCTTCCCACTCGTGACAACTGTGTCAGTAGTTTTGGCACGAGTGGGCACTTGTCACCTCGAAAACTTTGTGGGAAATCACTCTTGGAGTAGGAAGAAATGGCAACTACTAGAGAAAGAGAAGCTGCGTTGGAGAAAGTGGTTGTGTTGCAGCCTCATTGCGCCCTGGAATATTGCTCTGGGAAAGGATGGAGTGCCAACAGGCAGAAAGGGTCTTGGAGCTGTGAGCAAGGAAAATGTTTTGGTTGATTCCTCCTGTGTGCAGGCTGCTTCCTGTAAGTGAACAAATTCGGTTGGAAGAAACTGTCTGTCTCTTGAGGACTTTTTTCCTCCTAAGTGACATAATCTTCAAGCTCCTTAGTTTTGCCCAAATGTTAGATTCCGTATTTGAGCTTTTTAGTTGTTGATGAGACTTGTATATGAATTATGCTATTTAGGATTTTGCTTTTATTCAGTCGGAGTTCCTCTAAACACCCGTCTCATTTTTTCAGGTGCGAAAACCCAGAGCCCTCAGGCTGTGAAGAGGATGTAAGCCAGGATTCCTCTGAATCCAAACCAGTCCTGGGGACGTAAGTGTGTTTCTTCACTGTTATTTTGCACAGGAAGCCCCAGTCAGGATTCGGTACTGGGGGAGGCTGTGGGCAGCATAGATGTTGCTTCCTTTGAAATTTCAGAGCACTGTTGGCTTGCTTCAAGAGGCTTGTGTAAAGGCCACATATCAACGGTCTGGTAAGATATCCAGCCCTATAACGCAGAGATCTTTCTGTCAGGGAAATTGTCTCAGAATTCAACATGAGACGAACACATCTAGGCCAAGAGTTAGTTGATTAAACAAAGGAGGAGTGTTTGTTTCCCCTGCTTTACCTCTGGTGGTAAATGGTTATGGCTTGTGACTGATTTCATTGTGCATAACAGCAGTGTCTGCAGACCGAAGCTGGGGTTGTTTCAGGCAGCGTGTGTATGCGTGTTTCTTTGCCACTGGTGCCCCTGTGATTTACAGTGTTGCTTTTAGAGTGAGATTTAAATTCTGAAGTCATCCGAATTTGCAAGAAAAAGAGCAAAGCTGTCTTGAAGTGCAGTTAAAGGGGTGAAAAAGGGGTTTGCTTATCCTCCTAGCACCATATGAACGTGGATTTTATCTGTAGACGTCGGGTGTAAAATGTGCCTTAGGTCTTCAGCATTTGTTCTTTGACAGCGGTGTGATCTGTGGTTTGCATGCATTGTGGCAGTGAAGAGTAGCTGCAACGTTATATTTGATTACAGTATGAAGATGCTCTATTCTTGTCAGCATTACTGAGGATTGTTTTTCTATGAATGTCTCAGCTTCCACCAGTTAAGAAGACCTTAGGTTTTTTTATCAGTGCACTGACTTCTCAAGGCGTAACTGAAGAAGAAGCCTTTAGCTTCCTTTTGTTTTGAGGTGGAAGAAAAATGTGGAACTCTTCTGTCATGTCCACATGTCACACAGTCCAATCAAGACTGAGAAATACGCTGCACTGTTTTAATTCCTGAGATTCAGGCAGACTGTCGATTCAGTTCTGTTCTACAATACCGAGCGTGGTCTTCCCACTGCTTACCTCCATGCTTTTCTGATGGCTTGTGTGTTGGGATTAGGGGGGTTTTGAGTCTGGCTTAAAAGGGTTCAAACATCCCCAGTCCAGAAATGTGTCGTTAACATACTGAACACCTTCCTGTCCTCCGTTGTCTGAATGGATTGGTTGGACAGTGAGGTCGCTTTGCCTTCCGTCACTCATGCAGCAACTGTTTTGCTTAACCACCAGAGATAAATTGGTAAAAGCTCCTTGGCTGTGAGCATTTCAGTAGCTGTCTCTGACAAGAAGAGATGTAGAGCTTAATTAATGTCTGTAAATGACACAGGACTCTCTGAGGCTTTAGTTAGAAACACATGTTATCGGTTGTTAGTTTATTTTTTTTTTTTTAGCACTTAGCAAGGACAGCAAGCTAGAAGCTCTACTGATTTGGGCTGTTCCTCTTGCCCCATGAGACTCAACATGGGAGCTCAATTCTCTGATTTTTTTCCTGGCTGCTGTGACAGAGAGCTATCAGTCTTTTCCTCCCATTTTGCCATGAGAACTCATCAAAGAACAGCTGGTAGTTAAAAATTCATTACAAGCACCAAGAAGGCAGTGTTCTGTAATGGGTAGAGGCAGTAGTAGGCAGCCAGCAGGTTCCCACACTGCCATCGAAAATGAGCTCCAGGGTCTCTTCCAGCTTTGGGCAAACCATTTGACTTTCCCCTTTCCCAGTCAGTCCAGGCACAGAATATGAGCTACAGCAGTACCCTTCCTGCAAAACAGATGAAGCATTTGTACTGGGGATGAGGAGAATAGTTTCACCAGGGTAAATCAGGTTGGGATTAGTCCCCCAACTGCCGTGTCATGGACCCAAAGGAGCTTGATTATGAGATGGAGAACACTCAGTGTGTTTATGTATCTCAGAATAGACCTGCAAGTCCCGTGCCAGGGCTTGAGTGCGCTTGTGGCACAGCCTCGTTTGAGAGCCTTGTGGGAGCTCATTGTCTACATGTGAAATCTGTGTTCATATTTGAACTCCTCTCGTGATCTCGTAACTTGAGGAAGGAGAGGTCCTCCTGGTATGCTTGTCCATTTTGCAGCTATTAACAGGATAGACCTGAGCCACTGTATCTGTCTTTTTGAGGATTTGAACTTTAAAAGCCAAGTGCCTGGTTGTCGGGAGCACAGAGTACAGATGTTCTTTGAGCTGACACATCAGTGTGTCTGACTGGATGCTTGTGGTCAGAGGTTTTTACTGAGAGCATGGCCCTTCATGGAATATCAGTGGGAGTGTGGGATACCGTTATTGCACGAGGGTTTTGTGAAGTGGGGTTATTGGAACAGGTATCAGGGAAGGTTTCTGTAGATGTGAAAAATACGGCCATTGGAGGGCTAAGCTCTCACAGCTCACTACAGAGCGCGGCCCTAAGCGTTTGGTGAAGTGGATAGGACCTGCTGCAAACCAGGGCTGTTGTCACTTGGTCATCTCAGCTGTTTTTCTGATGGCAGTGGAGCTCATGAGATCGGCTTCTCTAGAAGACGGTTTCTTCTTTCCTGAACATCTTCCCCCGCTTTCCCTGACAGCAATACCTGTAAGTCACCACCCCTCGTGCCCGCAGCAGCACTTATGACTCCGTGATGTACAGAATCAGTTGTTCTGGCCTATAGTAATCAGAACAGAGGAGTAGCGTAAGAACTCCTAGCTTTTAATTTTGGCTCTCCGGCTTAGGTAGGTAAGGAACAAGGCACGGATAAGCCATCTGTGCTTTTCTTTTGTGTCAGGAAAGGGGTATGATCCTACTTGCTTTGTAGGGACGTTATGTGGCTCAATTAATAGCGATGTTGAAATGCCTAAGTGCCAGTCCTGCTGTGATTGTGATAATAGCTGTGGTTGCTCAAGTGCAGTAACTTTGCAGCCAGGTAAGAAGTCAGACGAGGAAAGAGCAGCCACCCTGGGGAGCAGGCCGTACAGTTAGATTTACTACTGTGAGCTTTACCTCTCAGTCTGTACTAATTCTGACATAGAGCACGGGGAGCAATACAAATCGACAGTGCATGTATCCAAGAATGTAAAACTGTTGAGGAATTCATTCTTCTGAATGGGTAATTCTTCGTATCTTTGAAGAATAAAATACGAAAGGACAGCAAGTTTGTGGGGGTGCTAGTAACTTTAAAGAGGAGCTGACTTGCCAAGTGACAGTGTGTCGTGAGAGTGTCTTGCTTCCTAAGCCTGTAAATTGCCAAAGAGGCACAGATTTATCAGAGGAGCCAATAGCTGTGTGCATATAGATTGTCCCTTTTAGCCAGTAATATTTTGTGTATGATTTATTTTACTGACTTTTATAAAAGACACATTTTTAACAGAGAAAGTTGGAATAAATAAATAGTGAGTTGAATTGAATGGAATTTTTCTTTGAATTGCAAATGCTATCTGTACAGACCTGGGATTCTTGCGTGTGAAGCCTTAGACTGATACTTCCACCTCTTCCTTTTGTCCTTTGAAACATTTTGGATGACTTTGTTAAGAGTTCTGACATGAACCTGCTGGACACAAACTGGCAGCCCGCTACGTGTTCTCTATCTGATGTTACGAGGATGTTGTAGCACAAGCACTTAAAGATGCACTTACTCTCCTCTGACTGTTCAGATTAATTTCAGGTGCCTGTTACCCTTAGTTGGGCACAGAATGCGTAAAATCAGCTTGCCTTATTCTGGACTGTGCGTAATTGTCCGCTTTCACTCATGAAAGCTGGCTGTAAGGAGCCATGAACTCCGTTACGGAGCTGTATGTCTGAAACAGGGGGCACTGCCGTTGAAAATGAAGGGCATAATCCTGCCTTCGAGGCACGTGCGCTGCCTGTGTAGGTGAGAGATTTTGCTTTGCACTTTTGGAGTCGTGCCCATGGTTTCCTCTTTCCCAGTGGTAATTTTCAGAGTGCCGTGGGCCCTTCCCACTCGTGACAACTGTGTCAGTAGTTTTGGCACGAGTGGGCACTTGTCACCTCGAAAACTTTGTGGGAAATCACTCTTGGAGTAGGAAGAAATGGCAACTACTAGAGAAAGAGAAGCTGCGTTGGAGAAAGTGGTTGTGTTGCAGCCTCATTGCGCCCTGGAATATTGCTCTGGGAAAGGATGGAGTGCCAACAGGCAGAAAGGGTCTTGGAGCTGTGAGCAAGGAAAATGTTTTGGTTGATTCCTCCTGTGTGCAGGCTGCTTCCTGTAAGTGAACAAATTCGGTTGGAAGAAACTGTCTGTCTCTTGAGGACTTTTTTCCTCCTAAGTGACATAATCTTCAAGCTCCTTAGTTTTGCCCAAATGTTAGATTCCGTATTTGAGCTTTTTAGTTGTTGATGAGACTTGTATATGAATTATGCTATTTAGGATTTTGCTTTTATTCAGTCGGAGTTCCTCTAAACACCCGTCTCATTTTTTCAGGTGCGAAAACCCAGAGCCCTCAGGCTGTGAAGAGGATGTAAGCCAGGATTCCTCTGAATCCAAACCAGTCCTGGGGACGTAAGTGTGTTTCTTCACTGTTATTTTGCACAGGAAGCCCCAGTCAGGATTCGGTACTGGGGGAGGCTGTGGGCAGCATAGATGTTGCTTCCTTTGAAATTTCAGAGCACTGTTGGCTTGCTTCAAGAGGCTTGTGTAAAGGCCACATATCAACGGTCTGGTAAGATATCCAGCCCTATAACGCAGAGATCTTTCTGTCAGGGAAATTGTCTCAGAATTCAACATGAGACGAACACATCTAGGCCAAGAGTTAGTTGATTAAACAAAGGAGGAGTGTTTGTTTCCCCTGCTTTACCTCTGGTGGTAAATGGTTATGGCTTGTGACTGATTTCATTGTGCATAACAGCAGTGTCTGCAGACCGAAGCTGGGGTTGTTTCAGGCAGCGTGTGTATGCGTGTTTCTTTGCCACTGGTGCCCCTGTGATTTACAGTGTTGCTTTTAGAGTGAGATTTAAATTCTGAAGTCATCCGAATTTGCAAGAAAAAGAGCAAAGCTGTCTTGAAGTGCAGTTAAAGGGGTGAAAAAGGGGTTTGCTTATCCTCCTAGCACCATATGAACGTGGATTTTATCTGTAGACGTCGGGTGTAAAATGTGCCTTAGGTCTTCAGCATTTGTTCTTTGACAGCGGTGTGATCTGTGGTTTGCATGCATTGTGGCAGTGAAGAGTAGCTGCAACGTTATATTTGATTACAGTATGAAGATGCTCTATTCTTGTCAGCGTTACTGAGGATTGTTTTTCTATGAATGTCTCAGCTTCCACCAGTTAAGAAGACCTTAGGTTTTTTTATCAGTGCACTGACTTCTCAAGGCGTAACTGAAGAAGAAGCCTTTAGCTTCCTTTTGTTTTGAGGTGGAAGAAAAATGTGGAACTCTTCTGTCATGTCCACATGTCACACAGTCCAATCAAGACTGAGAAATACGCTGCACTGTTTTAATTCCTGAGATTCAGGCAGACTGTCGATTCAGTTCTGTTCTACAATACCGAGCGTGGTCTTCCCACTGCTTACCTCCATGCTTTTCTGATGGCTTGTGTGTTGGGATTAGGGGGGTTTTGAGTCTGGCTTAAAAGGGTTCAAACATCCCCAGTCCAGAAATGTGTCGTTAACATACTGAACACCTTCCTGTCCTCCGTTGTCTGAATGGATTGGTTGGACAGTGAGGTCGCTTTGCCTTCCGTCACTCATGCAGCAACTGTTTTGCTTAACCACCAGAGATAAATTGGTAAAAGCTCCTTGGCTGTGAGCATTTCAGTAGCTGTCTCTGACAAGAAGAGATGTAGAGCTTAATTAATGTCTGTAAATGACACAGGACTCTCTGAGGCTTTAGTTAGAAACACATGTTATCGGTTGTTAGTTTATTTTTTTTTTTTTAGCACTTAGCAAGGACAGCAAGCTAGAAGCTCTACTGATTTGGGCTGTTCCTCTTGCCCCATGAGACTCAACATGGGAGCTCAATTCTCTGATTTTTTTCCTGGCTGCTGTGACAGAGAGCTATCAGTCTTTTCCTCCCATTTTGCCATGAGAACTCATCAAAGAACAGCTGGTAGTTAAAAATTCATTACAAGCACCAAGAAGGCAGTGTTCTGTAATGGGTAGAGGCAGTAGTAGGCAGCCAGCAGGTTCCCACACTGCCATCGAAAATGAGCTCCAGGGTCTCTTCCAGCTTTGGGCAAACCATTTGACTTTCCCCTTTCCCAGTCAGTCCAGGCACAGAATATGAGCTACAGCAGTACCCTTCCTGCAAAACAGATGAAGCATTTGTACTGGGAATGAGGAGAATAGTTTCACCAGGGTAAATCAGGTTGGGATTAGTCCCCCAACTGCCGTGTCATGGACCCAAAGGAGCTTGATTATGAGATGGAGAACACTCAGTGTGTTTATGTATCTCAGAATAGACCTGCAAGTCCCGTGCCAGGGCTTGAGTGCGCTTGTGGCACAGCCTCGTTTGAGAGCCTTGTGGGAGCTCATTGTCTACATGTGAAATCTGTGTTCATATTTGAACTCCTCTCGTGATCTCGTAACTTGAGGAAGGAGAGGTCCTCCTGGTATGCTTGTCCATTTTGCAGCTATTAACAGGATAGACCTGAGCCACTGTATCTGTCTTTTTGAGGATTTGAACTTTAAAAGCCAAGTGCCTGGTTGTCGGGAGCACAGAGTACAGATGTTCTTTGAGCTGACACATCAGTGTGTCTGACTGGATGCTTGTGGTCAGAGGTTTTTACTGAGAGCATGGCCCTTCATGGAATATCAGTGGGAGTGTGGGATACCGTTATTGCACGAGGGTTTTGTGAAGTGGGGTTATTGGAACAGGTATCAGGGAAGGTTTCTGTAGATGTGAAAAATACGGCCATTGGAGGGCTAAGCTCTCACAGCTCACTACAGAGCGCGGCCCTAAGCGTTTGGTGAAGTGGATAGGACCTGCTGCAAACCAGGGCTGTTGTCACTTGGTCATCTCAGCTGTTTTTCTGATGGCAGTGGAGCTCATGAGATCGGCTTCTCTAGAAGACGGTTTCTTCTTTCCTGAACATCTTCCCCCGCTTTCCCTGACAGCAATACCTGTAAGTCACCACCCCTCGTGCCCGCAGCAGCACTTATGACTCCGTGATGTACAGAATCAGTTGTTCTGGCCTATAGTAATCAGAACAGAGGAGTAGCGTAAGAACTCCTAGCTTTTAATTTTGGCTCTCCGGCTTAGGTAGGTAAGGAACAAGGCACGGATAAGCCATCTGTGCTTTTCTTTTGTGTCAGGAAAGGGGTATGATCCTACTTGCTTTGTAGGGACGTTATGTGGCTCAATTAATAGCGATGTTGAAATGCCTAAGTGCCAGTCCTGCTGTGATTGTGATAATAGCTGTGGTTGCTCAAGTGCAGTAACTTTGCAGCCAGGTAAGAAGTCAGACGAGGAAAGAGCAGCCACCCTGGGGAGCAGGCCGTACAGTTAGATTTACTACTGTGAGCTTTACCTCTCAGTCTGTACTAATTCTGACATAGAGCACGGGGAGCAATACAAATCGACAGTGCATGTATCCAAGAATGTAAAACTGTTGAGGAATTCATTCTTCTGAATGGGTAATTCTTCGTATCTTTGAAGAATAAAATACGAAAGGACAGCAAGTTTGTGGGGGTGCTAGTAACTTTAAAGAGGAGCTGACTTGCCAAGTGACAGTGTGTCGTGAGAGTGTCTTGCTTCCTAAGCCTGTAAATTGCCAAAGAGGCACAGATTTATCAGAGGAGCCAATAGCTGTGTGCATATAGATTGTCCCTTTTAGCCAGTAATATTTTGTGTATGATTTATTTTACTGACTTTTATAAAAGACACATTTTTAACAGAGAAAGTTGGAATAAATAAATAGTGAGTTGAATTGAATGGAATTTTTCTTTGAATTGCAAATGCTATCTGTACAGACCTGGGATTCTTGCGTGTGAAGCCTTAGACTGATACTTCCACCTCTTCCTTTTGTCCTTTGAAACATTTTGGATGACTTTGTTAAGAGTTCTGACATGAACCTGCTGGACACAAACTGGCAGCCCGCTACGTGTTCTCTATCTGATGTTACGAGGATGTTGTAGCACAAGCACTTAAAGATGCACTTACTCTCCTCTGACTGTTCAGATTAATTTCAGGTGCCTGTTACCCTTAGTTGGGCACAGAATGCGTAAAATCAGCTTGCCTTATTCTGGACTGTGCGTAATTGTCCGCTTTCACTCATGAAAGCTGGCTGTAAGGAGCCATGAACTCCGTTACGGAGCTGTATGTCTGAAACAGGGGGCACTGCCGTTGAAAATGAAGGGCATAATCCTGCCTTCGAGGCACGTGCGCTGCCTGTGTAGGTGAGAGATTTTGCTTTGCACTTTTGGAGTCGTGCCCATGGTTTCCTCTTTCCCAGTGGTAATTTTCAGAGTGCCGTGGGCCCTTCCCACTCGTGACAACTGTGTCAGTAGTTTTGGCACGAGTGGGCACTTGTCACCTCGAAAACTTTGTGGGAAATCACTCTTGGAGTAGGAAGAAATGGCAACTACTAGAGAAAGAGAAGCTGCGTTGGAGAAAGTGGTTGTGTTGCAGCCTCATTGCGCCCTGGAATATTGCTCTGGGAAAGGATGGAGTGCCAACAGGCAGAAAGGGTCTTGGAGCTGTGAGCAAGGAAAATGTTTTGGTTGATTCCTCCTGTGTGCAGGCTGCTTCCTGTAAGTGAACAAATTCGGTTGGAAGAAACTGTCTGTCTCTTGAGGACTTTTTTCCTCCTAAGTGACATAATCTTCAAGCTCCTTAGTTTTGCCCAAATGTTAGATTCCGTATTTGAGCTTTTTAGTTGTTGATGAGACTTGTATATGAATTATGCTATTTAGGATTTTGCTTTTATTCAGTCGGAGTTCCTCTAAACACCCGTCTCATTTTTTCAGGTGCGAAAACCCAGAGCCCTCAGGCTGTGAAGAGGATGTAAGCCAGGATTCCTCTGAATCCAAACCAGTCCTGGGGACGTAAGTGTGTTTCTTCACTGTTATTTTGCACAGGAAGCCCCAGTCAGGATTCGGTACTGGGGGAGGCTGTGGGCAGCATAGATGTTGCTTCCTTTGAAATTTCAGAGCACTGTTGGCTTGCTTCAAGAGGCTTGTGTAAAGGCCACATATCAACGGTCTGGTAAGATATCCAGCCCTATAACGCAGAGATCTTTCTGTCAGGGAAATTGTCTCAGAATTCAACATGAGACGAACACATCTAGGCCAAGAGTTAGTTGATTAAACAAAGGAGGAGTGTTTGTTTCCCCTGCTTTACCTCTGGTGGTAAATGGTTATGGCTTGTGACTGATTTCATTGTGCATAACAGCAGTGTCTGCAGACCGAAGCTGGGGTTGTTTCAGGCAGCGTGTGTATGCGTGTTTCTTTGCCACTGGTGCCCCTGTGATTTACAGTGTTGCTTTTAGAGTGAGATTTAAATTCTGAAGTCATCCGAATTTGCAAGAAAAAGAGCAAAGCTGTCTTGAAGTGCAGTTAAAGGGGTGAAAAAGGGGTTTGCTTATCCTCCTAGCACCATATGAACGTGGATTTTATCTGTAGACGTCGGGTGTAAAATGTGCCTTAGGTCTTCAGCATTTGTTCTTTGACAGCGGTGTGATCTGTGGTTTGCATGCATTGTGGCAGTGAAGAGTAGCTGCAACGTTATATTTGATTACAGTATGAAGATGCTCTATTCTTGTCAGCGTTACTGAGGATTGTTTTTCTATGAATGTCTCAGCTTCCACCAGTTAAGAAGACCTTAGGTTTTTTTATCAGTGCACTGACTTCTCAAGGCGTAACTGAAGAAGAAGCCTTTAGCTTCCTTTTGTTTTGAGGTGGAAGAAAAATGTGGAACTCTTCTGTCATGTCCACATGTCACACAGTCCAATCAAGACTGAGAAATACGCTGCACTGTTTTAATTCCTGAGATTCAGGCAGACTGTCGATTCAGTTCTGTTCTACAATACCGAGCGTGGTCTTCCCACTGCTTACCTCCATGCTTTTCTGATGGCTTGTGTGTTGGGATTAGGGGGGTTTTGAGTCTGGCTTAAAAGGGTTCAAACATCCCCAGTCCAGAAATGTGTCGTTAACATACTGAACACCTTCCTGTCCTCCGTTGTCTGAATGGATTGGTTGGACAGTGAGGTCGCTTTGCCTTCCGTCACTCATGCAGCAACTGTTTTGCTTAACCACCAGAGATAAATTGGTAAAAGCTCCTTGGCTGTGAGCATTTCAGTAGCTGTCTCTGACAAGAAGAGATGTAGAGCTTAATTAATGTCTGTAAATGACACAGGACTCTCTGAGGCTTTAGTTAGAAACACATGTTATCGGTTGTTAGTTTATTTTTTTTTTTTTAGCACTTAGCAAGGACAGCAAGCTAGAAGCTCTACTGATTTGGGCTGTTCCTCTTGCCCCATGAGACTCAACATGGGAGCTCAATTCTCTGATTTTTTTCCTGGCTGCTGTGACAGAGAGCTATCAGTCTTTTCCTCCCATTTTGCCATGAGAACTCATCAAAGAACAGCTGGTAGTTAAAAATTCATTACAAGCACCAAGAAGGCAGTGTTCTGTAATGGGTAGAGGCAGTAGTAGGCAGCCAGCAGGTTCCCACACTGCCATCGAAAATGAGCTCCAGGGTCTCTTCCAGCTTTGGGCAAACCATTTGACTTTCCCCTTTCCCAGTCAGTCCAGGCACAGAATATGAGCTACAGCAGTACCCTTCCTGCAAAACAGATGAAGCATTTGTACTGGGGATGAGGAGAATAGTTTCACCAGGGTAAATCAGGTTGGGATTAGTCCCCCAACTGCCGTGTCATGGACCCAAAGGAGCTTGATTATGAGATGGAGAACACTCAGTGTGTTTATGTATCTCAGAATAGACCTGCAAGTCCCGTGCCAGGGCTTGAGTGCGCTTGTGGCACAGCCTCGTTTGAGAGCCTTGTGGGAGCTCATTGTCTACATGTGAAATCTGTGTTCATATTTGAACTCCTCTCGTGATCTCGTAACTTGAGGAAGGAGAGGTCCTCCTGGTATGCTTGTCCATTTTGCAGCTATTAACAGGATAGACCTGAGCCACTGTATCTGTCTTTTTGAGGATTTGAACTTTAAAAGCCAAGTGCCTGGTTGTCGGGAGCACAGAGTACAGATGTTCTTTGAGCTGACACATCAGTGTGTCTGACTGGATGCTTGTGGTCAGAGGTTTTTACTGAGAGCATGGCCCTTCATGGAATATCAGTGGGAGTGTGGGATACCGTTATTGCACGAGGGTTTTGTGAAGTGGGGTTATTGGAACAGGTATCAGGGAAGGTTTCTGTAGATGTGAAAAATACGGCCATTGGAGGGCTAAGCTCTCACAGCTCACTACAGAGCGCGGCCCTAAGCGTTTGGTGAAGTGGATAGGACCTGCTGCAAACCAGGGCTGTTGTCACTTGGTCATCTCAGCTGTTTTTCTGATGGCAGTGGAGCTCATGAGATCGGCTTCTCTAGAAGACGGTTTCTTCTTTCCTGAACATCTTCCCCCGCTTTCCCTGACAGCAATACCTGTAAGTCACCACCCCTCGTGCCCGCAGCAGCACTTATGACTCCGTGATGTACAGAATCAGTTGTTCTGGCCTATAGTAATCAGAACAGAGGAGTAGCGTAAGAACTCCTAGCTTTTAATTTTGGCTCTCCGGCTTAGGTAGGTAAGGAACAAGGCACGGATAAGCCATCTGTGCTTTTCTTTTGTGTCAGGAAAGGGGTATGATCCTACTTGCTTTGTAGGGACGTTATGTGGCTCAATTAATAGCGATGTTGAAATGCCTAAGTGCCAGTCCTGCTGTGATTGTGATAATAGCTGTGGTTGCTCAAGTGCAGTAACTTTGCAGCCAGGTAAGAAGTCAGACGAGGAAAGAGCAGCCACCCTGGGGAGCAGGCCGTACAGTTAGATTTACTACTGTGAGCTTTACCTCTCAGTCTGTACTAATTCTGACATAGAGCACGGGGAGCAATACAAATCGACAGTGCATGTATCCAAGAATGTAAAACTGTTGAGGAATTCATTCTTCTGAATGGGTAATTCTTCGTATCTTTGAAGAATAAAATACGAAAGGACAGCAAGTTTGTGGGGGTGCTAGTAACTTTAAAGAGGAGCTGACTTGCCAAGTGACAGTGTGTCGTGAGAGTGTCTTGCTTCCTAAGCCTGTAAATTGCCAAAGAGGCACAGATTTATCAGAGGAGCCAATAGCTGTGTGCATATAGATTGTCCCTTTTAGCCAGTAATATTTTGTGTATGATTTATTTTACTGACTTTTATAAAAGACACATTTTTAACAGAGAAAGTTGGAATAAATAAATAGTGAGTTGAATTGAATGGAATTTTTCTTTGAATTGCAAATGCTATCTGTACAGACCTGGGATTCTTGCGTGTGAAGCCTTAGACTGATACTTCCACCTCTTCCTTTTGTCCTTTGAAACATTTTGGATGACTTTGTTAAGAGTTCTGACATGAACCTGCTGGACACAAACTGGCAGCCCGCTACGTGTTCTCTATCTGATGTTACGAGGATGTTGTAGCACAAGCACTTAAAGATGCACTTACTCTCCTCTGACTGTTCAGATTAATTTCAGGTGCCTGTTACCCTTAGTTGGGCACAGAATGCGTAAAATCAGCTTGCCTTATTCTGGACTGTGCGTAATTGTCCGCTTTCACTCATGAAAGCTGGCTGTAAGGAGCCATGAACTCCGTTACGGAGCTGTATGTCTGAAACAGGGGGCACTGCCGTTGAAAATGAAGGGCATAATCCTGCCTTCGAGGCACGTGCGCTGCCTGTGTAGGTGAGAGATTTTGCTTTGCACTTTTGGAGTCGTGCCCATGGTTTCCTCTTTCCCAGTGGTAATTTTCAGAGTGCCGTGGGCCCTTCCCACTCGTGACAACTGTGTCAGTAGTTTTGGCACGAGTGGGCACTTGTCACCTCGAAAACTTTGTGGGAAATCACTCTTGGAGTAGGAAGAAATGGCAACTACTAGAGAAAGAGAAGCTGCGTTGGAGAAAGTGGTTGTGTTGCAGCCTCATTGCGCCCTGGAATATTGCTCTGGGAAAGGATGGAGTGCCAACAGGCAGAAAGGGTCTTGGAGCTGTGAGCAAGGAAAATGTTTTGGTTGATTCCTCCTGTGTGCAGGCTGCTTCCTGTAAGTGAACAAATTCGGTTGGAAGAAACTGTCTGTCTCTTGAGGACTTTTTTCCTCCTAAGTGACATAATCTTCAAGCTCCTTAGTTTTGCCCAAATGTTAGATTCCGTATTTGAGCTTTTTAGTTGTTGATGAGACTTGTATATGAATTATGCTATTTAGGATTTTGCTTTTATTCAGTCGGAGTTCCTCTAAACACCCGTCTCATTTTTTCAGGTGCGAAAACCCAGAGCCCTCAGGCTGTGAAGAGGATGTAAGCCAGGATTCCTCTGAATCCAAACCAGTCCTGGGGACGTAAGTGTGTTTCTTCACTGTTATTTTGCACAGGAAGCCCCAGTCAGGATTCGGTACTGGGGGAGGCTGTGGGCAGCATAGATGTTGCTTCCTTTGAAATTTCAGAGCACTGTTGGCTTGCTTCAAGAGGCTTGTGTAAAGGCCACATATCAACGGTCTGGTAAGATATCCAGCCCTATAACGCAGAGATCTTTCTGTCAGGGAAATTGTCTCAGAATTCAACATGAGACGAACACATCTAGGCCAAGAGTTAGTTGATTAAACAAAGGAGGAGTGTTTGTTTCCCCTGCTTTACCTCTGGTGGTAAATGGTTATGGCTTGTGACTGATTTCATTGTGCATAACAGCAGTGTCTGCAGACCGAAGCTGGGGTTGTTTCAGGCAGCGTGTGTATGCGTGTTTCTTTGCCACTGGTGCCCCTGTGATTTACAGTGTTGCTTTTAGAGTGAGATTTAAATTCTGAAGTCATCCGAATTTGCAAGAAAAAGAGCAAAGCTGTCTTGAAGTGCAGTTAAAGGGGTGAAAAAGGGGTTTGCTTATCCTCCTAGCACCATATGAACGTGGATTTTATCTGTAGACGTCGGGTGTAAAATGTGCCTTAGGTCTTCAGCATTTGTTCTTTGACAGCGGTGTGATCTGTGGTTTGCATGCATTGTGGCAGTGAAGAGTAGCTGCAACGTTATATTTGATTACAGTATGAAGATGCTCTATTCTTGTCAGCGTTACTGAGGATTGTTTTTCTATGAATGTCTCAGCTTCCACCAGTTAAGAAGACCTTAGGTTTTTTTATCAGTGCACTGACTTCTCAAGGCGTAACTGAAGAAGAAGCCTTTAGCTTCCTTTTGTTTTGAGGTGGAAGAAAAATGTGGAACTCTTCTGTCATGTCCACATGTCACACAGTCCAATCAAGACTGAGAAATACGCTGCACTGTTTTAATTCCTGAGATTCAGGCAGACTGTCGATTCAGTTCTGTTCTACAATACCGAGCGTGGTCTTCCCACTGCTTACCTCCATGCTTTTCTGATGGCTTGTGTGTTGGGATTAGGGGGGTTTTGAGTCTGGCTTAAAAGGGTTCAAACATCCCCAGTCCAGAAATGTGTCGTTAACATACTGAACACCTTCCTGTCCTCCGTTGTCTGAATGGATTGGTTGGACAGTGAGGTCGCTTTGCCTTCCGTCACTCATGCAGCAACTGTTTTGCTTAACCACCAGAGATAAATTGGTAAAAGCTCCTTGGCTGTGAGCATTTCAGTAGCTGTCTCTGACAAGAAGAGATGTAGAGCTTAATTAATGTCTGTAAATGACACAGGACTCTCTGAGGCTTTAGTTAGAAACACATGTTATCGGTTGTTAGTTTATTTTTTTTTTTTTAGCACTTAGCAAGGACAGCAAGCTAGAAGCTCTACTGATTTGGGCTGTTCCTCTTGCCCCATGAGACTCAACATGGGAGCTCAATTCTCTGATTTTTTTCCTGGCTGCTGTGACAGAGAGCTATCAGTCTTTTCCTCCCATTTTGCCATGAGAACTCATCAAAGAACAGCTGGTAGTTAAAAATTCATTACAAGCACCAAGAAGGCAGTGTTCTGTAATGGGTAGAGGCAGTAGTAGGCAGCCAGCAGGTTCCCACACTGCCATCGAAAATGAGCTCCAGGGTCTCTTCCAGCTTTGGGCAAACCATTTGACTTTCCCCTTTCCCAGTCAGTCCAGGCACAGAATATGAGCTACAGCAGTACCCTTCCTGCAAAACAGATGAAGCATTTGTACTGGGGATGAGGAGAATAGTTTCACCAGGGTAAATCAGGTTGGGATTAGTCCCCCAACTGCCGTGTCATGGACCCAAAGGAGCTTGATTATGAGATGGAGAACACTCAGTGTGTTTATGTATCTCAGAATAGACCTGCAAGTCCCGTGCCAGGGCTTGAGTGCGCTTGTGGCACAGCCTCGTTTGAGAGCCTTGTGGGAGCTCATTGTCTACATGTGAAATCTGTGTTCATATTTGAACTCCTCTCGTGATCTCGTAACTTGAGGAAGGAGAGGTCCTCCTGGTATGCTTGTCCATTTTGCAGCTATTAACAGGATAGACCTGAGCCACTGTATCTGTCTTTTTGAGGATTTGAACTTTAAAAGCCAAGTGCCTGGTTGTCGGGAGCACAGAGTACAGATGTTCTTTGAGCTGACACATCAGTGTGTCTGACTGGATGCTTGTGGTCAGAGGTTTTTACTGAGAGCATGGCCCTTCATGGAATATCAGTGGGAGTGTGGGATACCGTTATTGCACGAGGGTTTTGTGAAGTGGGGTTATTGGAACAGGTATCAGGGAAGGTTTCTGTAGATGTGAAAAATACGGCCATTGGAGGGCTAAGCTCTCACAGCTCACTACAGAGCGCGGCCCTAAGCGTTTGGTGAAGTGGATAGGACCTGCTGCAAACCAGGGCTGTTGTCACTTGGTCATCTCAGCTGTTTTTCTGATGGCAGTGGAGCTCATGAGATCGGCTTCTCTAGAAGACGGTTTCTTCTTTCCTGAACATCTTCCCCCGCTTTCCCTGACAGCAATACCTGTAAGTCACCACCCCTCGTGCCCGCAGCAGCACTTATGACTCCGTGATGTACAGAATCAGTTGTTCTGGCCTATAGTAATCAGAACAGAGGAGTAGCGTAAGAACTCCTAGCTTTTAATTTTGGCTCTCCGGCTTAGGTAGGTAAGGAACAAGGCACGGATAAGCCATCTGTGCTTTTCTTTTGTGTCAGGAAAGGGGTATGATCCTACTTGCTTTGTAGGGACGTTATGTGGCTCAATTAATAGCGATGTTGAAATGCCTAAGTGCCAGTCCTGCTGTGATTGTGATAATAGCTGTGGTTGCTCAAGTGCAGTAACTTTGCAGCCAGGTAAGAAGTCAGACGAGGAAAGAGCAGCCACCCTGGGGAGCAGGCCGTACAGTTAGATTTACTACTGTGAGCTTTACCTCTCAGTCTGTACTAATTCTGACATAGAGCACGGGGAGCAATACAAATCGACAGTGCATGTATCCAAGAATGTAAAACTGTTGAGGAATTCATTCTTCTGAATGGGTAATTCTTCGTATCTTTGAAGAATAAAATACGAAAGGACAGCAAGTTTGTGGGGGTGCTAGTAACTTTAAAGAGGAGCTGACTTGCCAAGTGACAGTGTGTCGTGAGAGTGTCTTGCTTCCTAAGCCTGTAAATTGCCAAAGAGGCACAGATTTATCAGAGGAGCCAATAGCTGTGTGCATATAGATTGTCCCTTTTAGCCAGTAATATTTTGTGTATGATTTATTTTACTGACTTTTATAAAAGACACATTTTTAACAGAGAAAGTTGGAATAAATAAATAGTGAGTTGAATTGAATGGAATTTTTCTTTGAATTGCAAATGCTATCTGTACAGACCTGGGATTCTTGCGTGTGAAGCCTTAGACTGATACTTCCACCTCTTCCTTTTGTCCTTTGAAACATTTTGGATGACTTTGTTAAGAGTTCTGACATGAACCTGCTGGACACAAACTGGCAGCCCGCTACGTGATACATCTACCTGATGTTACGAGGATGTTGTAGCACAAGCACTTAAAGATGCACTTACTCTCCTCTGACTGTTCAGATTAATTTCAGGTGCCTGTTACCCTTAGTTGGGCACAGAATGCGTAAAATCAGCTTGCCTTATTCTGGACTGTGCGTAATTGTCCGCTTTCAGTCATGAAAGCTGGCTGTAAGGAGCCATGAACTCCGTTACGGAGCTGTATGTCTGAAACAGGGGGCACTGCCGTTGAAAATGAAGGGCATAATCCTGCCTTCGAGGCACGTGCGCTGCCTGTGTAGGTGAGAGATTTTGCTTTGCACTTTTGGAGTCGTGCCCATGGTTTCCTCTTTCCCAGTGGTAATTTTCAGAGTGCCGTGGGCCCTTCCCACTCGTGACAACTGTGTCAGTAGTTTTGGCACGAGTGGGCACTTGTCACCTCGAAAACTTTGTGGGAAATCACTCTTGGAGTAGGAAGAAATGGCAACTACTAGAGAAAGAGAAGCTGCGTTGGAGAAAGTGGTTGTGTTGCAGCCTCATTGCGCCCTGGAATATTGCTCTGGGAAAGGATGGAGTGCCAACAGGCAGAAAGGGTCTTGGAGCTGTGAGCAAGGAAAATGTTTTGGTTGATTCCTCCTGTGTGCAGGCTGCTTCCTGTAAGTGAACAAATTCGGTTGGAAGAAACTGTCTGTCTCTTGAGGACTTTTTTCCTCCTAAGTGACATAATCTTCAAGCTCCTTAGTTTTGCCCAAATGTTAGATTCCGTATTTGAGCTTTTTAGTTGTTGATGAGACTTGTATATGAATTATGCTATTTAGGATTTTGCTTTTATTCAGTCGGAGTTCCTCTAAACACCCGTCTCATTTTTTCAGGTGCGAAAACCCAGAGCCCTCAGGCTGTGAAGAGGATGTAAGCCAGGATTCCTCTGAATCCAAACCAGTCCTGGGGACGTAAGTGTGTTTCTTCACTGTTATTTTGCACAGGAAGCCCCAGTCAGGATTCGGTACTGGGGGAGGCTGTGGGCAGCATAGATGTTGCTTCCTTTGAAATTTCAGAGCACTGTTGGCTTGCTTCAAGAGGCTTGTGTAAAGGCCACATATCAACGGTCTGGTAAGATATCCAGCCCTATAACGCAGAGATCTTTCTGTCAGGGAAATTGTCTCAGAATTCAACATGAGACGAACACATCTAGGCCAAGAGTTAGTTGATTAAACAAAGGAGGAGTGTTTGTTTCCCCTGCTTTACCTCTGGTGGTAAATGGTTATGGCTTGTGACTGATTTCATTGTGCATAACAGCAGTGTCTGCAGACCGAAGCTGGGGTTGTTTCAGGCAGCGTGTGTATGCGTGTTTCTTTGCCACTGGTGCCCCTGTGATTTACAGTGTTGCTTTTAGAGTGAGATTTAAATTCTGAAGTCATCCGAATTTGCAAGAAAAAGAGCAAAGCTGTCTTGAAGTGCAGTTAAAGGGGTGAAAAAGGGGTTTGCTTATCCTCCTAGCACCATATGAACGTGGATTTTATCTGTAGACGTCGGGTGTAAAATGTGCCTTAGGTCTTCAGCATTTGTTCTTTGACAGCGGTGTGATCTGTGGTTTGCATGCATTGTGGCAGTGAAGAGTAGCTGCAACGTTATATTTGATTACAGTATGAAGATGCTCTATTCTTGTCAGCGTTACTGAGGATTGTTTTTCTATGAATGTCTCAGCTTCCACCAGTTAAGAAGACCTTAGGTTTTTTTATCAGTGCACTGACTTCTCAAGGCGTAACTGAAGAAGAAGCCTTTAGCTTCCTTTTGTTTTGAGGTGGAAGAAAAATGTGGAACTCTTCTGTCATGTCCACATGTCACACAGTCCAATCAAGACTGAGAAATACGCTGCACTGTTTTAATTCCTGAGATTCAGGCAGACTGTCGATTCAGTTCTGTTCTACAATACCGAGCGTGGTCTTCCCACTGCTTACCTCCATGCTTTTCTGATGGCTTGTGTGTTGGGATTAGGGGGGTTTTGAGTCTGGCTTAAAAGGGTTCAAACATCCCCAGTCCAGAAATGTGTCGTTAACATACTGAACACCTTCCTGTCCTCCGTTGTCTGAATGGATTGGTTGGACAGTGAGGTCGCTTTGCCTTCCGTCACTCATGCAGCAACTGTTTTGCTTAACCACCAGAGATAAATTGGTAAAAGCTCCTTGGCTGTGAGCATTTCAGTAGCTGTCTCTGACAAGAAGAGATGTAGAGCTTAATTAATGTCTGTAAATGACACAGGACTCTCTGAGGCTTTAGTTAGAAACACATGTTATCGGTTGTTAGTTTATTTTTTTTTTTTTAGCACTTAGCAAGGACAGCAAGCTAGAAGCTCTACTGATTTGGGCTGTTCCTCTTGCCCCATGAGACTCAACATGGGAGCTCAATTCTCTGATTTTTTTCCTGGCTGCTGTGACAGAGAGCTATCAGTCTTTTCCTCCCATTTTGCCATGAGAACTCATCAAAGAACAGCTGGTAGTTAAAAATTCATTACAAGCACCAAGAAGGCAGTGTTCTGTAATGGGTAGAGGCAGTAGTAGGCAGCCAGCAGGTTCCCACACTGCCATCGAAAATGAGCTCCAGGGTCTCTTCCAGCTTTGGGCAAACCATTTGACTTTCCCCTTTCCCAGTCAGTCCAGGCACAGAATATGAGCTACAGCAGTACCCTTCCTGCAAAACAGATGAAGCATTTGTACTGGGGATGAGGAGAATAGTTTCACCAGGGTAAATCAGGTTGGGATTAGTCCCCCAACTGCCGTGTCATGGACCCAAAGGAGCTTGATTATGAGATGGAGAACACTCAGTGTGTTTATGTATCTCAGAATAGACCTGCAAGTCCCGTGCCAGGGCTTGAGTGCGCTTGTGGCACAGCCTCGTTTGAGAGCCTTGTGGGAGCTCATTGTCTACATGTGAAATCTGTGTTCATATTTGAACTCCTCTCGTGATCTCGTAACTTGAGGAAGGAGAGGTCCTCCTGGTATGCTTGTCCATTTTGCAGCTATTAACAGGATAGACCTGAGCCACTGTATCTGTCTTTTTGAGGATTTGAACTTTAAAAGCCAAGTGCCTGGTTGTCGGGAGCACAGAGTACAGATGTTCTTTGAGCTGACACATCAGTGTGTCTGACTGGATGCTTGTGGTCAGAGGTTTTTACTGAGAGCATGGCCCTTCATGGAATATCAGTGGGAGTGTGGGATACCGTTATTGCACGAGGGTTTTGTGAAGTGGGGTTATTGGAACAGGTATCAGGGAAGGTTTCTGTAGATGTGAAAAATACGGCCATTGGAGGGCTAAGCTCTCACAGCTCACTACAGAGCGCGGCCCTAAGCGTTTGGTGAAGTGGATAGGACCTGCTGCAAACCAGGGCTGTTGTCACTTGGTCATCTCAGCTGTTTTTCTGATGGCAGTGGAGCTCATGAGATCGGCTTCTCTAGAAGACGGTTTCTTCTTTCCTGAACATCTTCCCCCGCTTTCCCTGACAGCAATACCTGTAAGTCACCACCCCTCGTGCCCGCAGCAGCACTTATGACTCCGTGATGTACAGAATCAGTTGTTCTGGCCTATAGTAATCAGAACAGAGGAGTAGCGTAAGAACTCCTAGCTTTTAATTTTGGCTCTCCGGCTTAGGTAGGTAAGGAACAAGGCACGGATAAGCCATCTGTGCTTTTCTTTTGTGTCAGGAAAGGGGTATGATCCTACTTGCTTTGTAGGGACGTTATGTGGCTCAATTAATAGCGATGTTGAAATGCCTAAGTGCCAGTCCTGCTGTGATTGTGATAATAGCTGTGGTTGCTCAAGTGCAGTAACTTTGCAGCCAGGTAAGAAGTCAGACGAGGAAAGAGCAGCCACCCTGGGGAGCAGGCCGTACAGTTAGATTTACTACTGTGAGCTTTACCTCTCAGTCTGTACTAATTCTGACATAGAGCACGGGGAGCAATACAAATCGACAGTGCATGTATCCAAGAATGTAAAACTGTTGAGGAATTCATTCTTCTGAATGGGTAATTCTTCGTATCTTTGAAGAATAAAATACGAAAGGACAGCAAGTTTGTGGGGGTGCTAGTAACTTTAAAGAGGAGCTGACTTGCCAAGTGACAGTGTGTCGTGAGAGTGTCTTGCTTCCTAAGCCTGTAAATTGCCAAAGAGGCACAGATTTATCAGAGGAGCCAATAGCTGTGTGCATATAGATTGTCCCTTTTAGCCAGTAATATTTTGTGTATGATTTATTTTACTGACTTTTATAAAAGACACATTTTTAACAGAGAAAGTTGGAATAAATAAATAGTGAGTTGAATTGAATGGAATTTTTCTTTGAATTGCAAATGCTATCTGTACAGACCTGGGATTCTTGCGTGTGAAGCCTTAGACTGATACTTCCACCTCTTCCTTTTGTCCTTTGAAACATTTTGGATGACTTTGTTAAGAGTTCTGACATGAACCTGCTGGACACAAACTGGCAGCCCGCTACGTGTTCTCTATCTGATGTTACGAGGATGTTGTAGCACAAGCACTTAAAGATGCACTTACTCTCCTCTGACTGTTCAGATTAATTTCAGGTGCCTGTTACCCTTAGTTGGGCACAGAATGCGTAAAATCAGCTTGCCTTATTCTGGACTGTGCGTAATTGTCCGCTTTCACTCATGAAAGCTGGCTGTAAGGAGCCATGAACTCCGTTACGGAGCTGTATGTCTGAAACAGGGGGCACTGCCGTTGAAAATGAAGGGCATAATCCTGCCTTCGAGGCACGTGCGCTGCCTGTGTAGGTGAGAGATTTTGCTTTGCACTTTTGGAGTCGTGCCCATGGTTTCCTCTTTCCCAGTGGTAATTTTCAGAGTGCCGTGGGCCCTTCCCACTCGTGACAACTGTGTCAGTAGTTTTGGCACGAGTGGGCACTTGTCACCTCGAAAACTTTGTGGGAAATCACTCTTGGAGTAGGAAGAAATGGCAACTACTAGAGAAAGAGAAGCTGCGTTGGAGAAAGTGGTTGTGTTGCAGCCTCATTGCGCCCTGGAATATTGCTCTGGGAAAGGATGGAGTGCCAACAGGCAGAAAGGGTCTTGGAGCTGTGAGCAAGGAAAATGTTTTGGTTGATTCCTCCTGTGTGCAGGCTGCTTCCTGTAAGTGAACAAATTCGGTTGGAAGAAACTGTCTGTCTCTTGAGGACTTTTTTCCTCCTAAGTGACATAATCTTCAAGCTCCTTAGTTTTGCCCAAATGTTAGATTCCGTATTTGAGCTTTTTAGTTGTTGATGAGACTTGTATATGAATTATGCTATTTAGGATTTTGCTTTTATTCAGTCGGAGTTCCTCTAAACACCCGTCTCATTTTTTCAGGTGCGAAAACCCAGAGCCCTCAGGCTGTGAAGAGGATGTAAGCCAGGATTCCTCTGAATCCAAACCAGTCCTGGGGACGTAAGTGTGTTTCTTCACTGTTATTTTGCACAGGAAGCCCCAGTCAGGATTCGGTACTGGGGGAGGCTGTGGGCAGCATAGATGTTGCTTCCTTTGAAATTTCAGAGCACTGTTGGCTTGCTTCAAGAGGCTTGTGTAAAGGCCACATATCAACGGTCTGGTAAGATATCCAGCCCTATAACGCAGAGATCTTTCTGTCAGGGAAATTGTCTCAGAATTCAACATGAGACGAACACATCTAGGCCAAGAGTTAGTTGATTAAACAAAGGAGGAGTGTTTGTTTCCCCTGCTTTACCTCTGGTGGTAAATGGTTATGGCTTGTGACTGATTTCATTGTGCATAACAGCAGTGTCTGCAGACCGAAGCTGGGGTTGTTTCAGGCAGCGTGTGTATGCGTGTTTCTTTGCCACTGGTGCCCCTGTGATTTACAGTGTTGCTTTTAGAGTGAGATTTAAATTCTGAAGTCATCCGAATTTGCAAGAAAAAGAGCAAAGCTGTCTTGAAGTGCAGTTAAAGGGGTGAAAAAGGGGTTTGCTTATCCTCCTAGCACCATATGAACGTGGATTTTATCTGTAGACGTCGGGTGTAAAATGTGCCTTAGGTCTTCAGCATTTGTTCTTTGACAGCGGTGTGATCTGTGGTTTGCATGCATTGTGGCAGTGAAGAGTAGCTGCAACGTTATATTTGATTACAGTATGAAGATGCTCTATTCTTGTCAGCGTTACTGAGGATTGTTTTTCTATGAATGTCTCAGCTTCCACCAGTTAAGAAGACCTTAGGTTTTTTTATCAGTGCACTGACTTCTCAAGGCGTAACTGAAGAAGAAGCCTTTAGCTTCCTTTTGTTTTGAGGTGGAAGAAAAATGTGGAACTCTTCTGTCATGTCCACATGTCACACAGTCCAATCAAGACTGAGAAATACGCTGCACTGTTTTAATTCCTGAGATTCAGGCAGACTGTCGATTCAGTTCTGTTCTACAATACCGAGCGTGGTCTTCCCACTGCTTACCTCCATGCTTTTCTGATGGCTTGTGTGTTGGGATTAGGGGGGTTTTGAGTCTGGCTTAAAAGGGTTCAAACATCCCCAGTCCAGAAATGTGTCGTTAACATACTGAACACCTTCCTGTCCTCCGTTGTCTGAATGGATTGGTTGGACAGTGAGGTCGCTTTGCCTTCCGTCACTCATGCAGCAACTGTTTTGCTTAACCACCAGAGATAAATTGGTAAAAGCTCCTTGGCTGTGAGCATTTCAGTAGCTGTCTCTGACAAGAAGAGATGTAGAGCTTAATTAATGTCTGTAAATGACACAGGACTCTCTGAGGCTTTAGTTAGAAACACATGTTATCGGTTGTTAGTTTATTTTTTTTTTTTTAGCACTTAGCAAGGACAGCAAGCTAGAAGCTCTACTGATTTGGGCTGTTCCTCTTGCCCCATGAGACTCAACATGGGAGCTCAATTCTCTGATTTTTTTCCTGGCTGCTGTGACAGAGAGCTATCAGTCTTTTCCTCCCATTTTGCCATGAGAACTCATCAAAGAACAGCTGGTAGTTAAAAATTCATTACAAGCACCAAGAAGGCAGTGTTCTGTAATGGGTAGAGGCAGTAGTAGGCAGCCAGCAGGTTCCCACACTGCCATCGAAAATGAGCTCCAGGGTCTCTTCCAGCTTTGGGCAAACCATTTGACTTTCCCCTTTCCCAGTCAGTCCAGGCACAGAATATGAGCTACAGCAGTACCCTTCCTGCAAAACAGATGAAGCATTTGTACTGGGGATGAGGAGAATAGTTTCACCAGGGTAAATCAGGTTGGGATTAGTCCCCCAACTGCCGTGTCATGGACCCAAAGGAGCTTGATTATGAGATGGAGAACACTCAGTGTGTTTATGTATCTCAGAATAGACCTGCAAGTCCCGTGCCAGGGCTTGAGTGCGCTTGTGGCACAGCCTCGTTTGAGAGCCTTGTGGGAGCTCATTGTCTACATGTGAAATCTGTGTTCATATTTGAACTCCTCTCGTGATCTCGTAACTTGAGGAAGGAGAGGTCCTCCTGGTATGCTTGTCCATTTTGCAGCTATTAACAGGATAGACCTGAGCCACTGTATCTGTCTTTTTGAGGATTTGAACTTTAAAAGCCAAGTGCCTGGTTGTCGGGAGCACAGAGTACAGATGTTCTTTGAGCTGACACATCAGTGTGTCTGACTGGATGCTTGTGGTCAGAGGTTTTTACTGAGAGCATGGCCCTTCATGGAATATCAGTGGGAGTGTGGGATACCGTTATTGCACGAGGGTTTTGTGAAGTGGGGTTATTGGAACAGGTATCAGGGAAGGTTTCTGTAGATGTGAAAAATACGGCCATTGGAGGGCTAAGCTCTCACAGCTCACTACAGAGCGCGGCCCTAAGCGTTTGGTGAAGTGGATAGGACCTGCTGCAAACCAGGGCTGTTGTCACTTGGTCATCTCAGCTGTTTTTCTGATGGCAGTGGAGCTCATGAGATCGGCTTCTCTAGAAGACGGTTTCTTCTTTCCTGAACATCTTCCCCCGCTTTCCCTGACAGCAATACCTGTAAGTCACCACCCCTCGTGCCCGCAGCAGCACTTATGACTCCGTGATGTACAGAATCAGTTGTTCTGGCCTATAGTAATCAGAACAGAGGAGTAGCGTAAGAACTCCTAGCTTTTAATTTTGGCTCTCCGGCTTAGGTAGGTAAGGAACAAGGCACGGATAAGCCATCTGTGCTTTTCTTTTGTGTCAGGAAAGGGGTATGATCCTACTTGCTTTGTAGGGACGTTATGTGGCTCAATTAATAGCGATGTTGAAATGCCTAAGTGCCAGTCCTGCTGTGATTGTGATAATAGCTGTGGTTGCTCAAGTGCAGTAACTTTGCAGCCAGGTAAGAAGTCAGACGAGGAAAGAGCAGCCACCCTGGGGAGCAGGCCGTACAGTTAGATTTACTACTGTGAGCTTTACCTCTCAGTCTGTACTAATTCTGACATAGAGCACGGGGAGCAATACAAATCGACAGTGCATGTATCCAAGAATGTAAAACTGTTGAGGAATTCATTCTTCTGAATGGGTAATTCTTCGTATCTTTGAAGAATAAAATACGAAAGGACAGCAAGTTTGTGGGGGTGCTAGTAACTTTAAAGAGGAGCTGACTTGCCAAGTGACAGTGTGTCGTGAGAGTGTCTTGCTTCCTAAGCCTGTAAATTGCCAAAGAGGCACAGATTTATCAGAGGAGCCAATAGCTGTGTGCATATAGATTGTCCCTTTTAGCCAGTAATATTTTGTGTATGATTTATTTTACTGACTTTTATAAAAGACACATTTTTAACAGAGAAAGTTGGAATAAATAAATAGTGAGTTGAATTGAATGGAATTTTTCTTTGAATTGCAAATGCTATCTGTACAGACCTGGGATTCTTGCGTGTGAAGCCTTAGACTGATACTTCCACCTCTTCCTTTTGTCCTTTGAAACATTTTGGATGACTTTGTTAAGAGTTCTGACATGAACCTGCTGGACACAAACTGGCAGCCCGCTACGTGTTCTCTATCTGATGTTACGAGGATGTTGTAGCACAAGCACTTAAAGATGCACTTACTCTCCTCTGACTGTTCAGATTAATTTCAGGTGCCTGTTACCCTTAGTTGGGCACAGAATGCGTAAAATCAGCTTGCCTTATTCTGGACTGTGCGTAATTGTCCGCTTTCACTCATGAAAGCTGGCTGTAAGGAGCCATGAACTCCGTTACGGAGCTGTATGTCTGAAACAGGGGGCACTGCCGTTGAAAATGAAGGGCATAATCCTGCCTTCGAGGCACGTGCGCTGCCTGTGTAGGTGAGAGATTTTGCTTTGCACTTTTGGAGTCGTGCCCATGGTTTCCTCTTTCCCAGTGGTAATTTTCAGAGTGCCGTGGGCCCTTCCCACTCGTGACAACTGTGTCAGTAGTTTTGGCACGAGTGGGCACTTGTCACCTCGAAAACTTTGTGGGAAATCACTCTTGGAGTAGGAAGAAATGGCAACTACTAGAGAAAGAGAAGCTGCGTTGGAGAAAGTGGTTGTGTTGCAGCCTCATTGCGCCCTGGAATATTGCTCTGGGAAAGGATGGAGTGCCAACAGGCAGAAAGGGTCTTGGAGCTGTGAGCAAGGAAAATGTTTTGGTTGATTCCTCCTGTGTGCAGGCTGCTTCCTGTAAGTGAACAAATTCGGTTGGAAGAAACTGTCTGTCTCTTGAGGACTTTTTTCCTCCTAAGTGACATAATCTTCAAGCTCCTTAGTTTTGCCCAAATGTTAGATTCCGTATTTGAGCTTTTTAGTTGTTGATGAGACTTGTATATGAATTATGCTATTTAGGATTTTGCTTTTATTCAGTCGGAGTTCCTCTAAACACCCGTCTCATTTTTTCAGGTGCGAAAACCCAGAGCCCTCAGGCTGTGAAGAGGATGTAAGCCAGGATTCCTCTGAATCCAAACCAGTCCTGGGGACGTAAGTGTGTTTCTTCACTGTTATTTTGCACAGGAAGCCCCAGTCAGGATTCGGTACTGGGGGAGGCTGTGGGCAGCATAGATGTTGCTTCCTTTGAAATTTCAGAGCACTGTTGGCTTGCTTCAAGAGGCTTGTGTAAAGGCCACATATCAACGGTCTGGTAAGATATCCAGCCCTATAACGCAGAGATCTTTCTGTCAGGGAAATTGTCTCAGAATTCAACATGAGACGAACACATCTAGGCCAAGAGTTAGTTGATTAAACAAAGGAGGAGTGTTTGTTTCCCCTGCTTTACCTCTGGTGGTAAATGGTTATGGCTTGTGACTGATTTCATTGTGCATAACAGCAGTGTCTGCAGACCGAAGCTGGGGTTGTTTCAGGCAGCGTGTGTATGCGTGTTTCTTTGCCACTGGTGCCCCTGTGATTTACAGTGTTGCTTTTAGAGTGAGATTTAAATTCTGAAGTCATCCGAATTTGCAAGAAAAAGAGCAAAGCTGTCTTGAAGTGCAGTTAAAGGGGTGAAAAAGGGGTTTGCTTATCCTCCTAGCACCATATGAACGTGGATTTTATCTGTAGACGTCGGGTGTAAAATGTGCCTTAGGTCTTCAGCATTTGTTCTTTGACAGCGGTGTGATCTGTGGTTTGCATGCATTGTGGCAGTGAAGAGTAGCTGCAACGTTATATTTGATTACAGTATGAAGATGCTCTATTCTTGTCAGCGTTACTGAGGATTGTTTTTCTATGAATGTCTCAGCTTCCACCAGTTAAGAAGACCTTAGGTTTTTTTATCAGTGCACTGACTTCTCAAGGCGTAACTGAAGAAGAAGCCTTTAGCTTCCTTTTGTTTTGAGGTGGAAGAAAAATGTGGAACTCTTCTGTCATGTCCACATGTCACACAGTCCAATCAAGACTGAGAAATACGCTGCACTGTTTTAATTCCTGAGATTCAGGCAGACTGTCGATTCAGTTCTGTTCTACAATACCGAGCGTGGTCTTCCCACTGCTTACCTCCATGCTTTTCTGATGGCTTGTGTGTTGGGATTAGGGGGGTTTTGAGTCTGGCTTAAAAGGGTTCAAACATCCCCAGTCCAGAAATGTGTCGTTAACATACTGAACACCTTCCTGTCCTCCGTTGTCTGAATGGATTGGTTGGACAGTGAGGTCGCTTTGCCTTCCGTCACTCATGCAGCAACTGTTTTGCTTAACCACCAGAGATAAATTGGTAAAAGCTCCTTGGCTGTGAGCATTTCAGTAGCTGTCTCTGACAAGAAGAGATGTAGAGCTTAATTAATGTCTGTAAATGACACAGGACTCTCTGAGGCTTTAGTTAGAAACACATGTTATCGGTTGTTAGTTTATTTTTTTTTTTTTAGCACTTAGCAAGGACAGCAAGCTAGAAGCTCTACTGATTTGGGCTGTTCCTCTTGCCCCATGAGACTCAACATGGGAGCTCAATTCTCTGATTTTTTTCCTGGCTGCTGTGACAGAGAGCTATCAGTCTTTTCCTCCCATTTTGCCATGAGAACTCATCAAAGAACAGCTGGTAGTTAAAAATTCATTACAAGCACCAAGAAGGCAGTGTTCTGTAATGGGTAGAGGCAGTAGTAGGCAGCCAGCAGGTTCCCACACTGCCATCGAAAATGAGCTCCAGGGTCTCTTCCAGCTTTGGGCAAACCATTTGACTTTCCCCTTTCCCAGTCAGTCCAGGCACAGAATATGAGCTACAGCAGTACCCTTCCTGCAAAACAGATGAAGCATTTGTACTGGGGATGAGGAGAATAGTTTCACCAGGGTAAATCAGGTTGGGATTAGTCCCCCAACTGCCGTGTCATGGACCCAAAGGAGCTTGATTATGAGATGGAGAACACTCAGTGTGTTTATGTATCTCAGAATAGACCTGCAAGTCCCGTGCCAGGGCTTGAGTGCGCTTGTGGCACAGCCTCGTTTGAGAGCCTTGTGGGAGCTCATTGTCTACATGTGAAATCTGTGTTCATATTTGAACTCCTCTCGTGATCTCGTAACTTGAGGAAGGAGAGGTCCTCCTGGTATGCTTGTCCATTTTGCAGCTATTAACAGGATAGACCTGAGCCACTGTATCTGTCTTTTTGAGGATTTGAACTTTAAAAGCCAAGTGCCTGGTTGTCGGGAGCACAGAGTACAGATGTTCTTTGAGCTGACACATCAGTGTGTCTGACTGGATGCTTGTGGTCAGAGGTTTTTACTGAGAGCATGGCCCTTCATGGAATATCAGTGGGAGTGTGGGATACCGTTATTGCACGAGGGTTTTGTGAAGTGGGGTTATTGGAACAGGTATCAGGGAAGGTTTCTGTAGATGTGAAAAATACGGCCATTGGAGGGCTAAGCTCTCACAGCTCACTACAGAGCGCGGCCCTAAGCGTTTGGTGAAGTGGATAGGACCTGCTGCAAACCAGGGCTGTTGTCACTTGGTCATCTCAGCTGTTTTTCTGATGGCAGTGGAGCTCATGAGATCGGCTTCTCTAGAAGACGGTTTCTTCTTTCCTGAACATCTTCCCCCGCTTTCCCTGACAGCAATACCTGTAAGTCACCACCCCTCGTGCCCGCAGCAGCACTTATGACTCCGTGATGTACAGAATCAGTTGTTCTGGCCTATAGTAATCAGAACAGAGGAGTAGCGTAAGAACTCCTAGCTTTTAATTTTGGCTCTCCGGCTTAGGTAGGTAAGGAACAAGGCACGGATAAGCCATCTGTGCTTTTCTTTTGTGTCAGGAAAGGGGTATGATCCTACTTGCTTTGTAGGGACGTTATGTGGCTCAATTAATAGCGATGTTGAAATGCCTAAGTGCCAGTCCTGCTGTGATTGTGATAATAGCTGTGGTTGCTCAAGTGCAGTAACTTTGCAGCCAGGTAAGAAGTCAGACGAGGAAAGAGCAGCCACCCTGGGGAGCAGGCCGTACAGTTAGATTTACTACTGTGAGCTTTACCTCTCAGTCTGTACTAATTCTGACATAGAGCACGGGGAGCAATACAAATCGACAGTGCATGTATCCAAGAATGTAAAACTGTTGAGGAATTCATTCTTCTGAATGGGTAATTCTTCGTATCTTTGAAGAATAAAATACGAAAGGACAGCAAGTTTGTGGGGGTGCTAGTAACTTTAAAGAGGAGCTGACTTGCCAAGTGACAGTGTGTCGTGAGAGTGTCTTGCTTCCTAAGCCTGTAAATTGCCAAAGAGGCACAGATTTATCAGAGGAGCCAATAGCTGTGTGCATATAGATTGTCCCTTTTAGCCAGTAATATTTTGTGTATGATTTATTTTACTGACTTTTATAAAAGACACATTTTTAACAGAGAAAGTTGGAATAAATAAATAGTGAGTTGAATTGAATGGAATTTTTCTTTGAATTGCAAATGCTATCTGTACAGACCTGGGATTCTTGCGTGTGAAGCCTTAGACTGATACTTCCACCTCTTCCTTTTGTCCTTTGAAACATTTTGGATGACTTTGTTAAGAGTTCTGACATGAACCTGCTGGACACAAACTGGCAGCCCGCTACGTGATACATCTACCTGATGTTACGAGGATGTTGTAGCACAAGCACTTAAAGATGCACTTACTCTCCTCTGACTGTTCAGATTAATTTCAGGTGCCTGTTACCCTTAGTTGGGCACAGAATGCGTAAAATCAGCTTGCCTTATTCTGGACTGTGCGTAATTGTCCGCTTTCAGTCATGAAAGCTGGCTGTAAGGAGCCATGAACTCCGTTACGGAGCTGTATGTCTGAAACAGGGGGCACTGCCGTTGAAAATGAAGGGCATAATCCTGCCTTCGAGGCACGTGCGCTGCCTGTGTAGGTGAGAGATTTTGCTTTGCACTTTTGGAGTCGTGCCCATGGTTTCCTCTTTCCCAGTGGTAATTTTCAGAGTGCCGTGGGCCCTTCCCACTCGTGACAACTGTGTCAGTAGTTTTGGCACGAGTGGGCACTTGTCACCTCGAAAACTTTGTGGGAAATCACTCTTGGAGTAGGAAGAAATGGCAACTACTAGAGAAAGAGAAGCTGCGTTGGAGAAAGTGGTTGTGTTGCAGCCTCATTGCGCCCTGGAATATTGCTCTGGGAAAGGATGGAGTGCCAACAGGCAGAAAGGGTCTTGGAGCTGTGAGCAAGGAAAATGTTTTGGTTGATTCCTCCTGTGTGCAGGCTGCTTCCTGTAAGTGAACAAATTCGGTTGGAAGAAACTGTCTGTCTCTTGAGGACTTTTTTCCTCCTAAGTGACATAATCTTCAAGCTCCTTAGTTTTGCCCAAATGTTAGATTCCGTATTTGAGCTTTTTAGTTGTTGATGAGACTTGTATATGAATTATGCTATTTAGGATTTTGCTTTTATTCAGTCGGAGTTCCTCTAAACACCCGTCTCATTTTTTCAGGTGCGAAAACCCAGAGCCCTCAGGCTGTGAAGAGGATGTAAGCCAGGATTCCTCTGAATCCAAACCAGTCCTGGGGACGTAAGTGTGTTTCTTCACTGTTATTTTGCACAGGAAGCCCCAGTCAGGATTCGGTACTGGGGGAGGCTGTGGGCAGCATAGATGTTGCTTCCTTTGAAATTTCAGAGCACTGTTGGCTTGCTTCAAGAGGCTTGTGTAAAGGCCACATATCAACGGTCTGGTAAGATATCCAGCCCTATAACGCAGAGATCTTTCTGTCAGGGAAATTGTCTCAGAATTCAACATGAGACGAACACATCTAGGCCAAGAGTTAGTTGATTAAACAAAGGAGGAGTGTTTGTTTCCCCTGCTTTACCTCTGGTGGTAAATGGTTATGGCTTGTGACTGATTTCATTGTGCATAACAGCAGTGTCTGCAGACCGAAGCTGGGGTTGTTTCAGGCAGCGTGTGTATGCGTGTTTCTTTGCCACTGGTGCCCCTGTGATTTACAGTGTTGCTTTTAGAGTGAGATTTAAATTCTGAAGTCATCCGAATTTGCAAGAAAAAGAGCAAAGCTGTCTTGAAGTGCAGTTAAAGGGGTGAAAAAGGGGTTTGCTTATCCTCCTAGCACCATATGAACGTGGATTTTATCTGTAGACGTCGGGTGTAAAATGTGCCTTAGGTCTTCAGCATTTGTTCTTTGACAGCGGTGTGATCTGTGGTTTGCATGCATTGTGGCAGTGAAGAGTAGCTGCAACGTTATATTTGATTACAGTATGAAGATGCTCTATTCTTGTCAGCGTTACTGAGGATTGTTTTTCTATGAATGTCTCAGCTTCCACCAGTTAAGAAGACCTTAGGTTTTTTTATCAGTGCACTGACTTCTCAAGGCGTAACTGAAGAAGAAGCCTTTAGCTTCCTTTTGTTTTGAGGTGGAAGAAAAATGTGGAACTCTTCTGTCATGTCCACATGTCACACAGTCCAATCAAGACTGAGAAATACGCTGCACTGTTTTAATTCCTGAGATTCAGGCAGACTGTCGATTCAGTTCTGTTCTACAATACCGAGCGTGGTCTTCCCACTGCTTACCTCCATGCTTTTCTGATGGCTTGTGTGTTGGGATTAGGGGGGTTTTGAGTCTGGCTTAAAAGGGTTCAAACATCCCCAGTCCAGAAATGTGTCGTTAACATACTGAACACCTTCCTGTCCTCCGTTGTCTGAATGGATTGGTTGGACAGTGAGGTCGCTTTGCCTTCCGTCACTCATGCAGCAACTGTTTTGCTTAACCACCAGAGATAAATTGGTAAAAGCTCCTTGGCTGTGAGCATTTCAGTAGCTGTCTCTGACAAGAAGAGATGTAGAGCTTAATTAATGTCTGTAAATGACACAGGACTCTCTGAGGCTTTAGTTAGAAACACATGTTATCGGTTGTTAGTTTATTTTTTTTTTTTTAGCACTTAGCAAGGACAGCAAGCTAGAAGCTCTACTGATTTGGGCTGTTCCTCTTGCCCCATGAGACTCAACATGGGAGCTCAATTCTCTGATTTTTTTCCTGGCTGCTGTGACAGAGAGCTATCAGTCTTTTCCTCCCATTTTGCCATGAGAACTCATCAAAGAACAGCTGGTAGTTAAAAATTCATTACAAGCACCAAGAAGGCAGTGTTCTGTAATGGGTAGAGGCAGTAGTAGGCAGCCAGCAGGTTCCCACACTGCCATCGAAAATGAGCTCCAGGGTCTCTTCCAGCTTTGGGCAAACCATTTGACTTTCCCCTTTCCCAGTCAGTCCAGGCACAGAATATGAGCTACAGCAGTACCCTTCCTGCAAAACAGATGAAGCATTTGTACTGGGGATGAGGAGAATAGTTTCACCAGGGTAAATCAGGTTGGGATTAGTCCCCCAACTGCCGTGTCATGGACCCAAAGGAGCTTGATTATGAGATGGAGAACACTCAGTGTGTTTATGTATCTCAGAATAGACCTGCAAGTCCCGTGCCAGGGCTTGAGTGCGCTTGTGGCACAGCCTCGTTTGAGAGCCTTGTGGGAGCTCATTGTCTACATGTGAAATCTGTGTTCATATTTGAACTCCTCTCGTGATCTCGTAACTTGAGGAAGGAGAGGTCCTCCTGGTATGCTTGTCCATTTTGCAGCTATTAACAGGATAGACCTGAGCCACTGTATCTGTCTTTTTGAGGATTTGAACTTTAAAAGCCAAGTGCCTGGTTGTCGGGAGCACAGAGTACAGATGTTCTTTGAGCTGACACATCAGTGTGTCTGACTGGATGCTTGTGGTCAGAGGTTTTTACTGAGAGCATGGCCCTTCATGGAATATCAGTGGGAGTGTGGGATACCGTTATTGCACGAGGGTTTTGTGAAGTGGGGTTATTGGAACAGGTATCAGGGAAGGTTTCTGTAGATGTGAAAAATACGGCCATTGGAGGGCTAAGCTCTCACAGCTCACTACAGAGCGCGGCCCTAAGCGTTTGGTGAAGTGGATAGGACCTGCTGCAAACCAGGGCTGTTGTCACTTGGTCATCTCAGCTGTTTTTCTGATGGCAGTGGAGCTCATGAGATCGGCTTCTCTAGAAGACGGTTTCTTCTTTCCTGAACATCTTCCCCCGCTTTCCCTGACAGCAATACCTGTAAGTCACCACCCCTCGTGCCCGCAGCAGCACTTATGACTCCGTGATGTACAGAATCAGTTGTTCTGGCCTATAGTAATCAGAACAGAGGAGTAGCGTAAGAACTCCTAGCTTTTAATTTTGGCTCTCCGGCTTAGGTAGGTAAGGAACAAGGCACGGATAAGCCATCTGTGCTTTTCTTTTGTGTCAGGAAAGGGGTATGATCCTACTTGCTTTGTAGGGACGTTATGTGGCTCAATTAATAGCGATGTTGAAATGCCTAAGTGCCAGTCCTGCTGTGATTGTGATAATAGCTGTGGTTGCTCAAGTGCAGTAACTTTGCAGCCAGGTAAGAAGTCAGACGAGGAAAGAGCAGCCACCCTGGGGAGCAGGCCGTACAGTTAGATTTACTACTGTGAGCTTTACCTCTCAGTCTGTACTAATTCTGACATAGAGCACGGGGAGCAATACAAATCGACAGTGCATGTATCCAAGAATGTAAAACTGTTGAGGAATTCATTCTTCTGAATGGGTAATTCTTCGTATCTTTGAAGAATAAAATACGAAAGGACAGCAAGTTTGTGGGGGTGCTAGTAACTTTAAAGAGGAGCTGACTTGCCAAGTGACAGTGTGTCGTGAGAGTGTCTTGCTTCCTAAGCCTGTAAATTGCCAAAGAGGCACAGATTTATCAGAGGAGCCAATAGCTGTGTGCATATAGATTGTCCCTTTTAGCCAGTAATATTTTGTGTATGATTTATTTTACTGACTTTTATAAAAGACACATTTTTAACAGAGAAAGTTGGAATAAATAAATAGTGAGTTGAATTGAATGGAATTTTTCTTTGAATTGCAAATGCTATCTGTACAGACCTGGGATTCTTGCGTGTGAAGCCTTAGACTGATACTTCCACCTCTTCCTTTTGTCCTTTGAAACATTTTGGATGACTTTGTTAAGAGTTCTGACATGAACCTGCTGGACACAAACTGGCAGCCCGCTACGTGTTCTCTATCTGATGTTACGAGGATGTTGTAGCACAAGCACTTAAAGATGCACTTACTCTCCTCTGACTGTTCAGATTAATTTCAGGTGCCTGTTACCCTTAGTTGGGCACAGAATGCGTAAAATCAGCTTGCCTTATTCTGGACTGTGCGTAATTGTCCGCTTTCACTCATGAAAGCTGGCTGTAAGGAGCCATGAACTCCGTTACGGAGCTGTATGTCTGAAACAGGGGGCACTGCCGTTGAAAATGAAGGGCATAATCCTGCCTTCGAGGCACGTGCGCTGCCTGTGTAGGTGAGAGATTTTGCTTTGCACTTTTGGAGTCGTGCCCATGGTTTCCTCTTTCCCAGTGGTAATTTTCAGAGTGCCGTGGGCCCTTCCCACTCGTGACAACTGTGTCAGTAGTTTTGGCACGAGTGGGCACTTGTCACCTCGAAAACTTTGTGGGAAATCACTCTTGGAGTAGGAAGAAATGGCAACTACTAGAGAAAGAGAAGCTGCGTTGGAGAAAGTGGTTGTGTTGCAGCCTCATTGCGCCCTGGAATATTGCTCTGGGAAAGGATGGAGTGCCAACAGGCAGAAAGGGTCTTGGAGCTGTGAGCAAGGAAAATGTTTTGGTTGATTCCTCCTGTGTGCAGGCTGCTTCCTGTAAGTGAACAAATTCGGTTGGAAGAAACTGTCTGTCTCTTGAGGACTTTTTTCCTCCTAAGTGACATAATCTTCAAGCTCCTTAGTTTTGCCCAAATGTTAGATTCCGTATTTGAGCTTTTTAGTTGTTGATGAGACTTGTATATGAATTATGCTATTTAGGATTTTGCTTTTATTCAGTCGGAGTTCCTCTAAACACCCGTCTCATTTTTTCAGGTGCGGAAACCCAGAGCCCTCAGGCTGTGAAGAGGATGTAAGCCAGGATTCCTCTGAATCCAAACCAGTCCTGGGGACGTAAGTGTGTTTCTTCACTGTTATTTTGCACAGGAAGCCCCAGTCAGGATTCGGTACTGGGGGAGGCTGTGGGCAGCATAGATGTTGCTTCCTTTGAAATTTCAGAGCACTGTTTGCTTGCTTCAAGAGGCTTGTGTAAAGGCCACATATCAACGGTCTGGTAAGATATCCAGCCCTATGACGCAGAGATCTTTCTGTCAGGGAAATTGTCTCAGAATTCAACATGAGACGAACACATCTAGGCCAAGAGTTAGTTGATTAAACAAAGGAGGAGTGTTTGTTTCCCCTGCTTTACCTCTGGTGGTAAATGGTTATGGCTTGTGACTGATTTCATTGTGCATAACAGCAGTGTCTGCAGACCGAAGCTGGGGTTGTTTCAGGCAGCGTGTGTATGCGTGTTTCTTTGCCACTGGTGCCCCTGTGATTTACAGTGTTGCTTTTAGAGTGAGATTTAAATTCTGAAGTCATCCGAATTTGCAAGAAAAAGAGCAAAGCTGTCTTGAAGTGCAGTTAAAGGGGTGAAAAAGGGGTTTGCTTATCCTCCTAGCACCATTTATGTGACTACTGGCTGGAAGAGGTTTGAAATACAGGGATGGCTTCCTTGTCAAGGGGGAAATCTTCAGGACTTCATTTTCTCAGGAAAGTTAGAGGTTTCTTTTGCCTTTTACTCTGGAACAAGGGACTCTTTTCCCTTTCACGTTATGTCCTACTCTGTCACAGTAGGTGATTATGAGGCAGTGGCTGTGGATAGTGGGTCATGTTATGTGACTGCACACAAAAGTCCTTTTCCCTAATCCCTCTGTCAGCTCATGCGAACAAAATTCTCTTGACATCGTTTTTTGATATGCTGCCTGTGTCTTCCCTGCCTGTAATATGTGCTGTGGCCCGTGGTCGTAGTGCACCAATATAGACATGGTGAGCTACCGGCACGTTGCTGTGACGAACCACAGATCTCACAGAAAATGCAGCAGAAAAAAAGAAAAGTTGATAGTTACTTTTTTTATCCAGGCTTGAATTTTCTTAAAACTTGAAGTAATTAGATTATTTTGGCAGACTTTGTTTAGTTTTTTTCACACTCAGTTGAAATTTGTCAACAACATTGTGAGTTATCTCTGGAAAACCATAGCATAAATTTTACGTCTTGTTACAAAATCAAGTTGAAATGATGGGAAGTCCCTGCAAAGACAGGATTTAAAGAATTTCCCATAAGCATCCATTTGTGGAGTATCTATGTACCAGTCCCAATAGGTGGGTGTGGGTTAAAACCTACATAAACCAGGAAAAGGAGATAAACAGATCACTTCCCTCTGTTTCAGGCAGGGTGGAAACCGCATCAGCTCTGGTTTCCCCTCATCCCTCTCAGTCTGTGTTAGGCTTGTCCATGGGCAGTTCTCTGCAGTTGGTGTCTTTTTAGCTACATGTGTCTAAGAAGGCGTGCGATAACTTTCCTGAACAAGATCCAGTGCTCCTCTAACTCCTTAAGCGTTCCTCTTCCAGCATAACCGAGCATAACCTTTTTGCATGGTATAATTTGACAAACCCTCCCTGTCTTTGAGCTAAGGGTAAACTCAAGGTTCTGCTGATACATTTTTTTGTTAAACGCATTTCATCCTGAGATTAGCAAGGCCAGTCTGTCTTCTGGGTTCAGCTGTCTTGGCGCTTCAAGCTCGATACGGGGCACTGCCTGTGCTGCACATGTCACGGTTAGGGTGTTATCTTCACAGATGAGGCAATCTCACTGTGTATGTTCATGGGGGTTAGGTTCAGGCTTAGACGGCTTTTTCACAGAAGCCAAGGTTTCCTTCAGTCTTTCTCCTAAGACAGCAGATCGTGAGTAGTATGGGTTGGAGGACAATGCAGCTTCAGCTTGGTCCCTAGACTTGGCAGCAGCAACTGATGGGAGGAAGGGCAGCAAAGGAAGCGTTTGATTTAGCGCTTCCACGGGGGAAGCTGCTACCCTGAATGCGTCCAGAGGAGGGCAACCAAGGTGGTGTCAGGGCTGGAGGCATGTCCTGTGAGGAGCGGCTGAGGACCTTGGGCTTGTCTGGTTTGGAGAAAAGGAGGCTGAGGGGCGACCTCATGGCTCTCTGCAGCTTCCTGAGGAGGGGACGTGGAGAGGGAGGTGCTGAGCTCTTCTCCCTGGGATCCAGGGACAGGACGCATGGGAATGGTTCAGGGCTGTGCCAGGGGAGGTTCAGGCTGGGCATTAGGAAGCATTTCTTTACTGAGAGAGTGGTCAAACCCTGGAACAGGCTTCCCAGAGAGGTGGTCAATGCCCCAAGGCCGTCAGTGTTTGAGAGGCATTTGGACAATGCCCTTAACAACGTGCCGTAACTTTTGGTCAGCCCTGAAGTGGTCAGGCAGTCGGACTTAGATGATCGTTGTAGGTCCCTTCCAACTGAAATAATCTGTTCTATTCTATCAATATTTGATGTCCTGAATTTAATAGAAGAGTCTCAATATAGCTTAAGTGGATTTGATTCTTTATTCGTTTTCATTTGGGGACTATAATCAGATCCACTTGGGGGAGGGCAAATCAGGAGCAACTTCACTGAGGTCCCTGGCAAAATCTGAGTGATATCTTAATAAGATTCCATGTATAAAAATTAAATTCTTTGCTCAAAAAAGTCTTCATACTGCCTTCATGTGGGGTATGAATGCCTGTGTTTTTATTGTTGTATTAGACACAGATACCTGCGGTTGCATCAATACATGCTGTTTACAACCAGTGTGTTCTTGTGTATTTGCTCTTAGTGAAGTAGCATCAATCTTAGGAGCCTGGCTTGATCAGTGTACTGAGGATTTCAGAGAGCCGCCTGACTACCCATGTTTGATGAAGCTGTTGGATTACTTGAAGAAGAATATCCCTGGCTCTGACCTGGAGAGGAGGGCGCAGAACCTCTTGGAGAAGTTCCAGAACCAAGAAGTGGAAAAGGACGGTAAGTTACCTTTCCCTTCTGCCTTCCTGTTCTCCCGGACTGTGTGGTGACACAGGGGTTTGTGTGGAGTACACTTCACTAACTCGTAGGCTAATTGATTATATTGTGAGGCTCACCAGGGACTTTTTTCTTGTTTCTTTCTTTAAAAAAAAATCTCTGTGAGGCTGCAGGCTCTGTGCGGGATGAAATAGTCCTATAGTGTAGGTGCCTATGCCTGTTTATTGTGGGGATTGGGATTGGGAAATCCAGCACTTGTCTAATATTTAGCCAAAACTTTGAGATTACTGCAGCAACTAAGTCGTTAATTGTCAGCGCCCTTCCCGTGTCATGGAATTAAAACACACAGCAGGTCTCTAGCTGTTTTTTTCATTTCAACACACATGCACCGAGAAAAGCCCAAACCAGCAGAAAGAAAAATACAGAGCTGTGGGGTTAGAAGAGTTTTAGACTTGTCGCTTACTTTATCAGAGCTCCATCTTTGTTTATTTCTGAGATTTCTTTCAGAACTCTTAATGTGTGGTCTGGCATCAAGGCTTGCTGATAATTATTGTCCCAAAGCATTCATATTGTGCTATGAATTTACAAATTTGGGTCCTAATCCTACAGTTTGATTTGCGTAATCAGACCTCCGTTCAGTGCTGCCATCAGCCATGCCGGTAGATTAGACTGCAGTATCAGATACGTAGAAAAAAGCCATTTCTGGCCTCAATTCTTGCTGCTTGAGCAATGCAAATCAAGGTGAGTCAGAGACTGCAAATTCAAAAGGGGCACGTGGTTGCTGTCAGTGAAGTCAAGAGGGCAGCTGGGCTTTGAGGGGGACCTAAACGGATCAGCGATTTGAAGATGATGAGATACTTGAGTACGAGAGAATTCCAGCTTCTTGGACAGCAGGGAAAAGACTGGTTACACATTTATGAAGGTGAAGGAGAAAAGAGAAAAAAAAGGCATGAAAAAAGAAAAGGAAAATTCTTGCGTTGCACTCGAGGACCTGATTTTAAAGGCACTGGGAGATTTTGAGTAGGGTTGCAACTTTGCGATGAGGATTTTCACTGAATTTCAAGGCGGAAGGGAAAATGAGGAGTTACACAGCCAAAAAGAGGGAGAAGAAGGTGTAACTCTTGTAACAGTTTGGTAGAAATCCATTTAATTATGCGCAGTGTTACAAAACAGTCACGGAAAAATAATGCTGGAACAGAGGTCTCCCTTTATTGCGTTTAGCTCTGTCAATAAATTGTGCAGTTGGAATGTGCGGATGGAAGTCTGGATAGAGCCTCTAGTTAATAATTTGTTACATCAGAACTGTAGCAATTTACACTGATGATTAGGTTTTGCTAATGAACAAAGAAAGGAAAACTGAAGTATTTTGAAAAACAATGATAAAATATCGCAGTCTGCTTTTGTCGCTTTAATATCTGTTCTGCTTTAACTGGTTATGAAGTATTGCACAACACACTCTGAAATGCACTGGTTGTTTTTGTTAATGAAATCTCACTAGTAGTAAACTCAGCACTTTCAGTGTTAGTCTTCAACAAGTCCATTTTTTTTCCCTCCCTTCTCATGGAGTTACTGTCACCTTACAGTAAAAGGGATTAGGAAGAGGATTTCTTTTCAGAGATTTTCTGTTTGACTTCCTCCTCTACCATGGGAAACAAGGGCATATTTCTTTGTGTTTTAATGTGGCTTTGTTCTCAACCTGTGGGAGCCAAAAGGTGACATGGGAACATCTGTGAAATCCTTTCCCTTCTGCACTGGATCTGGTCCCTTGATGAGGACAACTCTCCTCTCTCACCTCTTCATTGCTGCCCAGGGCAGATTTAGAAGCAGCATTCAGCTGAATGCTGTAGGTGCTCACTGTTCTCCCTTTTCTGGGCAGAAATCCCAGAGAGGGAAGGTGAGGGATGCTGGAATAAACTCTCTTCAATGTAGTTTATGTAAGCACAAATGGTGCCAAGAAATCTGATCTCTCCTTTTAGTTCCCCACATGGGAGCTGAAATCTGGATATAAGAGCACTCCTAATGCAGTATTTTGGGGATATGACTGCAGTCTTGTTCCTTTTCAGTTTGGTTAATTTTTGGTTTTTCAGATTATAAGACGCATTAATACTAAAAGGTAGATTAACAAAATTCTGCAATGTTAATAAGAAATTTTTGTTGGGGCATTCTTCTTTCAGAAGAATGTTTAGTGAATGGGTTAAGTCACTTCTCTGCTAAGAGACCCTGAACAGCTCAGTTCTCTTTTCCTTCCACCTTTTCTTTGCCAATTTAATTTTCTGGTCATCATCTTTCTCACCAAAATATGCAGCACAGCGGGGCTATTAGGTCAGGCAGGACCCTTTGTGTGTTCTGCTATAATATATAGAGTGGTGGTTTAAAATAAACAAACATCTGCTTTGATTCACTGTTTGCTGTATAAATTTACCAAGTCGTGTTTTCCATCCTGGACAGATGGGTTCCGTGTTGCTTCCCTCTGTAACCTACGTGATGAAGAGGAAATGGACATCAGCAGGCCTGAAGAATTCTCTTTTTTCCAGGCAGACCTTGTGGCAGAACAGTTGACATACATGGATGCAGTATGTAGAGTATATGTACTACTTGAAATGCTGGGGTAAATAGTGTGGGGCTTCTAAAAATTTTTTGTAAAGATATGTCAATGTAAGTATAGTGTTCCAGAAAAGGTCTGTTGTTGGGACACAGAACACAGCTCTGCTTGGTTATCCAAACTGGCTTCATTCATTGGGCTTTTTTTCCTTCAGTCATTCCAAAGATTATTTTTTTTTTAAATTAAAATAAGCGTGAATGTATACTGTGTAGCCTTTTCTGCAGAGCTCAGTATTTGTACACCTGAGAAATAGCACATTTTTATGACGTATACTAAAGATGTATCGGTACTCTTAAATGCAGTGCTCTGATTTGATTTGTCTGTATCAATCTCCTTCAAAATATCATGATATAAAAGAATTTCCCCTTGGTTTTCCCAGGAGTGTTTAGCTGTCAGTTCTTTTAGGGCATCAAGCCTATAAAGTGTCTATTTCTGCCAAATATACAATAGATATATATATTAAAGTATATACACTTTATGTATAAAAAAAATAAAGTGTACATACTGCCAAAGCGTGTATTTCAAACTAACGGAAAACAAATATTTACCTTTTAATGCCATATTAGATTTAGATCCATGTAAACATGCATTTCTTCTTGTGGATAGTAGAGATTTAGGAGAACCCTGCTGACGTAGACACCTCTGCTTCACTCTAGGAACTCTTCAAGAAGGTTGTGCCCTACCACTGTTTGGGATGCATCTGGTCTCGACGGAATAAGAAAGAATATAAGCACCTGGCGCTGACCATCAGGGCTACCATCTCACAGTTCAATGTCGTTACCAAATGTGTGGTCAGCACTATCCTGAAGGACAAGGAGCTCAAATCACAGCAAAGAGCCAAGATCATTGAGAAATGGATTCATATTGCACATGTAAGGCATTTATTCTAGACTGTTTAATGTTTCTCGTGTGGGTGCCTTGGAGTGGGGGAGTTGGAAGGGGAGGAAGGTGTTGGATGCGTTGGTCCCAGGCCATCTTAGCTCTAATGCTTTCTATTTTTGACTGCCTTTCTTTGTAACAGTAGATGAAGTGTTGCCCTTCCTCAGTTGCTTCCCCACCATGGAAGTGGGGTTGGTGCTTGTCTCTTTGGTTGGGGAGTGCTAATTAATGGGTGAGGCAGGTACTGTGTCTTGCAGATGGGGAGTGCCACATACTTGATGATGCAACGTTTATGGGAAGATGGGTATAAATTCAACCAGTTCACTTCCCTGGAACTAAATGCTGCTCGTATCAGGGAAGGAAGAGAAGTGATGGTTGATATCATCCAAAGGTTAGACTTGTTTGCAGAAGAAAGTCTAACAAGAAAGGAGTCGGACTGGCAGTGGTGCAAGCAGCAGGCACAGTCAGAATAAGCTTTGCACTTGCCTGCCTTTGGCCATTCGTGTTCAGCCAGTGAGCATCATGCTCCCTCTCCTGCGTCGATGAACGCCATGGGACTTGAAATCAGATGTGGTGGAAGGCAGCACAACTGTTTGTGTTTTATACATTTACATATGTGTGTGTACATGTGAAAGGAAAGCAAATACAGGGTTTGAAGTAAGTGCAGAGAAAGCTAACACTTCTAGGAAGCAGTAGCCTCTTCAACATGGAAAAAATGAAATTATTGTTTGTACTCTTTTGTTTTGAAAAGTCCTTGAGGCTGGAAGGTCATTTGCCTACTGAGTTATTCATGGTTCCCATCATGTATGCAAACCAGCTGAGTTTGGAGGGGGTGAGGGGTGCAAGCAGTGACCAGAAAAAATAAGTAGAGTTACAATATGGTACCAGACTCCTCCTCATCTTACCTTTCTGGTTTATCATTGTCTCACGCGTTTCTCTAACCCGTTTATACTCTTGGCTTCGATTCCTTTGTCTTGTAGCAGATTGTGTGTTTCTTAATCTTTGTGCGAAAGGGTTTTTCATGACTTCTTTACATAACTCCAGTTTGCTAATTTCTTAGATCTTATCTTTAACATTTTACTGTAAGCTTTTTAACTCCCCTCAGAGCACTGGGCAGCTGGCAGCAAACGGGATCTCTCTTGAAGAGAACATTTAAAGCACTTTCATATGGATGTGTGTTGACTTGTGTTTTAAGAATCACGTGGATTCTTTCTGAGCTATACAAAATAAGCAGTCATAAAAAGTTCAAGCCAAGCAGAGGCTTTCCAACCTTGACCCTGCACTTGTATGCTCCCAGCGGCAGCGTTGTTAGTCCTGGCACCTGAGCTTTGGCAGCTGCTGGTTCAGGAGGCTGGTGTGGGGAAGAAGTCTTTCACCTCTTTTGGCACTTCCATTGACTCATAGTTCTCGTCTGATGGCTGCTTTGTAGCCCCTGTGAATGGATTAGGAAGTTTGATTCCTATTGTCTGTGGGCAGATCTTTAAGTTGCAGAGGGTACCAGCTGAAGGGGCCTTCGTGGGGCAGCCTGGGCTGCAGCCTGGGCGAGCAAGTACGAAGCAGCTTCCTGCTGGTCCCAGGGAGCAGGGAGGCCCGGGAAGCCAGGACAGGGACCGCTCTCGGCATACTTGTTCTGTGGATGGAGAACTTTGATCTCCACCTCTGTTGATTCAGTGCTTCTCCCTGTACTTAGTTCATACACATAATTCAATGCTCCAGTCTTAGCTAAGCACGTGAAAAATGCATGAGCACGCTCTACAAAATAATTGCACATGTCGAACAGCTAGTTGCATATCTGCTTAGCTGCCCACTTCTGAAGAAAGCTGCTTGCTTTTTGCGTGCAAATGAATGTTTTGAATAGTTAGATGTCTGAATTAGAAAATAATCCCCTCATTAAAGTGCAGTTATTCCCAGACTGCTGACTCTGTAACTAAGCAGCGTGGAGTTCCACGTTTGTTATTTGTTCGTGACTTTTGGATCCAGTTTCTTGGTTTACAGGATAAACCGAATACTTTTCCGAACTGCCAGCCCTCTCTGCTCCACCTAGATCTGGGGTTCCTGAGCAGGAGCAGCCAATTTTACTCACACAATTTTTTCTTTAAAACTGAAAAGGAACGTTGAAATCGTTACTACCCTGTTATGCTTAATCTTTTAAACTCAAAGTTGCTTCTGCACAGTATTCTTTCTGGTTTCCCCCCTGTGAAGGGCACAGCATGAAACAATGTTATTCAGAGCAGTCTTAAAAATTCTTCCTATATGTAAATGAAAGCTTGCTAAAGTTTAGTCTGCAATCAGTTAAATCATTGAGAACACCAAATCCAGGATTGAATTCCTAATGTGCTGTGGGTGCGTATGCCTGGTCGTGAACCTTCTGCGTCACTGACAATGTAGATGTATCATCAGTATTTGGGTTAGGAGATTAACGACGTCTGAATTAATGATGCACTTGTGTTGGAAGACTAATGGCGTCTAGACTGATGATGGCTAAAAGCAAAAGAATTTGTGCTTGTTATGGAAGAAACAGATAAGAAGGGATTCCTTTAAAATAGCAAAGCAGAAACTTATCTACCGGCTGCCCGCGGTTAGTAGTCCTTATTGAAAGTGCTGACAGGAACTAGTTTTTGAAATGGGCATGCGCTAGAGCAGCACACGGGTTTACCGTTATTTTTAGAATGTACAAGAATATATAAGGACTTGTTTTTCTCATAAACTTTGGAGCTTGACTGTTAACCATATTGGTGTGTGTCTTGTCCCGCAACCTCGTCCTGCAACAATATGCTTTAGATTATGCAACGTGCAGTTAAGTCAAGATGGTTCCAAATTGGATCTTCCAGTGCAAACTCCTGTGTTTGAGAAATCTCAGTGCTGAGAATTTGTGCCTCTCAATCCCTGTTCTCCCCGGTCTGAATTTCAAGTTGAAGTTAAAGAAAGCAGGGTCTTGTTCTTAAATGTGTCGGTCTCAGAAGAAGAGCCGTTACGTGGTTCCTTTGGCTGCAAAGTTTGCAAGAAGAGCTTTCAGGTCTTGCATGTCCTACCACGTGATTGTGAACTTGGTCTTCATCTAGCCTAACTGCTAACCTGCTTCAAGTGCTGCGGTGTGCCTAGTCAGTCTTCTTAAACCACACTTTGTTAAATGTAGCCTCCTAAGTTGCCCAAAGATTTTTTTTTTTTTTTTTTTTTTTAGGTAAATAAAAGGGAGTAAATGTACTTGCCTTAGTTGTTCAGTCAATTTTAATGCAACTTGTGAACAGAGTTGCTGATATACCAAGGTCTGACTTTTGTTTATGTTAAGGTTGCTTTACATTGATTCAGTCCTACAAAGGAAATAAAGTATGTCTATTTTCACTGTAAGGATCCTTTACATATTCAGCATTATTAGTGTAATAATGAGTCCCATCAAAATTTGCAAAGTGGAATTGTAGTTTGGATTTGGATATATTCTCATCTACATGCAACAGTCAAATGGGCACGTGTTTTGTCTGTTAATTTGCATGTACGGACACCTGTTAGTGAGAGCTTGTATTTGCAAGAGTTTAAGTCTGTGGTGCCCGGGCGTTCTAGTTCATGAGCCGCCAACAGATTTACAGGAGTTCCTTGAAGAGTCTCAGGCCAGACTTTCCCTCTCCTCCTTGCTTGCATCTGCTTTACCAGGAATCTGTGCTGTCTTTTTGAGAACTAGGTTTTTCAGTATCCTTTTCCATCCAACCTTTTCCCCCAGAGAAACTGTAAGAAATGCCTATGAACCAGTCCCTCTGTTAGGATTTGGTACTGACTCTGGAAAAGCTGGGAAGTTTTTTTCTCTTGAACAGTGTGCACGTACTTGAATAACAGGTTATTCCTTTGCATGTCTTTATTTTTAATTGACGCTTAGATGATTGAGGGTTTACATTTTTAATACCACATATAAAGAGGCAAAGCCTGTTTTTTCCTCTAAAGGGTAAAAGGGATTGGTAACTGTAAAGAGTTTTTTAAGAAGTGTAATATTTGTGCTTTCTAGCCTGGCTTCATGGACTCAGTTCCACTTTTATTTTTACTGGGACAACTGGAAGCTGTACCACTGCAACATCACCACAAATACATGAAAGTGAGGAAAACAAGATATAAATGCCAAAGCCCATAAAGTGTTTGTTGGCTGGGGGGGGTGGCGGGGGGGAGTGATATTTTTGATGCTCCATATTTGTACAGCTGCCTGCTTAGCAGTGAGAATGTGTAGCGAGCATGACACCAGTCAAACAGAAGAGCACTAACATATTCGTAATGCTGACATTACATGCTCCTGTATCTCTAACCACTCCTTTCACAGGAATGTAGGATCCTGAAGAATTTTTCCTCCTTGAGGGCCATCATTTCAGCACTGCAATCCAACTCCATCTATCGGCTGAAGAAGACCTGGGTGTGTGTTTCAAAGTAAGCATCCCCCTCTGCCCCTGTGGCTAGCCCCAAACAAAGACAAAAAGCTCCGTGCTCTTTCTTTCCATCTTGTTCTTCTCGGTCTTCCTATTCTGCTCCTTCATGGACAAGTGTCCTCTTAGAAGATACTCTCATTCCTGTGAGGCTCAGACCCCTTTTTTTGGGTCTGTCTGCTGTGAGCTCTTCTTTCATATTGACGGGACCACCTGCCCTCAGGGGTACTGGGTCTCTTCTGTCCTTTATAGCGTATTGGATCTTCCACAACCTATTTTGAAGAACTATGGGACTACCTACTGACTCAGCACAAGCACACGGTTCTTGGAAGGTCAGCAAAAGGCCACCATGATGCTTGCCAGTTGTCTCCTCTACTGTGAAGTTGGAGGAGGTCAACGTTGCCACAAACCTTCACTAATCCTCTCTTGGTCCTGACATTTCCTTAAAACATATCCCCAAACTACAAAATCCAAGCCTGTATTGAAGATGGTATTTCTTACAGGGGAATACCTTTTTGTGCAACTGGCATATTTACTGCATGCCAGACAGACACCAGAAAGCTGTGTAGGAAAGATGGTGTTCTGCTCATTCAGTTGGTGACAAACAGATTTATGTTTTTTTCCTTTGTCTTTGATAAACAAAGAGAAACGTTGCTCTGCCACACAGCATACTTCTGCATTTCCACTAGGAGAGGTGGATCTTTCCTTCTGCCGCCCTGTGTTCCTGTTGCTGATCAGGATGTTGCCATCTTGTGTTTATAGTGTGGGGTAATAGAAAGGGGCTCACACAGTTACAAGCTTCTGGCTTTCCTGAGTGCGTGGCACAGGGCAAAAACGTAGGATACCTCTCACAGCTATTTTTCTGTTGCTTTGTATCCATTTACCCGCTTCCTTACAACAATCTGATACCCCTCAGTGTGACTGAAAGCCCTGCCCAGGATCGGCGTACCTGTGGCATTCCTTGTGCTGCTGTCAAATAAGGCTGGCGTTACCGGGGAGCACCAGGAGATCCCAGGAAAGTTCCTAGTTGATGTGCAGCATCTCACTGGATGCGTTTTGGTGGTGGTATCTTTTACATGCCCAACTGTTAACGATTCATGAGGAAAAAACCAGTAATCTGATCTGTATTAGAGTGCTTTCTGATAACCTAAAAGATTTAATCTTTTCCTATACAGGGACATGATGCTGATGTTCGAAGAGCTCTCTGATACCTTCTCAGACCACGACAATTATTTGACAAGCAGGCAGCTGCTGCTGAAGGTGAGAATTAGCTTGAGTTGCAAGGCTTGTGATCTCAATCAAAGCTGAGGTTAGCCCTTCTTCTAAGGAGCTGTCAAAGCTCGTCTCTCCCTGAACTACGGTAGGCAGTGCTTCAGGGAAGAGAGGTCTGTAAAACCTGTGCTTTTCTGCTGGGATGAGAGGTGATTTTGTTGTTCCTGAAAGCACCTACGCTCCTGTTAGCCTGCTGAGCTTGGATACCCACACAGAGCAGGGTGCAGCAGCACAGTTTCTGTGAGGGCTTGTTCACAGGACAGCAGGTCAGGAGCCTTGGAGCCCCCACTGCTGGAGTTCGACGTCTCTTGGGCAGGGTGATTGTCTGAACTGCTAGCTGGTGCACCCTCTGAGCAGACCTGGAAAGGCTCTGGTTTGCACTGGTGAGTGCAGAGCAGCTCCAAATGAGATTCTCAACTGGGCTGCACGGCTGTAGTGCTCTTGACTTCACTGGAACAATGCCACTCGGCTTCAGCTGAGGAATTAAACCAAGATGTTTATCTGACCATCCCATACCTTTCTTGGAACTGGAAAACAGGGCTGGGAATTTCGAAGGAACAGGCTTCCTGCTCTGTGTGTGGCCAGATGGACAACAAAGCAGGCTCTGTCTGAAGCAGTTTGACTTGAGCACTCTCCTGGGCGAACGCCAACAAGCTCTGGGTCTTGAGAGGGGTGAGGAAGAATAGCAGGGAAAGGTTATATTCTGTAGAAACTATGGAATGTTTGTGGCAGTTTTTTCTGTCTGCATGAAAATGTTTCTATAGACTGCCTCCTGACCAGTTGATTTTTTGGCAGTTCTATCCAGTCAGTCTGGCATTTGTACCTTACCCCCTTGCCTTGGTATTTGACACAGTGTTTTGCTCAGGAGTGATGGGTGAACACATTCAAACCTGTCAATCTCCTTTGTTTATCATCCATTTATCAACACCTGTAGCTAAATTTTAAAGCAGGTGAGATAATAATAGGCATAGAGGGAAAATGTGTATTCACAACAGCTTATTAACCTAAGTACTAAAAAGACACAACAGCAACTCAATCTGAGCCCAGACCTTCTGGCTCCTAGCAAATCACCCTCTCCAGCTGCCGTAAGGAGATCTGCAAAACATTTTGAAAGCAGTGAGAGGAGAAAAATTCCACAGAATAGCTAGAACCTCTCTCCTACTCCTCCTTTTGGACTGTTTTGTAACGATTGGAGGATGAATGTCCACTGAATCCCTAAAGTCTTTGTTTTCTTTCACTGTAAATAGTGTCTGTAGGGAAGCTGTCTTTGCCCTTGCCTATCCATCCTACAAATGTAAGTGTAAAGCAGACAAAATGGCACATGACAACAGGTTGTTTGGCACGGAGAGGGAGCGCTGTGTTCTCTCCTCCCCAAACAATGGCTCTGCTGCAAGCTGCAGTTTCAGGTTCTGTGCCTGCCCGCCGGCTGCTGTTAGAGGATCTCCAGTTTATCTTTCAGTATCTTGAAGACACTGAGACAACACTCGTTTTTCATTTGCTCTTGTTTTCCAGCCGAGGAAGGAAATACAGTTTGAGTTTGATCTGTTCCTTCACTGTGACTGAGAGAAGTAAACGTTGTGATGAAAGGATCTTTCCAAGTGCAGGCTGTTGTTTTGTGCCTCTTAAAAAGACTGATAATCATTCGTGCCCCACCTGTCCAACCACTGGAGACAGTAACAGTAACTCCCAGCATCCCGTAGGGATCCAGGGAAATAAAGGCTACAGATCTATTGTGAAATAGCTCCTCCATTCACAGGAGAGCTTGACTTGTGGAGATGAAAACCTATTACCTTGTTTTCCTGCGTGGTTTTGGATTAGTCAATAAGCTACAGAGGGTAGTTGCTGCATCTCTGTTGCGGCATGAGAAAAACAAGCAAGCATTACATAAGATAGAGATGTTTACTTGTAGCAGTCCTGATTAGGAAATTAAACAGAAATCCTGAGGTCGAGAGTGTCAGGATAGAGTTCAGAGAAGCATCTGGCCACCTGAAGGTGCATCTAAGCTTCTCTGATTTAAACTCCCAGGAGATTTTCAACAGCTCTTAGCTTTGACCAGAGTAGAGCCACTTTGCTGAAAAACTCCCTTCTAGTAATTTTGTGGGATTTTGTCCACAATTCCCAGTCAGTGTACAAGTCCCGGAAAATTAGCACATGTATGTACACGTGCATGTACCTATACAGCAAATATTTTTGCTTGCCCCATTGAATGTATTTGCAATTATTTTACACAAACATAGTTGCCAGCTTATCGCTTAGATCCTTTGTTAATTGCCTTTAATTCTCTTGTAACTCACAGGAAGGAACATCCAAATTTGCCAACCTGGACAGCAGTGTGAAAGAAAATGCGGAAAGCACACGGAGGCGGCTGCAACTTCAAAAAGATATGGTGCGTTTGGGGTCCTTTTCCTCCCCTTTTTGACCTGATAACGTGATTAACCCTGAGTGGTGAATGATATAAGAAGCAAAAACTAGAAAGGTATTTAACAAAGAGAGCGTGCAGTAGGTAAAGACCTTGAGAGTGCCGCTGTCAAGAAAAACAATCACATCAGTGCTATAGATTAGCTGATGCAAAGCGAGGGAAGCGAAAGGTTGAGACTGAATAGGCAGTCAGAGTGTTTGTTCCTGTGCAAAGCTGTATTTCACTTATGCTGTGGGTCGCAGTAAGCAGGTAATACTCTGTGTGCGTGTATATAAAGTGCAGATATATATAGATGATATCCCCCCCCTCCCCCCGCCCCATACATCTGTATATAAAGATGGTTCCAAAGCGGGATCCGTGCTGCACCCCGCTCAAGCCGTATGGCCTACGCTGAGCTGCCACGCTGTAACCGCTGTGGTTTTTAGCGCAGCCCAGCTGTCCTCCTACTCCAGTAACACCCGCCTGTGTACTGAAAGGCCGGAGGAAACGGATGTGCAAAGCTTCAGCATAGCCAGTGTGTTCAGAGATCTGATGCTGGGAACGCTCCGAGATTTCAGGATTCGGTGGTTGTACGCGGGGGCCACGTCATGTTCCCTGGCACCAATCTTCCCCTGTCCCCTGCAAGGGGATAACTGGGTGGGCAGGTTTGCTGCTCCCGCTTGCATTTGCTTCACATCCCAACCAGCTGTTGGGGGTGGACCCTGAGACAAGGGTTTGGCCTCAGTTTCAGGTCTTCCAGAAGTTTACTAAATCTGTCACATAGAAGAGTAATAAAAGATGGGTGAATACAGACATGTGTTCTTCGTTTTCAACTGCCTTGTTTCTGTCCTACAAGAAATTAATTCTGTTAACTACTCTCGTTACCCTTTAGAGAGAAATACAGGGAAACTTTTTCATGTAGTAAGATACCTAATGTAAGTACTGGAATTCTTGTGATAAAAGAAAATTAGCTCTGGCAGAGCAGCAATTGCATTTACTTTGAAGCAAGCTCATGAAGCTTCTGACATGCCAGCTTGAAAATTGCACAGACTTTTACAGAGATTGCTTTGTAAAACGTGTCCAGTTTCCAGTCTGCTGGTGAAAATGCCTTTTGTCTCAAAGCTGGCAAAGATTTAAAAGGGCAGGCGGAGAGAAATCTGGGATAGGGAGGCAAAAGTGCTGAATGTGACTTTTTTGTCTATTTGTTTGACTGGAGAAAGTATGGATCCTTTGGATGGTAGAAACAAGCGTTTCCTTCACAAGTGTAGAAGCAGCCTGAATTCTACAACTGCTAGCAGCCTAGGAAGTTTAAAATGTGAATAATTACTCTCAAAATGAAAGGAATGGCTGAGGAAGATGGTCACTTCTTAGAGGAGGACAACTGTGACTTGATTTGACTGGACTGTCAGGTGGCATACACCATTAAGTAAAAATCCACTGGAATGAGGCAGAGAGAGAAACTGCTTCAACAGGCTAGCCGGGAGCATGCCCCGGCTCCTTCTCTTGTAGCAGGTAGCCGAGGGACCCTGTCCCTGCTGCTCGATGCTGCTTCCACAGGCGGGGTTTCCTGGTGACCCACTGTTAGAAACCAGGGTGTGGTGGCAGTGTGGTAATAGAAAACCACTTGGCAATATCTGTGAGAGCATCCCACTGTCATTCGAGTTTGATTTGAATTGTAGATTAGATACTGAGGAGGATGCCATGAAAGAAAAGATAAGACCACTGTTTGGTTAAGCAGACTGCTTTTATTTCATTCTCCTATACAGGCCTGTTCTAGCATTCTGATTATTACCGTTTCTCAATCATTTAATCCAACGTTGCTCTGATCATTTGCAGGCAGTAATGCAAGGCACGGTACCTTTTCTTGGTACCTTCCTCACTGATCTCATCATGCTTGACACAGCACTTCAGGACTATATCGAGGTAAATTAAGGCAATTTCTTGAATCCTAAATATCCTCCCTGCCTTCCCAGCACTGAGCGTGTCTGTTCCTGTATCTTCTACCGGGTTCTTCTGCAGCTCTTAAAAATGGAGGAATCTGTTTTCAAAAAAAAGGAAGCCAGATGCGGTTTTATCAGCAACAAGAATCTTGTGTGAATTGGAGTGCTGTTATCTGAAGGGACAAGCTTAGCGTTGTATTTTGTCTTGTTTTCTTAGGTTAGAAAATGTGAAGAAAGTAGGCTTTCCATTATTCTGTTTCATTTTTCTGAAAACAACGTTTTAGGCATGCAGATTTATGTGAATAATTGGTAAAATGCACACAATCACAAATTCAGCACTGCAGACTGATCACTGAAGAGCTTTGGTATTGACTCGGGTGTGTCTGGGCCCTAAAGTGATTGAAGACTTGTTTTTTTTTCGTTTCTCTTTAGCTGAACAAGCAGGGGGAACCAATTTAGCACAGGAAGGGAAAAAGGACTGCAAGAGGGTCTGGTTGTTTAACAGAGACTGAGGATGGGGCCAGTTTTCAAAGGTGTTTGAAACCATAAGTAGAGACACTGCAGCCTTTGTTGTGCTGGTGTTGGTATTTATGATAAGAATGGGCAAATACAGTTCTCCCTGGGCTGGCAGTGGTTGCTGGGGTTTTTAGTGGTGGTTTGTTTGGCGGAACTGCACAGAAGCAGGCCTGCGTAAGGTTGCTGTACATCCATTTTCTTTGGGGCAGTTTCCCTCCTGTCCGTGCTTTGTGTTTACTTGGTGTTTCTGAAACTCCCTGGGAACACTGCTAGAGTCACAGCACAGGCAAGAGCCAAGTTTGTTTCTGCCGTGCAAAATCCCACTAGCATTCTTCAGAGCGGATCTCAACACAGCTTTTATGAGCATTCTTGCATTGGGCTTTTTTTCTGGGGCAGATTGCCCTATAGGCCGTGAGGACAGCTGTCCCTTGGAGACTCAGATGTATGAGTGCTGTGGTTTATACCAGATCTGGAAACAGGTATTTGGAGAAGGTCCTTGCTCGGGGCACGTCTGCGCTTTACATTAGCCTTGCTACTTCACGCTGTTTGTGATTAAGTTCAACTAAGCTTGTGTTCTTCTATTCTGATCCCTGCTCTTTCCTTCCAACAGGGCGGCCTGATCAATTTTGAGAAGAGACGAAGGGTAAGTTGAATGTTCTGTGATTTTTAGTTTACTGATACCCTCTTCTAGAGCGTTCTCTTGGCGAGGCCGTTTGTCATTGCTCGGGCATATACAACAGCTGTGAATTTTAATGCAAGTTCACAAGGAAAGAATAGACCCCTGAAATGCTGCGAGCTTCTGCCAAACTGTGAACAAACTGCAGAACGAGAACCTACTTTTTAGATGTGTGCAGTAGGGGAAGAGGAGCTGCAGGCCACTTACTTCCGTGGGAATTACATGCGGGGCATGCCCATTCCCTCCCTTTGGTGTTCATGGGAATGTGACAGATGTGTATGACCTGTGTGTTGAAACAGAGCTGGTGGCATGAGACCTTTGCTTTCCAGAAGATACAGTTTGTAAATATCTTCCTTCTGCTGCGGTAAACTATTTGTAGGTGAAAGGCTGCAGATGAGACAGAGAAATAAAAGCTGTCAGTCTTTCTGTTCAGCCTGATCCTCGTTGGTCAGAGATGAGTAATGTTATGTAGGAGTTAAAGGTTCTGTCTGAATGAAGTCATGCCAAATCTCCATTCTGGGGTCTGAAAGCAGTCTTGGGAGTTGGCTGTGATGGAGCCATTTCCTCCCCTTAACTGCTCCCAGCTCTACAAACCACTTCTTGGACTTGCCTTGCATGTACAGCTGCATGGCTCAGGGTACTAATAACGGGATACGGGAGCTTCTGGTTGGTCATCGGTCCAGCTTCATACAAACCAGTGGCAAAGCCGCCCTCTGAACCAGGCCGAGTACTCAGCTGCATTCCTGCATCCCGATTCTATAACCTCCTCTAACACGAGGGGGTATTAAGAATTATTGTGGCAAAGCGTGTGTGCAGGTGGAGTTAGAGAAGAGCTGCACGTTCTAGTCACACGTGTTACGGGTAGCATTTCATGTTCCTCTGGTGCAAGTGTGAGTGCACAACGTGAAAAGCCGGGGACAATCAGACTCTCTGCTTTCGTCGCAGGCACCCCTAATTATTTACCCTCGCTTGCTGTCTGAGAACCACCTAAGCACAGGGCATGGTTTGTCTCTCACAGCTGGTCTGGCCCGAGCAGGGGTCAGCAGGTGGGGTAATCTGAAGACTTTATGACCCTTTGCTACCCTCGTTCCTAGAGGAACAACCAGCAGTGCTGCCGTTCGGTGGGTTTGCACTGGCATTGCACTTCAGTTAGTACTTGGGAAAAGCGCTGTGGTGAAGTGCGATTCCTTGTGTTTGTCTTCTGATTTGTGCTTCTCTGAAAATGTCACAATTCAGTAAACATTTTGGATGCTGGGGGGAAAAAAAAAAGACAAGACTTCGTTGTTTGAAAAACTGGTTCTGGAAATAGTCACTCGACTGAAACTGAACTTCAGGTCAAACGAAGTTTGTCCTGGATCTGTTGTTGCCTGTGTTTAGTATATGAATGAGTGAATTTGGGTTTGTGTTGTTTTTTAATTAGAATTCCCATTTGATTCTTTATTTTTTTTTAGGAATTTGAAGTAATTGCCGAAATTATGCACTTGCAGTCTGCATGTAACAGCTACTGCTTGACACCAGACCCAAAATTCCTCCAGTGGTGGAGCAGACAGGAGCATTTAACTGAGGAGGAGAGGTAGGTTCTCAGTCCAGCCGGCGAAGCAGGCTTTTCTTAGCCCACACCCCCCTGCAGGGAGGTTGTGTCAGCCTTGAGCTGTCCTCTTACAGGGACTTACATGTACTGCTGCTCCAGGAGGGTGGAAGTACCTCTGTCTTCTGCTAACCAGCTGTAGAAACCCTGTTAAACATTTAGCAGGGGTTTTTGGAGACTGGATTTTTTTTTTTTTTTTTTTTTGAGATTGGAAATGAGGCTTCTGACTTTGAAATCTGATAGTCTGTTGTGTCTGGGCTGTCTGTATGCCCAGAGGCACGCTCAGAGGCCGATCCTAGGGGAGGTCGAGATGCAGGCACTGAGCGTTGGGCTGGTGGATGCAGGCAGCAGGTAGCCAAGGCAACGCAGAGCTGGCTGAGCGCTCATCAGATAAACGTCTCCCGGGTGTTTGGGGTGGGTTTTGCAGCCCTGCTGAGTTCTGTGCTACGGTACATGCTGCTAGACCAACGCAAGGCAATTTATTTTCTGCACTCTAATATTTCCACTAGGTATCTGAATACCACTCTGCTGCACTAAGAGTGTAAGCATAGATACATACTGCATTGTACTGAGTCATAGTGAAAAAAAGTCAGCTTATCCAAGATTCACATGTTAAGTATTTTCTTGACTATTTTTTTTAAATAAAATGATGACTGTTATCCAAAAAAGCACTAATTTTTAAAATTGTTGTAAAGAAGTGAAATATCCCCTTCATCAGGGTAAAGTGTAGAGCGCGCTGTGTTCCTCTTTGTGGGGTTGCAACCTTTGGTGAAGTGGGAATAACTGAAGGCTTCTCAAATATCTTGAGTATTACTGCTTTGAGATACCTAACTAATCGTCTTGTCTGTCAAAATTAACCGGGTGCCCTCTGTTCTGCAGTTACAACCTTGCACGTGAGATTGAAGCAGCTGCTGACACTGGCACCCCATCGCCGAAACCTCGGAAAAGCGTGGTGAAGAGGTTGAGCCTGTGAGTACGATGGGGCAAAGGGTATCTGGTGTGTTAATATGAACCTGAATAAATCAAACAAGCAGTGCTTGTTTTACCCGCTGAAAAACCTGGCTGGGGATGCAGACCACTGCAGTACATTAAGGAGACACCATCAGCTAGAAATGCAGACTTCTGTCTGAAGCTGTCCTTGCTGCTGCTGTTGTTATAAGTAGTCATGAGGATTATTAATGATGAAAGAGATTAGAGACAAAAAAGCCTTCCTAAGGTGTCAGAAAAAGGAATCATTTTAGGGCTGGATTATAAATTCAATATCTATTGTGTAATGACTTCCCTGAATGCAGAGGCAAAACAGAGTAGATGAGGATAAAGTCTGGCCTATTATTAGTCTAATTTGCTCACACTTGCAAAAATTCCTTGCAGGATTTTAATTTGAAAATTAAGGTTAGCAAAAGGGCATTTGATAATAGAAACAATCTGCCCAGCTGCCTTCAGGTTAGAGAAGGAAAATAATCATGGGGACATGGTTCAATTGAGTTTAATACTGCAAAGGTTCAAGCAGGAGGCGGTGGAGAACAGGGGCATGCAGCTAAGCAGACACAGGAAAGAACAGACTAGCAGGAATTCATGGCAAGCTGCAGGAAATGAAAGCAGAGATCAAGGGCGGAAGTAAAACTAACTTAAAGGTGAGAAATTTGAACCTGATGCGAGAGGAGATACGAAAGGACTCCCGCATACCAGTGGCATGATCAAGATGAGGTGGGGAGATGATGAATTTAAGAGCACTATCAGCTCCTAACTGTCCTTTCCTGCTCGGTTCTTGTGGCCAGTTTCCTCAGAACAGGCAGTAGCCATTTCACTTCACATCAGCACTACTGCAGGCTAGGGTCTGAAAGAAGAATGAATGGATGTTTTCAATCTAGAGTTTTGAGTTCTGATAAGCAAGAAAAAAAAGTCCAGGCAGCTGTTTGGAAGGTGTTTCAATTAGTCCGTCTGAGTTCCATTTTGCGTAGTCCATCTGGCTGTGAGAACGTGAGCTTTGAAGATGACAGTGCCTGAGCTCTCGGTGGCCTGTCATGGGTGTCTCCCTCGGCACGTGCCTAAGCTGCGCGTAAGAACTGTCGCTGCGGAGCACAGGCTTTATTCTCTTGTTTCTGACGGCGTTTCAGTGCTGCAGTATTGTCATTTACTGCATGGAGTTTGTTTGCACTGTGCAGCCTTTGTCTAAAGAATTGTTTCATCTGCACTCTGAATGTATTTTGCAAATTAATACTGTAGAAAAGACTGGCATAATTCACCCCGGCAACAGGGGGTGACACCTCTTTAAATTGTTTTAAATCGTTAACTGCATGCCGACAGAGCATCTAATTCACCTGGCTTCTTTACTTTATGTCTTGTACAAGTTTGTTTCCTTTGACACTCCTTTAAATTTACTTGACCTGCATTTAGAAATGAGTCTTGGAGAGGGAGAGCCTATAATTTACACTTTCTCCTGATCTTCTCGTTGTGTACATCTCCATTCAGACTCTTAGAGAGAAACTGGTATCCGTGGCACCTTTACTGAGGGAAAGAATTTGCAGCGGGGAGGAATTGGCCTTTGGCAGACCTTTGCCTGGTGTTTGGCCACGTGTTACCTTTCTTGCACTCATGGCGACTGAGCAGGTCTTGTGTCAGTGGGACCCGGGTGTGACAGCAGTGTGCAGGACCGCGTAAGGTGCAGCCAGCTGCCATGCCTCTAACTCGCCCCTCCTCATCCCTTGGGTTGTAAACACATCAGGTTTACAAGCTGTCATTTCCTAGCAAGTGAGGCTGAAAATTCAGCAGACCGAAGAGTCTTGTTTGTGGTACTTGGGCATTAGCTCAGCTTTTGGCCTTGCAGCTGGTGGGTATGCCAGGTCAAGAAGGTATTGTGTTAGGGTGTAACAGACTCTCTTGACAAACCGTATGAACAGCATAGAGGAAATGGAAACAACAGGCCACTCAAGACAGGAAAGCAAAACAATGAAACAGTGCATAAGAACTTTGAGCCAAGTGACCGCCTTGCTCAGGCCAGCTCTGTTCTGCTTTCACTTACTGGCTTTTATGCTTTCTTTTCTATACTAGACTGTTTTAGGCAACTCGACATCAAAGGCCTGCTGCTGGAGCTGATCTATTAAGTTCAAACAAGCTGTGGCTAGCCTTTCCACTCTATTTTTTGGCAATTCCTCCTAAAGTGTCCACTCTCTCCACAATGATAACATGGTCTCATGTTCTGAATGAATTTTTTCTTTTCTGGCATTTTGTTACTTATCTTAGTGACAGCAGCAACTACTGGTTTTTCTTTTTCTGCTAGTAAAACACCTTTTACAGCAGAGGCAATCATAGCTGCTTGGGCATTCTGTTCTGCCCTGGAAGCACGTAGTAGCATTTCATCAACAGGAGCTCCATTTAGTAAACCTGCTAGTATAGTCCTTGTTCTGGTATTGGCATTTTCAAAAGCTAACAACCGAAACATAGTCTTTCATTTCATCAGGTAAGTCCGCTTGATCTTTCATAGCTTGAGATAGTCGATCAATACAGGCACTGTATATGGTTCTGTAAGTCCTTGTCGAACAGCCGCAAATGGAGCTGTTTTTTTTCCCTTCAGGTATCTGCAGAAGAACCCGGTGGGCTAGCTGTTGTGACATTTGGTGAAAAATTGGAGGGAAAGTCACCTGTACGGCCGTGCTGGCATATGCGCCCTGACTCTACAGATACAGTACAGATACCTACAGTCCCAGCATAAAATGGATCGTTCTGATCACGTTGATGCTTATTTAGTTCAGTAATTACAAGTTGATTCCATGTTCTTTCCCAAATTAAATGTTGAGAAGGAGTCAATAAAAGTGAAGCAATGTTCTGAGAATCAGCAGGTACCATCAAATCCGCTGTAAGTATATATTTTATAATGTTCTTTGCTGCTCCTGATTTTAATCCATAAGTGGTTACTGTTTGTTTTGCTTGCTGTAAAATTTTCCAATCACGTGGTTCCCACTTCCCGACTCCCCCTTCAGTGACCACGGGGCAGGCTAAAGATCCAACTGTCTGCCAGTCTCCTTCTAAAATAGCATCTCGGACTACTCCAGTCCATCGTCGCTGCACAGGATCAGTGTCGGAGGTTGGATAGGATGGAGGTCGTTGTATAGTCGGAGCTGTATTTGTTGTGGTTGGTGGTGGTGGCAGTGGTGGTGGTGGTGCAGAAGGAAGTGCAGGGCCTGAGTTGGAGTGCCACCAAGTGGTAGATTTTAGAGTCCTTTTTTGTGTCAATACAGGGATGTAGCTCCTCCAGCTTTTTCATTAGTTGATGTAACAGTTGGTCATTTTCTAAATCGCCTGCAGCAGGAACTGTTGGAGGCGTGTTACTGCCAGAGTTGTTGGATGATGACCAAGAAGAGGAGGAGGAGTGTGAAACTGGAAGGGACGAATATAATCGTGGGCGGCAACTAGATCCGCTTTGCTCCGCCTCTTCTTTTGTAATTTCCCTCATCTGAGGGGCAATCTCTTTCACTTCCGCTTTACTCTCAGTTGAAACTGAAACTTTGCTGCTTGTACCACCCCCTCCTGCACGAGCCGCAACTTCTGCTGCGGATGCAGCGACGGAACCCGACGTACCACGAACAGGCAGCTTAGTGACATCGAGACCAAAAAATTTCGCTACCGGACGACGTGGGGTGGTTGCTTTATTTACTTCTGCTTTATCTGGTTGTACCGCCTCTATTGCTGCAGCGGCCACCTTCCGCTCAGCTTCCATCTCTTGTAAAGCATTAATCACTTCCCGCCACACCGATCCAAGTTCCTTTGCTTTTTTTCCTGCTTTTCCACCCTCTATAGTAAAATTCCACAGTAAATCTCCTACAGCCCTCCATTGAGAGGGATTAAATAACATAGAGGCGCTGAGGCAAAGCTGTGGCTCCTGCGCCCGTTGCACCAAGTCTTTTAGCTTGGACTGGCTCACATCACTACCTCTCTTAGAGAGTATACTTGTGAGGAGCCATATCGCTGCTTCCACTTCTTGTGCCATAGCAGCTTACCTTCGCAGAGGACAGCCTGCAGAACCGTCTCCTAACTCCAGAAGTGCGTCTATGTGCCGGCTTCTGTGTTTCTCTGCGCCGTTTCTATCCGAAGTTCTCCGTTCATCGCCACGTCTCGGTCGATGTGTTAAGAATAACGAGGTCCCTGTTCGGGCGCCATCTGCCGATGGATAGAGCCCGGATATCAAGAATAATACCAACGTGGTTTGCAAGCTCGATCCAATTTTATTAAGTACAGAGCATCTTACATACTGTTAGAGAGTGACTATGCGAAGGCAAACAAACTGTGATTGGTTCTGTGCTACTGTCCACACGATATTATTCATATTTCATTGGTACAACGTAAGAAGCACACGCGAGAGGCGTGAGCCGTGGACCTACTACTTGAGGTTTCAACGTCACGCCTTATCTCTAGTTAAAAGAATTTGCTGAACAATAGCTCTCTATGCAGTGGCAAGTCAGAGAGGAATGCTGAACAGCAGTTCTTTCTACAGAGGCAAACAGCAGAGAATTGTTCATTTCAGTATCAAGGACCATGTGACTGTTATCTTCCAACAACTTCTCCACAACAGTACAGACTGGAATTTTTGGGGGGGTTGTTTTGCACGTGAGCCGAGGAAGGTGACAGCCTCACCTAGAGGGGAAAACAGGACTGCAACGTTTGTCTTAAGAACACCGCACAAGCCAACTCTCTTTGCGAGAAAACATTTTCCTTTGTGCCAGTATTACACAGAAGAAGGTCTGAATTTATTTTTATAAAACGGGAGAAGAAAAGTTTCAATGCAGTTCTGCCTGAACCGAGGAGGAGGTCCCAGCCGCCTCCAGCTGACTGACGGGAACACTGGTTTGCGGGAGGTGTGGGTGAGCCAAGTGCCACAAGCAGTTGCTGCCTTCAGGAGGGATTTACATTCATGAAAAAGCAGGGCGGGTGCATCCCCAAAACACTCATCCCTGGAGACAGTAGAAACTGCAAGTGGGTCTGTTGCTTTCACACAGCTGGCAAACTTCTTTTTGCGCTTGTTCCATGCCAGAAAATTACCTATTTGGGGTTTTTTTTCCAAAGACCTTTGAAAGAATGGACTGCACTTGCTTTGGGATGAATGTCATGGTTTGTCCATGAACAAGGCAAAGAACCACTCCTTGTCTGGATTTAGGTCTGGTCTTAATGCCGCTACAGGGCGTTTTTTCTTTCACTTTGCTAACCCGTTGTACAGAAATCGATGCCTTTTGCCTGTACTCTGGAAGGACCGATGTACCTCTTTGTAACGTGCAATCACTCTTCAAGAGCAAAACTTTTAACTCACGTTTTCCTTCATGAGGGGCAACTACATGACCTTTTATTTTAAAAGTGGGTATTGAGAGGAGATAACCGGGTCTTAAACATTACCCCAACCACCCAGAGATTTTGATACACTCGTAGCATTATTATGGGTCATCTACAGGCAGCTCCCTTGCTCTTGATGTATGTCTGTTAAATGAGTTTCCTGAATGGTACATCCTTTCAGCTGCAATAAAGAATTCAGCTGGAATGTTATCATCTGTTCTCTGTGAAACTTTAAAGAACATATTTCTTGAGTCTCTTACCAGAATACAGCCTTCCTTGAAAGGATAGTTAGGAGTTTTATTTTTAAAAGCCATAAATGAGACATTGGATTGTAAGCAGCTCTTACTGAATAGGCTGTCTTTGAGATACATTAGTCTGAGTTAAAACAAACTCAAATACTTAATGATACACATGCCTGGGTCTTTTTTTTCCCCACCGGTTCTGTAGCAGAGATTTTCAAAACTGTGCGCAATTAGCGATAAACTCATGACGCAGTGTTTGCTTTACTATGTTCTGTGTGAAGTTTTATCACCTCTGTTGACAAGTAGCACCATGTAGGTCCTAGTCTGAATAGTTTAAGGACTCCCACTGTTTCCCTGTTAGGAGGGTGAAGGAAGCGAGTTTGTAACTGAGCCTTAAACTTTGCCCAGAGTTAGGATAAGATTACCACAGAAGAAGTTCAGTTTTCTTTGCGTTTCAGTGTAAGCGTGCACTGATGTCTGTGCAGTACCATTTGCAAAGCACAGCACTGCTCACTCAGAGGGGGTATGTCTGTACTAAGCTGAAAGGTGAATGTTCTTGATTTTAAAATTACAAAAATGTTGTATATGAAAAAGATTTTTTTAATTGCTTACCTGTAATCTTTATACAATAAGTATATAAACTTTTTTTCCACTAATATTTGCCTGGAGTGAATCTGTTTTCTTAAGACTTTATTACTGCATGTCAGTTGTGGGGTTTTTTCCTACCTCACACCACTTCCCTCACTGTCACTCTTTCCAACTTCATCACTTTTACTGTTTTAACTGTTCTCAACTTCTTCCAGCTCCCACAACCCATCTCCCCTGCCACCCAGAGAACTTGAAATGCCATATTTTAGCCGTAACCCTTCAGCTACAACCTTCCTATACCTTTTTTTACTCTGCAATCGTGCATTTTCTTTTGAATTCCTAAAAGTTTCTATGAGGACGGCTTCTGTGTTTCTTCCGCACAGTGGCTGGAAGGGCTGTCCAAGTAAAGCAGTCTCTCACCCACGTTACCCACGGAGGGGCAGCAGCTCACCACGAGCCATACGTAGTCCAGTCACACATTGCAGGAGTGCAGCGAGCTTGCTGAGAGCTCCAGGGCAAAGCAAAAGCGATCCCGGTGCATCAGTCACGCACGCCAACCCGAGCCTGGCGCCTCAGTTTGCGCAGGCAGGGCCAGCGGACAGGGCGCAGTCCATCTCCTGGGTCTGGAACTTATCCGAGCCAGTTTCATCTTATCGTCCTCCCCGAGTAGACTGAACCATGGCCTCCACTCGCGTCAAAACCACCACCAGAAAGAACGTGGCGACCCAGACGGAGCTGCCACGCAAACACGCAGCGGTGCAGGTCCCGGGCTGCAGGGAGTGCCTGAGCCTGTCAGTCCTGCCGGAGGGCTTCATACAAACCAGTGGCAAAGCTGCCCTCTGAACCCGGCCGAGTACGCAGCTCCATTCCTGCATCCTGATTCTATAACCTCCTCTAACACGAGGGGGTATTAAGAATTATTGTGGCAAAGCGTGTGTGCAGGTGGAGTTCTATCCCAGAGTCAAAGAAAGGTAAACGACCAACAACACTGCAAATAACAAATAAAGCACAGTCCTAACCAAGCACATGATAAAGGCAACAGTAATAACAACACTATCAATTAACAGTTTTTAAGCAGACATATTCAAACAAAATGTGTCCCGGGCCGGGCCGAGGGATGTGCTTCCAGCCTTTGGGAACTGGGGGGAGAAGGTGGTTGTTCACACGAACAGGTACAACTGCAAGACGGTTTACACGGACGCTTACAGGATGACCACATACATACCACACGGGAAAAATACAGCAAGAGCTAACAGAGCACCTGCCACACAATTAAGTGTCAACAGGGTATATATTCCGGTGGCTGTTGTGGCTGAAGATGGCACTCTGACTCGCCGGGGCGGGGGGGGCGCGGGTTGTCTGCCTACGCAGCAGGAAAATGAAATTCCACACCCCCAGCCTAGCGTGCAGGCGTGGTTTAGGCCTTGGTACTTCCACCTCGCCTTCATGGGTCCAGTAATGACCTTTTAAAGTGCAGGCCCCATTAGCAAAGGGACCTTCCCTCGGAACCAAGGGAGAGGAGAATGGTCACCCAAAGCAATTTTTGCAATGATAGACAACGCATCCTAAAAACGTTAGTAAGGCAACGAACATCGGCACTGCACAAAAATTTAGATTTACATAAGGATCCCTCCTCATGACTCAGGGCATCTGTCTCCAGGAGCGCTGACCTGCAGGAAAAAGGAAGGAAAAGCTTCTTGGTTCGTTTTGTGAACCGGGAGTGGGTTATAATTAGAAAGATGGGGCAATCCACCTTGTATTAATTTTGTGCTCCTTTCCATGAGCATCTTTGGCTTTCCAGGTATACTTGTTTATTGGTGTATCCAATACCAACGATACCGCTCCCACTGTTGGCAGTTCAACTAAGACAGGTTGTCTGGGAGAAATGAGATGGATTTCTGGGGTGCTTGGCTTTCAACTCCTACACCTAAATCTCTTAATTGTTGCAACTAACTTAGTTGCAGCTGGAATCTGCATGGGAGGTATTTTTACTTTGCCGCCCGTAACAGGTCCAGCACTAATAGAGTTTAACTCCGAATTGATACTGACTATCAGAAAGATTTAACGTCAGTCTTTCTGCACAGGTTGCCCTAGAGTTTGGCCATTAATTCATTTGTACTGCTCATGTACAAGTCACGTACATGTACTGATTCACTTCCCTTGCCTCGTGCAAAGGGCACAAGTCGGAAAGCAGTGCTCAATCCTCTTTCACCCCCCAGGAACCAGTGATCCACTGGCCCATAACACACCCCTCAGAGAGCAACCCAAATCTGCTCCGAGTGGGGGCTCGGGTGACAGCACAGACTCGGCCAGTGTTCCATCATGCGAGTTTAATCACCCTGAGCCTGAAGACGCCTGCATCGCTCCCGTAGGAACCGCTGATGCGTCTCAGAAAAAGGTGCAGTCTGTGCCTTGTTGCCAGAAGAAGTAGCCTGAGAGAGACTGTCGACACTGCCAGCAGGGCCCAAGCCTGCTTGTCGTGTCGAGAGCATTGCTTTTAGAGGAATGGAGAGACTCTAGATATAAATGTGTAAAAATGAAAGCAACCCAGTCAGGATTTTTGCACAGTTCCCTCTGTGTTGCTGAGATACAAGGCAGACTGAAGCTCTCCTTCCCTGAAACCAGATTTTCTTGTGGTGCCTGTTAGTGGAATTGCACGAGGTTAATTTTTCTTTCAGTCCCTCGTTGTGCTTTTTGAGAGGGATGGGGCAGGCTAGCGGGCAGCATTTCTACCTGTGGGAAGTGGGGTGAGGAGCACGTGGCAGCATGACGTTAGCAGTGACACGGACAAGAGGATTTGTGAGCGCCCCCCAACCAAAACCCACTGAAATGGGAGATGGGATCAGCTGAAGAGGAGTAAGCTCAACAGCTAGACATTTCCTCCTCCAATACCTCAGGTCTGATGAATTATTCTGCTGTTAGCAGCCTGCTGTTGTGTCCATCATTCTCAGTCAGCTGCGGCTGTTAAAGGGAGTTTGACTTCTGCGGCGGGCGGAGGAAGCAAGCAGCCGATTCAACGTGAATGATAGAGCAAGCTTCAACTTTATTGAAAGAAATCACACCTTATATAAGCACTCTACAATAATCACGCATACTACTCACAAATCTATTGGAGACATGTAAAACATTATCATATCCCAGCCCCCTGCAGCACTTCAGGCATGTCACAACACCTTCCTTCTTCTGGCCTGCCCTCTTTCCCATCACACTCAAGGCCATTGTGTACCTCAGTTTCTCTCTTGGTTAACGTAACAGTCCTTTGTAAGCATAACTGTACCCTGGGTTTTTTCCTTTGTTTACCTCAGATGGCTGCAATCAGCTCCTGCAGAGACCCGTGGCCTTGCTCTCTGCAAGCCGTTCTCCAACAATTCCCCCTTTTTCTTTTTGTGCAGGCTGCACAAGCATAAATTTACTAATATTTCTCATTATACAACTATATGCTATTTTAATAATTACTACAATCAATAATACTATTCCTAATCACCGCAATAAACTGTTAAAGGTACCCTATTAAGTACAAAGCATCCCATATTACCTATGTTCAAGGGATATGACTAAATACTAGAAAATAAACAGTGAGGAAAATATGGAATAGCACACTTAATTAATAGAAGTACTAACATTCAGATCCGCAATTGCTAGGGAACCCTGGATACAGCGAGAATTTAGAATGCCCTTCCTCACAAACTGGAAACCCTACGTGATGCGTCCATCCGTAGGTGAGGCATCCAAAGTCGCTGCAAGCAGGTCCAGCCTTCAAAGCAACAAGCCAAAATAACTGGCAACTTTCTTTGAGCGGAAACATCTGATTTCATCCTCCTGTTGGGTTCCACCTGGAGCCTGGCCAGTACTCCAGGGGGAAAACCAAGGGAGTTTCTAAATAAGGTTAAACACTTGAGCTCTTAATTCTCAATGTTACTAAACACAGAAAGTGGAATACACATATTCTTGCGGTATCTTATCCTTATTAATAACTACATTTTCTCTAAACTACATTTTGCACAAGCGACTAGTAAGCTTATATATTTCATTAAGGAGTTACAATTACTGTTAGCATTTTCTCTTAAAAGAATTGGCAACTGTAGTGTAGTTTGTCCTGTTGCAGTAGCAAACATTACTCAGACATTCTGCTTGAACGATCAGTCGAAGAGACCGCAAACTGTCCGCACAGGGGCACTCACAGCACCCACAGCTGGATCCCGAGTGCTGGCTGCCTCTCACGCCTCAGCTGTGGTTGCACACACCTTGCTGGTGACCATTGGAGACTAAGACCTGTGGAGACGCAAGCATAACTTCTTCCCCAGGTTATTAAAGAAAATGGTCCTTCCCAGTTACCCCTTACTAGGTTTTTGTTAACACTTGAGCTTTGCTTTGGACTTCTTGTTGATCTGGTATCTGTGATGAGAAATGACACAATATTGGTGACACCTGTAACACAGGGGAAATGTTTAAAATGTTCATGACATATAATGCCTTATTTAGCCTTTTGTGAGGTGTAGATTGGTATCTTGCGTCTTGCCCCTTTGTTGTTATTGTTGTTGCAATAGACGCTTTAGCTTGCTAGATGTATGCTTCACAGTGGCCTGACCAGCCGGTGAATGGGGAATGCAGGTCAGACGCTTGACTCCCCACTGTATGACAGGATGCAAACAGTGCTCCAGGAAAGGTATTAACAGACACCTGTACATATTTTAGTATCTGAAATGCACCTAAGTGAGTGACAACAGATTGCTATAATTCTGAGGAGGTGAGTCCCCAAGAGTCAACACCACTTCCCTGTTGAAGAGACGGAGTCTTTCTGGTATTCAGGGCAAGTTGCAGTGATGTCTTTAGCCTGATGCCTTGATAAAGAAACCTGGTTTTGTATTGCTCTGGCATTCTGGTGGAAAAAATGCATGCGTTTTACAGCAGAGCAAATGGTTGACCGGGAGCCAAGATCTCTCCCCCCTTTTGTTTTTGCAACAGCACTTTCAAGATCTGGCGTGCTCTTTCTACGATGGTTTGTCCTGTGGGGGAATGCAGTACACTTGCGATGCTTGTTAGCTATACGGTGAAGATCTTGTTTTGCTTTCTCTGTAAGTACTTTGGGTGATGTCAGTGAAGGATCTTTTCACAAAATATCAAATAAGCTATGCAGATCATCATGAGTTAGGCCCACGACGGCTGTATCTAATTTATGGTTCCTAACAGTGACTGTAAATCTTTTAAAGTCTTAATAACAGTTTTAAGTTGTTGCAGGACAATACACACAGGTGATTCGGTTTACAAGGTTAGTGTCAGGGTGGGTTTCAGGGTGGGTTGTGCTACAGTGGTGATTAAGACAAACTTGATCCAATTTGAGTTCCTCGTTGAGTCATACAGTTATGACCCCAAAATGCAATAGGGGTTTTCCAATATAAATGGATGGATATTTGCTACCCAATTTTCTGGGCCTCTTACATGAATGAGATCCTTGCTTTAAATTGTTACAGCATGACCACCAACCCTGAAAAGCATTTGAGTTACCGGAGCTAACAGCCAATCTGCTCACAGATATTATGGTTAACATCTGCACCAGTATCTAAAACGCCTGTCAGCTCGACAGATTTTTCAGCTTTAACGAGAGTACATTTTACCAGAAGTGAACCTTGTGTTACTGTTTTAGTCAAAAAAAATTTAAGGGGTACCTGCTGATCCAAATCCCGAGTAATTGCAGCTTCTTTAACAAGCTGAGCAATTTTTCACTTTTTTGTTACTGAACATAGGGGTACAGACCATAATTTTGATTTTTCTCTTCATAATCAGCATCTACGACCCCTGGTAAAACAAACAACCCCTGTAAGGTTGCGGATGACTTTTTAACAATATTTTCAGAGGTGCACTCTCTCCGCAGAGTATGCACCTAAATTCAAGATAACAGTCAACACAGAATTACTGCCTCCCGTTAGAGGAGGTATTTTACCTGTAACACTGAGAACACGGAGCCCAAACAAACCGCAGCACCGATGCCCCAGCGGGCGGGCACTAGGACCCTGTAGCTCCTCGGCGGCCGCTCCCTTGGCCGCAGAACTCCGCGGCTGCAGCGGCCGCGTCTCGCGCACACACACACACACACACACACACAGTCGCACAACTGCACGCAGGAGCTCCTGACACTCATCACTCACAACATAAAATGACAAATATGACAAATACGAGGACTCCATTAAGAACATCTAAAGCCTGTGCTGCACAACCCTGCCGCTTTTGGCGGGGGGGTGCCGAGCGCGCAGTGCCGGGCTCAGCCGCAGGCGGCCGCTCCGCGGGGGGGTCGGGGAGGCCCCGGGCCGCCGCCGCCAGCTCCGAACGCCGAGCACAGAGATGTACACGCTCGGTTTTTCAGATTTTGATTTTTCAGAGTACTGTGCCGGCGTGAATGCCGTTTTTTCTTAAAAGTGTTAGCCAGTTTTTATGGGGCCAGTCGAGATCCCTGAGCCATCGCCTCCAGTACAGCTGTCGTAGTCTGAGATTTTGCAGCCCGTTCTTATTAATGCTTTTCTCTAAATCTTTAATAATAGAAAAATGCCGTTTTTCCCAACGTGGCTGATGACTCGGCTCATAGCTTACAGGAGTAAGAATTTTTCTTGCCATGTCCGTATTCCCTTGCGCCAAAGTTTTTTCGCCTCACTTTTATGTTTTTTTCACCTCAGTTTTATCTATGGATCATCCCCAATTAAAGGAGGACACAGACCAGACAGTCCAGATTCTTTTTCAGGATTTACAGCATCAGGGTCTAAAAGATTATCACGCCATTCTGCTTCTTTAAACAATAAATTTGGCTCTTTAAAGTGTCCCTTAGCCTTGCCCAGACCGATCAGCGCGGCTAAGTCTTTTAACGGACCTACTCCCTGCTTTTCTAAAAAGCAAAAAGTTTAAGGGCTACCTCTCGTTCCTTGTTCCTGCCCGGGCAAAAATTCCTTAAATTCCTGGTGCAGCTTGACGACCTTCCTTAAAGTCCGATCAAGTAGCCAACAACCAGTGAAGGCTTTTCCTGGGTAATCCCTATTCAGCCTTTTATTCCTGTGGCCTTTCCTGGGTAATATCCCTATTGCGGCCTGGCCTTTCCTGGGTAAATCCCTATTGCGGCCTATTCCGGGGTAGCCCTCCCCGGATTGCAAAACCTCCTGAAGCTGGACCAGCTGCTCCAATGTCAGACTTACAAATCCCGACGCTTTAGGAGATGGCACACATCTACTGCCGCCGGCAGCGACTTTATCGCCTTCCTGCTCCGAAATCCGTCCCGCCGCTTCCTGGGTTCCGTTCGGTGGAAAAGCAGAGTTCGGGTAACCCTGTTCGGTGCGCCACTTGCGGCGGGCGGAGGAAGCAAGCAGCCGATTCAACGTGAATGATAGAGCAAGCTTCAACTTTATTGAAAGAAATCACACCTTACATAAGCACTCTACAATAATCACGCATACTACTCACAAATCTATTGGAGACATGTAAAAGGCTACATTATCATATCCCAGCCCCTTGTGGCATCTTCCTTCTTCTGGCCTGCCCTCTTTCCCATCACACTCAAGGCCATTGTGTACCTCAGTTTCTCTCTTGGTTAACATAACAGTCCTTTGTAAGCATAACTGTACCCTGGGTTTTTTCCTTTGTTTACCTCAGATGGCTGCAATCAGCTCCTGCAGAGACCCGTGGCCTTGCCCTCTGCAAGCCGTTCTCCAACAGACTTCAGCAGCCCTGTGCTCACCAAGGAAAGCCCAGCTGCAGCCAAGCTGCGCCTGCAGCCTGGGGAAGGTGTTTTCTGGGTGGGAGAGCACGTGTGCATTAGGAGCAGCCTAACCCTGCATGAGGATAGGGAGGCACTGCAGAGAGACTTGCATAGATTGGATCAGTGGGCCAACGTCAACGAGATGAGCTTCAACAAGGCCAAGTGCCAGGTCCTGCACTCGGGCCACCACAACCCCCTGCACAGCTACAGGCTTGGGGAGGTGTGGCTGGAGCTGTCTGGAGGAGAAGGATCTGGGGGTTCTCATTGACAGGCGGCTGAACAGGAGCCAGCAGTGTGCCCAGGTGGCCAAGAAAGCCAACGGCATCCTGGCTTGTGTCAGCAATAGTGTGACCAGCAGAAGCAGGGAGGTGATAGTCCCCCTGTCCTCTGCACTGGTGAGGCCACACCTGGAGTGTTGTGTCCAGTTTTGGGCACGTCAATACGAGAGAGATCTCGAGGGGCTGGAGCGGGTGCAGAGGAGGGCAACGAAGCTGGGGAAGGGCCTGGGGAACAGATCCTATGAGGAGCGATTGAAGGAGCTGGGGCTGTTTAGTTTGAGGAGGAGAAGGCTGAGGGGAGACCTCATCACTCTCTACAGCTCCCGGAAAGGACATTGTAGGGAGGTTGGTGCTGGTCTCTTCTCACGGGTGATGCGTGACAGAACAAGAGGGAATGGCTTTAAACTGCAACAGGGGAGGTTCAGAGTGGACAGGAGGAAAAAATTTTTCACAGAAAGAGTGGTGTTGCATTTCGGGTGAGAATAAATTTGGTACAAGATAAATCCCCTTGCGTTCTAGCCGGTCCTCAGAGATTAGAGGGGCCGGGGCGGCTCTACTTACACCTTCATAGGTATGTCAGTTGGGTTGTTGTTACGAAGGCTCTCACATAATCCACTAAAAAATAAAAAAATTATTATTAACACAATTAACTAGCTCTCCATAAATTACAGGTTCGAATGTCTGTGAGAGGAGCACAGAATGACTTCCTAGGGTTTAACGGCAACCCCAAACGCTTTATCACTCACCTGACAAGTGAGGGCTCTCAACCTCGAGGACCTGCTCAGGGCAGCGTCCCGAGCCAAGGCCCCTCGAGGAGTTTCCTTGGGCAGCATCCCGACCCAGGGGGAGAGTCCTCGGCCGCAGCTGCTGCTCCAGGGGACGAGCTCCAAATGGCTCCCCCCGGGGACTCCATCGATACCCAGGCCGAATCTGACCTGTGTCAATAGCGGCTCCCATTGGCCACAGGCCCCGATTGCCACGGAGCCCGGAGAACAAGGGCAGCCAGGAGCAGCAACCCCTCAGCAGCCAAGAAGCACCACTGGGCTGGTGCACCTGCCACAATCCACCCCGTGACTGCAGCCATAATTCGGCAGGTTTCCTTGAAGTGGCGGCGCAGTCACCTCTCGCCTCCAAGGTTAAAAGGCAGTGCGGTCCTGGTGAGTCTCCATGCTCGTTGTGGATTGTCATCCCTAGATGATTATACACTCAAATCTTAAAAAAAACAACCCCCCACCCATACAATGTATTACAATCAACACTGAAGGAAGCTGATTAACCGTTCTAACGAGGAAGATTCAAACAGATCCAGTTAATGCTTAATATGGCAACAACTGCCTCAAGTCTCTTGCCACTTTCTTCATTTGTTGACCTAAAGTGACATTAACACAACAGCACCAAGTTCAATCACATTCTTCTGAAGGATGCCAATTTCACAAGATTCATTCACCACCACTTTGTCAGCCGAGTCTTGGTTGTCCATATGGGTCACCATTGCCAGTCAGGATGTCGAAGTCATCTGTTCCTCCAAGATCTTAACAAAAGAAACAGAACTAGGCCTGGGGTCAGAACCCGGGCATCAAGTTGGAAATCAGGGATTATCCATCAGGCACTGCTTTGGTGAGTTTTTCCACCTTTATCTAAGGCCTCCCAGGCATGGAAACCCCCTAGATTTTAACAAGGTCACAAGCACAATGCCACAAGAGGGCAACTTCCCCACCGCAGGCTGGCCTGCATGTATTTTCAGGGGGAACCGGCCCTTATGATTGTCAAATATAGGAGCATCGTCACCTGATAATCCCATAGGACAAAACGCTCGCCTTCTTGGGTTCACGTAATGTCCCTGGCAGTTATTAACAATAAAAACTGCTTATGCGAACCTTACATCCCAGGTAGGTCGTGAAACACCGGCAGGCCTCTCGATCAAGCCATTAATTCGCTCAACCATGCCATCAGCTTGAGGGTAACACGGTGTATGAAACACCCACTCGATGCCTTGTGTGCCCACTCCTGGACCACCCCGACAGTAAAGTGGCTCCTGTTATCTGATTGACTTGAGCGTTTCCTTCTCTCTCTGCCGCGGGTGGCAAGAATGATCTCACTGTGTTACTGATTTTATTATCAACTGAAATTAAATTATGTTTAATTTTAATGTAAGTACAGAATTAAGGGATATTTTAGTAAAAATCATTTTACATTTTTTGTATTTTGAATCTAGCAACCGATTGCTACTCTAAAATCCCCTGTACAGCCCCGTACCAAGGCCGAAAGGATTGGTCATAATTGTTTAGTAAGAACGGTTAGAACCTAGGTAACAAAACATGAGGTGATTTGTAATCTGATTTATAATACATGTATAGGACTAGAAGAATGCAAGTAGTTGTCAAGGTCCAGGATTAATGAGAACCGAGGGAAGTAACCGTAACAGCTTGCAGGTACCTGCCAAGAAAACTGTGTCCTTAAGCAGAAGGTAATTCCGGCAGGGGGAGATCGCGACCACCGACTCATGGGCCACCTACTCACATTACACCCCAGACCCATTTCTGGACATTTCTAACCTTTACTGCGCAGAATCGGAAATGGGAGGAGAATATGTTAATGATTTCTTAGAAATTGTATGCTTATGTATAAAGACTTAATGAATATGTATGAGTAAGTTCTATATAAGATGTATGACCCTGGTGCCTGGTACGTGTTGTTGGTGAGAGCACTCCCCTACACGTCCGGCCGTCAATAAAGAAGTGTCTGCTTATCTACATCAAATTGGTGTTGATAAGTTATTTTTATCCCGGATTTCGGTGACAGTTTCTGGCGACCCAGATGGGACCTCGCTGAGAGAGACCGGAGGAGTCGGGGACCTGATCGGTTCCAGCCGGCACCGAGGATTACTCGGGGATACCCATCGATCCCCGATCCGTAAGGCTCTTCGCGACGTCCCCTGGATTTTGGTAAGACACTTCTCCTTTGCATTGGTTTTGTATTGGTTTTGCATTTGCATTGGTTTTGTATTGGTTTTGCATTCGTTTTGGAAAAGTGGGTTAGAGTCCCACTATATAAGCCTGCCTGTCAGACGCGGCGAAAGCTGCGCAGGGTTGGGCTAGAGGATCCTCGTTTGTTGGAAGCCTAGGCGTCTGCCCGTAAGACATAAGCGAAAGCTATTGCAGGGTTGGACATTTGGATTTGGAAACAAGAGAACCTATATGCTATAGAGTTCTCAAAGGTAGTGCCTCTAACGAAAAAGTTAGAAGTTTTTATGTACTCTATTGTGGGATTGGTTGTTTCGTCAATTGAATTTTGTGTAGTAATTAGGAACTGTGTTGCATTGTGTTATATACCTTTATTTGTCGTAGTAATGGTAGAAAGGTGTGAGTGTGTTTGTTAAGTGTGAGACGTGTAATTGAGCATGAAGTGAGTGTGGAGTTCGGATCCGCAGTTCTGTTATCCCACGAGGGGTGCAGCCGGAGAAGGACGAAGCGATAGACTTGAGCGAGTGATTAATTGTATATTGTGTTAACAAAATAACTGAACCATGGCATCTAAGCTGACTCATTTGTTTAAAAGCAAAAGTATGGGTAATCTTGCTGCAAATGACAAAGTTCCAAAAACCTCTCTGTTAGGATGTTTGTTAGCACATTGGGGAGATTTGCAGGATGATTTGCGAAAGAGTCAGATGATTGAATATTGTAATCATTGGTGGCCTCTGTATACTGTGGATGATCAGGAAAAAAAGGCCCATGAATGGGACATTAAATTATAATACCATTTTTCAGTTAATGCTGTTTTGCAGAAGGGAAGGAAAATGGAGTGAGGTGCCATCTGTTGATTTATTTTTTTATTTAAAAGGAAGGATTGGCAGAAAGAATGTAAGTTGATTAGTAAGGATAATTTAGTAATGGCTATAATTTCTGATGATAAAAAGGTGAAAAAGTGTTGTTCAACATATGAACTTGGAAAGACTGTTTGAAGGAAAGAATTGTTTCTACTGAAAAGGATGAAGGGCTGGAATTAGATATATGCCCTCCACAGAGAGAATGGCATCAGGGGCGAGAATATAGAGAACAGGTAGAGGAACCTGAAAGTAGTGGAATAGAAGATGTGGATGAAGGGTCGTCTAAGGTTGTAATTCATACCCCTGTATCTTGAAAGAACTCGGCAGCAGGTACAAACAATAGTTTCCCTGCGGCAGAGAGTTGGCAATGATGGGTCAGCGTATGTGAAAGTGCCTTTTTCAGTGACGGATTTGATGGCTTAGAAGCAGGCAGTAGAAGTGTATAAAGAGGATCCTGAGAAAACAGGCAGAGTAATAGATAATATGAACAGAACACAGAATCTGGATTGGAGTGATTTACAGGTGATTTTAGCTAATGTGTTAGATGATACAGAAAAACAGATGGTATTGAAGGCTGGTAAAGCACAGGCAGAAGTGACTGTATTGAGTAGGACAACAGGTAGAATATTAGAGCAGAATACTTCATCTGGGGATCTGCAGTGAGGATCCAAATAATGTAGAACACAGAGAAAGACTGAGTTGGTATCAGAAATGGATTTTATATGGAGTTAAACATGCCATGCCTAGGTTTCTGAACTGGTCTAAATTGTATGAGGTGGGACAAGATAAGAATGAATCTCCTTCAGCATTTCTAGAAAGACTAGAAGAAGCTGCCAGAAAAATAAATACTGATTTGAAAGTAGAAACTGAGGCAGCTCAGATATAATTGGCTTTGATTTTTATAGGACAATTGGTACCAGATATAAGAAAGAAACTGATTGATAAATTTTTGAAGTATAAAATCTTGGAGGAGTGTGAATCTAAATATAAAACTCTCATTCTACCAGTCAGAAAACCATTGGGTGAATATAAATTAGTGCAAGACTTCAGAGCAGTGAATCAAATAGTTAAGGGTATATATCCTGTAGCAGCAAATCCTTACACGCTGTTAACAGCTTTAAAGGAGACTTATCAGTGGTTTACAGTGCTTGATTTAAAAGATGCTTTTTTTTGTATACCTTGGAGAAGGAAAACAGAAAATCGTTTGCTTTGAATAGAAAAATCCACAAACAGGACGAAAGATGCAGCTGGCATGGACAAGACTACCCCAAGGATTTAAAAATAGCCCGATAATTTTTGGAAATCAGCTGGCAAAGAAGCTTGAAACACGGAAACAGGACAAACCAAAACCTGGACATTTTCTTTTACAATATGTGGATGACACACTGATTGCTACAGAAGAAAGATTTACCTACATATAGGTAACAATAGATCTTTTTAAATTTCTGGCACTGAATGGGTATAAGGTAGCCAGGAAAAAAAAAAAAAAAAAAAAAAAAGCGCCCAAATAGCATGTCAGACTGTGATACATTTGGAGTTTAAGATTTCAAAAGGGCAGCGGCAATTAGGAACAGAACACTGAGAAGCCATGTAAGCTGAAAAATATTCATGAAATCTGAGTATTCTTAGGAATGACAGGGTGGTGCCGCCTCTGGATCATAAGTTATGGTCTGACAGCTAAACTGCTATATGAGGCCCAAAGAACTCTCCTTTGACATGGGGCCCACAGCAACAATGGGCTGTCACAGAATTAAAACACTTTAATGTCTGCACCTGCCTTAAGACTTTTGGACATCACCAAAGACTTTCAGATGTTTGTTCACGAAAGACAACGCCTGGCACTGGGTGTCCTGACTCAGAAGATGGGAAGCTGGAAACGACCTGTCGGATACTTCTCTAAACAGCTGGACACAGTGAGTAAAGGGTGGCCAAAGTGCCTTCGAGCTGTGGCTGCAACAGTGATACTCATACAGGAAGCTCGGAAATTAACTTTGGGAAGCACAGTAACAGTCTATGTCCCACAGATGGTGATAACTGTTTTAGAACAGAAGGGGGGACATTGGCTATCTCTGAGCTGAATGATGAAGTACCAGGTAGTACTGACTGAACAAGATGATGTGATTCTAAAAACAACTAACCTGGTAAATCCTGCAGTGTTTTTAAGTTCCACACAGGAAGAAGAGCCACTGGAGCAGGACTGCTTGGCTACTATCGAGTATGTTTATTCCAGTCGAGAAGATTTGAAGGATGCACCATTGGAGCAACCAGACTGGGAATTGTATACAGATGGTAGCAGCTTTATGGAGGAGTCTGATATGTTGGATACGCGGTAACAACAGACACCACAGTTATAGAAGCAAAGGCACTGACGAATACCACATCAGCTTAGAAATCAGAACTCATTACTTTGATTCGAACCTTAGAACTAAGTGAAACGAAGAAAGTAAATAATTAGATAGACTCAAAGTATGCTCTTAGGGTGGTACATGTCCATGGAGCTTTGTAGAAAGAAAGGGGATTATTGTCCTCTCAGGGATCAAATATTAAGCATCAAAATTAAATTATACAATTATTGCAAGCAGTTCAAAAACCAAATCAGGTAGCAATCATGCACTGTAAATCACACCAAATTAAAAATACAAAAAAATTTTATTGGAAACATTTTGGCTGTCCAAACAGCAAGAAAAATAACAAAGGAACAAGCATTCCAAATGGCATTAATTCCCTCCAAACAGTAACTCTTCCAAGGGAAAGGCCAAAATATTCAGTAGAAGATGAAAATTAGGTCAATTTTTGAATGCTAAGAAAAATTTAGCGGGATGGTGAATAACTCTTCATGGAGGAGTAATAGTTCCACCTTTGTTAATAAAAGAAAGAATGCAAACCAAACATCAAGAATGTCATTAAGAAACAGAAGCTTTAGTAACTTTTTTACAAAAACAAGTTATATCTGTTAAAATGGTGGACATGGCTAAATTAATAACTGCAAAATGTGACGTATGTTTAAAAAATAATCCAGTAATCAAGAAAAGAGTTCAAATGGGTAGATTAAAATCTAGTACAGAAAATGGAGATTATTGGCAAGTAGATTTTTCAGAATTACTAGACAAAATGGGTACTGATACATCCTGGTAGGGGCTGATACTTTTACAAAATAGCCAGAAGCTTTTCCCTGTCGCACCACCCAAGCCAATGAAGTAGTAAAGTGGTTATTACAAGAAATAATTCCAAGATTTGGAATTCCTGTTAGAATTTTGTCTGACAGAGGTCCACACTTTGTTGCAGAAATAGTTCAAAATGTCATCAAAATTCTGGGTATCACTTGGGATTTGCATACTCCATGGAGGCTGCAATTCAGTGGAAAAGTAAAAAGAATGAATCAAACTTTAAAAAGACAAATAAGTAAAATCTGTCAAGAGACCAATTTAAAATGGCCTCAAGCATTTCCATTGGCATTATTACAAATCAGAGTACAACCAAAGATGGAACCTCAGTCAGTCCTTATGAATTACTGTATGGAAAAACCTTATGAGTCCCCAGAACCAAATCCAAACATGCATGTAAAAGGAAAACAGGATGTGTATAACTATTTACTTTCTTTAGGAAAAACACTGACTGTGATTCGGAGTGCAGTGCTGTGGAATAGACTATTATCCCTAGAAACTCCAGTGCATGACTTTCAACCAGGAGATTATGTCTATGTGAAAACATGGACTTCTGAACCTTTACAGGAGCGCTGGAAAGAACCTTTTCAGATACTGTTAACAACCTTTACGGCTATCAAAATTGCAGAATCAGATGCTTGGATACACTATACCCGAGTGAAGAAAGCACCTACTCCATGGAAGATTATAAGCCGTGACCCAAAGACTTTAAAACTGACTTTAAAACATGTTTAAAATTTCATATCAGTTTGTGATTGTTCTCCTTATATTAGCTTGGAAGGTGACACTGGTGGAATCATGGTTGATCTGGTGGCAAGCAACAGAAGGCAAGCAGATACAGAATAATTAATCCAAATTCCCAAAGAAATACCTGAAGAAAATTTGATGTTGGGATTGATTAAGGGATTTGCCAACTTACAAAATGTCACCCAGATCACAGCTTGTTTACCAATTCCAAGAGCAGTAGGTGAATCTATTCCTTGGAGAATCTTGACTATTAATTTGACCTATCTAGAACACAAAAACGAGACCACTTATTGCAAACAAAAGCCAGTGATTCAATGGTACGAACAAGTGAAAGTTATTAGAAAACAATGGAAATCACCAGGAAAAAAATCAGACTGCGAAAAACTACTAAATTATGACTTTGTAACAGGGTCTCAACCTAGTGCTTTGGATCGAGTTCTCCTTCCAGGAGGCCCAAACCCTAATCTAGGATGGTGTTCATATGATGAACAAGTTAACAACAATGTGAGCAGGATCATCATGGAATAGCAGTGTAACAAAACTGGGCAAAGTACCCAAAACCAGGCAAGGTGAGACTCTGTATGGTCTATGTCCATATTCTTACTATTTCAGTACATGGCCAGAACCCCTTAGTGTTTTACTTGGGAGAGTACCTGGATCAATAGAGTGTTTACAATCCTTCCCTCAATAGTAAATAAAGGCACTACCCGATTAGAAAAGGAACATTGTAGTACCATGGTAGAAATGTGAAAAGGTGTATGATTGCAGCAATGCAGACTTAATAATTCAAAGAATTCCTCATTTGGCAGATACTTAGAAGTTTGGTTGTTATTGTCGAGGTTTTTATAATAACTTCACCATGACTAGCATCTTTACACCCAGAAGCAGATACTTTTCTAGTTGTAAGAAATCCACCACTCAAAGTCCAGGACATTTAGTTTGGGCATTAAGTGATGGCACCTGGACAACCCACTTACCAGTAGATAGTAAGGTAAAACAAATTACTTTAGGCCTGCCAACATTGTGTCCAATTTGGAAGAAATCACCATTCAAGGGATCCCTAGAAAAATTTAAAATTACAACGAATCAAAAGGTCTGAAACAGATGATGACACTTGGAATGAACCATTAACAGGAGTAAAAACTGGCCAGGCTTTAGAGTCTCTTCTGAACCCAATAGCGTCCTATAGGAAGAGAGAATAGCTTTATCACTTAACAGGACAAGTAAAAAAATTGGCCAATGTTACAAGAAAAGGATTTAAAGAATTAAATATACAGTTACAGGCAACTTCCCGAATGACACTTCAAAACAGGATGGCATTAGACATGCTTCTGTTAAAAGAGAATGGAGTGTGTGGATATCTCAAAGATAGATCGGATCATTGCTGCATTCATATTCCAAATGTTAAACAGGATTTAGAACATGATTTAGATCTGTTAGGCAAAATCGAAAAAGAAACAGAAACCATTCGAGAAGACATATCAGAAGATTGGCTAAGAAAAATTTTTAGTGGATTAGGTTGGAATTTGAGCTCTTGGCTGAAATCCCAAATCAAGACTCTGTTTTTATTACTGATCGTCCTTTTAATGATTATGCTAGTGTATGCGTGCCTTAAAAGACAGTTTACTAATAAACTTGCAATACATCATAGAATTATAAGAAAAGTACCCACTATGCCACCAGACTACAGCCCACCACCACCATCATCTAGCAAGACAAACTTTGGCCTCAAAAATGAGAAAGAATAAAAGTGTGAAAGTATTGAAATAATTTTCAACACTTTCAAAGGGGGGAATGTTACTGATTTTATTATCAACTGAAATTAAATTATGTTTAATTTTAATGTAAGTATAGAATTAAGGGATATTTTAGTAAAAATCATTTTACATTTATTGTATTTTGAATCTAGCAACCGATCGCTACTCTAAAATCCCCTGTACAGCCCCGTACCAAGGCCGAAAGGATTGGTCATAATTGTTTAGTAAGAACGGTTAGAACCTAGGTAACAAAACATGAGGTGATTTGTAATCTGATTTATAATACATGTATAGGACTAGAAGAATGCAAGTAGTTGTCAAGGTCCAGGATTAATGAGAACCGAGGGAAGTAACCGTAACAGCTTGCAGGTACCTGCCAAGAAAACTGTGTCCTTAAGCAGAAGGTAATTCCGGCAGGGGGAGATCGCGACCACCGACTCATGGGCCACCTACTCACATTACACCCCAGACCCATTTCTGGACATTTCTAACCTTTACTGCGCAGAATCGGAAATGGGAGGAGAATATGCTAATGATTTCCTAGAAATTGTATGCTTATGTATAAAGACTTAATGAATATGTATGAGTAAGTTCTATATAAGATGTATGACCCTGGTGCCTGGTACGTGTTGTTGGTGAGAGCACTCCCCTACACGTCCGGCCGTCAATAAAGAAGTGTCTGCTTATCTACATCAAATTGGTGTTGATAAGTTATTTTTATCCCGGATTTCGGTGACAACTGCACACAGCGCTCCCTCGCAGTTTCTCCCGGCCGCCCCGCAGCCCCTGCCCGCCCTCCGGTCGGCTCAGGGCCGGGTCGCCCCTCGGCGGGAGCGCCGGGCACGGATGTTCCCGCAAAAGGCAGCGCCGGCGGCCGCCGCTCCCCGCAGCCCTCCCCGCCGCGCCCGCTCCTGCCGGGACTACTTCCCGCCCGGCGGCGGAAGGATATTGCCGCAGCCACGAGTCCACCTCGCCCTCATCGGGCCCCGCTTGCCCGTCGCCTCCTTCCTCCTCATCCACGAACTTGTTCTCGTCGTACTCGTCCACATCCACCCGGCGGAACCGCGCCGAGGACACCGCGTGCTTCGCCATGGCCGCCGCGCCGCGCCCCGCCCCGCCCCGCCCCGCGCAGGCGCCGGCCGTTGGGCGCGAGCGCTATGCACGCGCCCTCCGCCGGGGCGCGAGCTCTGCGCAGGCGCCGGCCGTTGGGCGCGAGGGGGTGGAGCCACGCGGGAAGCGAGCTGCCATTGGTCGGCTGCGTGCCAGGGCGTCCGGTTGCTGTGGTTACCGCGTCATTCGCGGACGGGCGCCGCGGGACGCGGAGTGGCCATCGACTTCGGGCTCCGGGCAAGCGCGCTCCTGCCGAGCCCCGACAGCGAGCTGGTCCTGCGGACACAGCGACAGGGCGCGATGCCGTGCGGGTTCAGCCTAGGGAGCGTTCTCAGACGGCTCTGGCCGAAGCGAGAGCCCGCCGCCCCCTCCAACGGGCCTGTGGGGGCGACACGGAGCGCGGGTGGCGCCAGGTAGTGCCCACGCGGCGTGCTCCGGCACTGGGGAACAGGCTTTGGTGCTGAGCTTGGAAGTCCAAGCTCAAACGCCGCCTACTTACCACAAGAGTTCAAAAAGAGCAGCGGCTCTACAAAATCTAGCGAAAGAAAAGTAATCGCCCCGATGCTACAGCACAGGCGCCTGCTTGTGGCCGTGCTAGCTAGTACTTAATCGGAAAGTGCAGAGGGATTCCGTCTCATGCAAGAAAGCTGTCCTAAAAAAGCGCCTAGGCGTTGTAAAAGTAAGGGATCGGGTGGGTTTTAGCGCAGTGCTGCCTCTCTAACGTCGTCTGAGGCTCAGAAGAACCTCTGCGTTTCCAAGGGGGATCACCTCTGCTGAAGTCAAGGGTGGTTAAGGTCACACGGGGAAGCAACCTCTTTTTTTCTACTCGGATATGCGTAACTAAGTAAGAGATGCCACAAAAAGAGTCAAAAAGGAGCAGCAGCACTGCCTCACAAAATTAGACAGTGTGTGTGTTTGGCAATGGCTGTTACCTAGGAAGGAACCCCGGTTTCCCCAGGCAACAGCATGATCTTGACTTCAGCTGCTCCCTTCTTCAAGACCTTTAGTGTCATCACAAATGTACTCAATCACACAGTGAAAACACTGCTCTAAATGACAGAAACTTTGTTTTTCTTTTTCAAGTTACACTTGGACTGTGTAGATCTGTTATCTCTATTATCCTATCAGATACTTGCTATCAATTACAAAATGACACAGCTTTGTGAGCTTCCTCTTAACGGAAGGGAGGAACCCAAGGGGGGGGGGGGGCGTAAAGTACATGCACACACATAAATAAGTGTATATAAACCCCTCTACTATTAAGGAAACAGCCGGTGGGAAAACTTTATCGATAGATCAGCCTTACCTACAGAACCACCTTCTTGACAGAGGAGGAATTTAGGATATGTCATGTGTTCCCCCAAAGTTGCCTCAGCTGGGAAGCTGCAAGTCTGGCTGTGGCGGTAGCTTGTGGACTGTTCACATGTTTCTGGTAGCAATTGGCTTAAGGGCAACAAACAAATTACTCCCAGGAGGTAATCAGAAGATACCAAGGTTTTGGTTTTAGTGCGATAGAATTATGTTTGAAAGGAACAGGGATAAAATAAAAGTATACTATCTTCAGAATCAGCTATTCGAGACCACCAGTTATTCTGTGGGTTAACTTTTGTAGGAGGTGACTTTATTGATTTTTTTTTTTCTTTTTTCCATCTGTGATCTCAGTTTGATAGCCAGAAAGCAGTTCAGTTAGTATCATCTTTAGAGTAGGTGCCTGCTGCTTGGAAAAAAATCAGGATTATGAGTGTCACTGAATTATTCCTTTGGCATTTTTAAATGCCTTACGATATTTTTAGGTCTGGGGTATAGATGTTCCCTCTGAAAGGGCAGAAACATGCCTGGGAAAAGCACCAAGGGGCTGTGAGACATCGGAGGTAGCAGTCTGCCTTTCATCGCTTGGAAAGGCTGCTGGGAGGCCGGACTAGGAGAAGAAAAGGCCTTTAATTTCTGCTGCACAGCAGGGTTTCCCTGCCTCGCCTGTGGAAAGGCTTTCCTAAAGTAGGGTGTAATTCCTGTTAAGTTGTTAACTGGATGCAGATTTTGTTGATCTGCTAGGGTTCTTGATGGTGGAGTTGAGTGATGAAGGGCTGACCCTGGGATGCCATACACAAAATTGCAGAGGAGGTAACACCAGGCCCCCCCAGGCAGTCTCTGCAGAGTCACCCCAGGCCACAGGCTGGGAGAGGCTCCGCAAAGCTTCGCCGTTCCACGCAGCCGTGGGGAAACCGTCCTCGGTGAGATAAAACTGAGAGAAATAGATGCAGAGCGTGATTTCTGGATACTTCCACAAAAGGGTGTAGATTTTACTTACGCAGCAGTGGTAAACCTCGTTACAAGGAGAGTAATTTGCATAGAGGACGATGCATCCGATGTTTGCATGGGCATCTGTAACTGCATCCAGATAACCACCCACCCCAAACAGCACAGATTCGGGATGGTAGCCTCGCTCAGTACAGTCTGTAGCATGGCCTTTTTGGACTACGCTGCCTGAGGAACTCCTCAGTTCACAGAAGAGGAGGTGTTTGTTTCGGAGAGTTGCTGTTGATCTGTAAGGGAAGCCAAAGACCCTGTCAAATTCTGCGTAAGGGACTCTCGCTTCTTCACCAGCCCGCATGTGGTAGGGACACTTGGCGCAGGTGTGGTTCTGTCTCTGCCAGCAACAGGGCTTTACCACAGTCCCCTGGTTTGTCAGATATTCTTGGAAAATTGTTTTCTCTCCTGGATTCAAGTTCTGTTGAAAAATCTCCCCGTTTATGAGCTACATAGCTGACAGTCCTGAGTGAAAAGGGGAAGTATTAGCTTAAGTCAACCCTTCGATTTATTTGGCACTTGAACCGCAAAAATAGTAGGGGACAGTCTCCTCAAAAACGTACTGAAACTTGTAGCAGCGTATAGCAACTTAGTGACACACAGAACAAAGCGCCCTTGCAGCCTAGGAACATTTTTCCTTTTCACAAACTAGCCTTTTTTGCTAAAAACGTAAGTTGAAAATATTTCTCCGGCTCTGCTCCCTTACCCTAGACAGGACAAACTGTATAATAAAACCAGCCATGATTTTCAGGAATTGATTAGCAGATGAGCCTTATGAAATCTGGCAAAGCAAACAGGAAAACACCACCAAAACCCAAAAGGTATAATTACCATCTCAGCAGCTCCAGCTCAGTAAATACTCGTCTGATTTCCTTCACTGGCCTTTTAGGACTGGTCCAGAGTTTCCACTCCAGTGATGTGGCAAGCTTTCTTTTCAAAATCCTATGATGAAGAAGAAAGTTACTATTGCCTCCCCAACTAGCTGCCTGGTGATTCAGATCAAACGGACTGACGAGTGCTGGCTGTGTGTCAACAAGACGAAAGAGGAGGCCAGAATATGGTGTTCTTTGGAATACTTAGAGACGCCGGGGGATGTTTAACTGTGGGCTTTGAGCCTGGACACCCCAAGCAGTCTCTAAAGCCCTTGTGACTTTTGGGGTTATTTACAAGAATGGTCATCAGAGAACCAATACATAGGACTATGAGGTGCACATTTCCAAATGGTTTGGTGGAGCTCAAAGTGTATGCAGTGTAAAGAGGGAGAAGTAGATGTGCTGTCTAGGTTACTGGTTTAGGCCACTGCGATAGCGGTACTTACTCTAGTGTCAGAGAAAGCAGAAATTTAAGTGAGCTAGGAAGGGGGCTTGGGTGCATGTAACCATGCCATGGGTTAGATGCACTGCATCTACTCAACATGCCTGAGCATCTTCCTTAGCTGTGGAAGGATTTTAGTCAATTGTCGTGATTCACAAGAGAGAGAGAAACACAATGGACATTAATAGTAAATGTATTGCTATCTGCGTTTCAAAACTGCCTTTCTGTTGATTCCAAACAAGTATGACATTTGTTCTTCAGGAACCTGTTTCGGAGATTTTGGAGAAGAAGAAATAGAAGCTCACCTGAGCAACACCTTGCCGAAACTGAGACACAGGTGCAGCCTGCAGAAGATGCAGAGAGTGTGCAGGAGGCAAGTCACTGGTGTACAGGCAGTTATAGCTGACTATGGGATATTTTAGAGATGGTGTAAAAACAAACAAACAGAAAAACAACTCAAAACCCCCAAACCCCAGCCTCCCCAAACCTGGATTTTATTGTGCGGCACTTGAAAGATACCCTTTCTAATTTAGAGATTTCTGTGTTCAAGGCTGTGGTACTTAGTAAAGCCCTGAAATTTTAATTGTTCAAGTGGTATGTATAATGAAAACTCATTACATGGTTACAGAGGGACTAGTGTATATATATATATATATATATATTTCTAAAGTTAATGGTTACATATTTGTTTGCAATTCTCCTGTTCATTGCTCCTCCCTGCAAATCTAAACAGAGCTCAAAAGAAAGCTATGGAGTAGGCATCTGATTTAATGGTGCCTACTTGGCTCTGTAGCAGGGCTCTAAGAGGGCAATAAAATCCTTGTAGGATTTGGTGAAATCACATAGAACGAATGTAGCATTAAACAAAAGAAGTAACCCATAGATAAGCCGAATTCTTGCTTCACTTCAGCTATTTGCCTTTTAACTGAATGAAGAGAAGAAAAAAGATGACAACTATGTCTTACTGTTGTTACTTGAGCACTGGGGAAAAGTTAGGGTCCCAAGCCAACTGGAAAATGAGGCTCTTTCTCATATCTTCACTCTCAGCTGAAATTGAAGCCTATGTTCTGTTTTCTGTTACGCTAGTGGGAATCCTTTGTTGGCTTAGACTAACAGCATTGAGATCTGAGAGCAGAGAACTGCAGCGAGTGCCCATCTTACCTGAACGCTTGAAAGAATTGGTCTTAGATCTGATTGAGAAATCTGTCCCTGGTGTTCAAGAGTCTTCAGCATCCAAAAGAGCTCTCTTATATGACTGGCTTCTTGAAATGGGGTCTAGGAATTTCTGAGTATTTTGAAATACGTCCTGCAAGAAAGGAGGACACAGTTTTCAAGTTTAATATGGGTCATTTAGAATAAAAAAGCAAATAGGATCAACTATGATAGTAATACAAGGATTTATGATTAATTTATCCCTGTTACTTTAACCATCTCTTAGAGGTTAAGAGTGTTGAGTCTGTGCACAACGTTCGGAAATGCCACACTTTGTTTTGGGGTTCACAGTTCACAAGACTACTTTGTGCAGATTTTCCTCATGCTTTAAGTCTAAGCCATGGAGTTACTTTTGGACATGTTAGTTGTGACCTCTAACATGTATAATGCCATTGAAAACACACGATTACTAGGATTTGTTGTAGGAACAGCATTTAAACTGAAACTCTACATTTACTCTTTCTGGAAACTATGTATGCATGAAATGAATGCGACCTGCCCTCTGATTATAACTCAGTGGGTGGGAGGGACAAAGTCCTTGGGCTTTGAACTAGTTAGATACAAATACAGAGCTGCCTGGCAAAAGTCTGTTCAGAGGAAGGGAAGGCCCTGGATAGAGTGGGAAGTACTCCCAGTATCTTAAGTAACAGGCACTCCAATATAATTATTAAACCCAGAGTCCTCTGGGGAGTGCTTGGATTAAAGGATACCAGAGTGATACAGTCTTCTAGGGAAGGAAATACTTCTTTTTCAAGAGGAAAAATGAAAAAGACTCTAGAGTGAAAATTAAGGAGATGAAAATCCTCATAGTCAACAGAGATTTATACTGTCGAAGCAGACAGCAACAGGGCCATAAAAGGCCTATGTGCATACCTGTAACCAAAGCAAACTGAAACAGAGCAGAAGGGAAAAAGAAAGTTATGTTTGTAAATGGGAAGTTCTGAGAGCTCATCAACTAATCAAACAGTTACACTTCTTGTTCTGGAAACTGAAGCTTGCTAGAAAAGAACATGAACTATGGCAAGTAATTTGGGAATGAGGGGGAGGATTGACTACCAACTAGCCAATAACATAAATAACAAATTTGTGAATGTATTGGAAGCAAGAAGCTTCTTATGGACAATCAGCCTGTTTATGGAGATGAGAGAGCAATTAGGGAAAACGAGAACTGTGCTAAATCAACCCAATATCTGTTTGTGCAAAAAAGAAGGCAATCTTTTGAGTGACACTTGTATATGAGAGCCACTTGATTCACAAATCAGGAAAGGTTTTTTTTCCTTAATTCAGCTGATGCAATCAAAATGACCTATTTATATCACAATGTCCATAGGAATTTTCTGCTGTGGCAGAAAACTCTGTGGTTACAACAGTGATGATACCAAATGGAAGTGTGTGTGTGTGTGTGTGTGTGTGTAACAGGCGGGAAAATCAGTCCTTTCTTTGAAAAAGGAAGAAATTGGTGAACTCCATCTCCCTGTCTTCTCCTTTACATGAACACTTGCTTATTCCTCTGTGAAGCAGCAGTAAGGTGAAGAAGCACGGTCCCACTGTTTACAAACGGAACGATCTCAACAGCATAGGCAACTTTCCCTTTGTTAATATGGCTTTGATTTGACTGAGTTACAAGCCTTAGAAAACCACGTACTCAGCATGCACTTCAGGGTTTTGTTTCTTCCTTCAAAGCTTGTGAAGGGGGCAGCCAAGAGGATTTGCTGCAAACACCTGAGTAGCTATAGAGCACGAAACTAGAGAAAGATACTGCTTTGAAGCAGCAGGGACACGTGTGGCTGGAAAAAGAACAGAGGAGCTGGTAAAGCGCTTAAGGCCTAAGAAAAGTTTCTGGGTGTTTTGCGATATGTGCGACTGAGACTCCAGTTCCTAGGACCCGCCGTCTCTGCTCCTCCAGGTTGTTTCCAAAGAACCAAGAGAGGTTTCTGCAGACTGAGTAGGGGGCAGGTATAAGAGCAGACCCTGAGGTACGCTGGCACTACTTACCCTCCTCTTGAGTGAAAAGGCTCAGGGGACAGGGAGTAAAACACGCTGTTGTTTCTCCGTATGACGTTGCAGGCGGTGCAGTTTACCAGTGATGTGACCACGGTTTTGCAAGCAGCATTGCTTTGAAGTCTTAACAAACGGCAGGCCAAGGACTTGCTGTTCCTGAAGGAGATATGCCCCCTAGATCTGAGATTATACAAAAGCATGCCATCTCCTCTTGGACTGCACAGTTTGTGAAACAGTGCATGCCTATCTAACTGCAATCACATCTGAAATGAGAGGTCAAGGGAAGGCTGGATCTGCTTCCTTAAGTACATAATTTTTTGAATTAGCATTGCTAATTATGCAGCCTTATGAATCAGTAATCTGTTGGGTTTTTTTTTGTATGGGAGCTCTGTTGCATTTCCTCTGGCATTTTACAATGAAGCTGGTTAATACTTCCAGTTACTCAAAGGCACCTATTTAGTTCTAGTGTCAGCCAAGACAGGTTATGATGAACTTGGTTATCTGGTTCTTTACTGAGCTGCTACTGCATTGTCACATCTTTCAACGCTGTTCAGAGCGAGCGGGGAACACGTTTTTTCCTTTTTTGCACAGGAATAAGGATCGCAAAGGTTGCAGACAGTGGAAGATCAGACATACAGTGTATAATGTAACATTGCTTGTGCTTTGATTAGTTAGCGGTTTGAAATTCAAATTTAATTTTTGATCCCAACAATTTTTCTTACTGGCTGACATGTACTGACAGGGCACTCATTCATCTAAAGAATATAAATCTCCAAGTTAATTTATTTCCAAAAGAGGAACATGGAGGACCTGCCTCCCCTCTGTTACCCTCCACATCAGCACGCAGCACGTAAACGTATTGCCCCTGTGCTGATGGAACAGACTGCATGAGGTAAGTGCCTGTGAGGTGCTTTGTGCTGTAAAGGACCTTGAGTCCTTTACCGAGATTGCAGCACGCTGAATGTTAAGCGGGTCTAAAGCACTCTGACAAACTAACTGTGTAATTGAGTGGAAAGCAGGAACTCAGGCGTGCACAATGTAAAGGAGTACTACCAGGTGGTTCTCATACAGTAACTGTGGCAAAGAGCTCTCTGCAGCCAAGCTACAGGCCAGAGTCCGCAGCCAGTAAATCACAATATAAAACCGATACGTGTTTGCATTTCTATAGTCTGCTTAAATTCTGTAGCTTTTGTGGCTCACCTGTGCGTGATTTTTTTAATAGTTTCAATCTCAAGAACTGTAGTCTGCAGCACCTGTTAGCTATCAAATTGAGGGCATATGCCATAAACAGAAAGCGGGAACTAGATGTGGTTATAAAGAAACCAGACAAATAATAATTAATGAGATAGTATGAATAGAAACAGTATTTATTTCCTTTTGTAAGCATGCCCTTCTAATGCATCATCCACTGCAGGGGGCGTCTCTTTGGACAGGCTTTATTCTATACGATAGATTCTCCTATTTTCTACAGGATGAACAGACAGCCTGTCTCGTGGAATCCTCTCTTCCAGTTAACAGTTGCACATGTACAGGTAGTGCCCTTGAGGTGGTAGCCACTGCTTCTTAAACAGAAACCCCAAAACAGAAAAAAAGAAAACTATGTAATATTGTAAAAACACTTAATGCAAAGCCAGGGTTACTAGGAAATGTCTAGCATTTCCAACATGCAAACAGGTCTAGCCCCTGGCACAATCAAGCACCAGACAGTGGAAACTGCTTGAGCTGGTACTGCCATTGAAAGGAACATCTTGAAACCACGGCCTAACTTATGGTTTCTGTAATGCAAGGAGCGTTCTCCCTTTTTTGGAAAAAAAGTAAGGAGGCAGTTGTGTGTTTTCCTTTCCTGTCTCCCACTGAGCAGCCCTTCCCAGTAAGGCTAATTCGCATGCAGCGCTCTGGTACCTGGCTTCTTTCCTTTTAGGCTGCGCGATGCCCTTCTCTCATAGAGAAGCTGTCTGGGACGATTCTTACATCGCCTGGTTACTTTGTCCTTTTCCTTTGCTCTCCCAAATATTTCCCTTATTTGGGTACCGCTGGCTTCTGTTTCCTCTTCTCCTTCCGCTAGGCCCCTAGAAGAGGCAGCAGGACTAGCTGTTCTTTATTTCCAGCTGGTTTATAGGTCTTTTGCTTTATCTGCTCATGAAAGTGTCTGCATGCCAGCTGTAGCAACAGTTGAAAACAAGGAAAAATCATCACTCTGTGACTAACTTATTTCTCTGTGGACAGTCAGCAAGTTCTCATTGGGCTTAAGTGGTCAATGATCTGCCGTTTGAGAACTTTCCAGACCTCAAAGGATCTTCTTATATAACATTTCACTGTGAGAAGTGTAAGGTTGCATTTCACAAGTGGATTTGCATTTCCTTCTTGGTGCAAGGGGGAGGGAATACGTGCTCAGATGTATTTAGAGGAACAATTCTGATTCAGTAGAAAGGGCAGGCACAGACCTTGATTATGGCAGGAATGTAGCTATCGCATGTGAACATGATTGGGAAAGAACCAAATATTTAACACAAAGTTAACCACGAGTGTGGCTCATTGGTGTAGATCGAGTTTGTGATTAAAGTCTGTTAAACCAGCAAACCAGAAGTTCCACTAAACCGAGTTGCAGACTGTTCTCATGCTTTTTCATGCTGTTCTCAGTCCTCGAAATCTTTACAGAACATCTTTTAGACTAATCAGAGCCTGCTTTGTCTTCATGTTCTCCTGTGCATTCTGATCCTGTCTCTTGGTCTACATAAGGGGTTGAACACTACATAATGGTCTTAGAATGCAACTAAAGGGAAGTTAAACATTACATACGCTTTTCCTCCTTTTCAGTATGAAATAATCAGTATCTGGATAGAAATCAGATTTTTAGGAGCCTAGACTGAGCCCAATCCTTTCTCTCTCAAAGATCAAATAAACACATACATGTTATGTACACATACACAGACACGCATGTTTTGGTAAAAGTTAATAACAGGAGTTGGGTCCTTCTGTTAAATTTGTAGTCAGTACAGCATGTTCCATTCACTTTGACAGGTTCTACCAGTCTGAGAGAAATTTCTTGTATTCCGTGTAACAACACTGTTGTAGCTATGACATCTGAGGATCTAAATATGGACAAGGTCCGTTGAAAGAGGGAGTATATTTGAATTGACCTCTTTGGTTAGCTGGAAAGCAAGCAAATACTGCGGCATAAGAAAGAGGCACACTATGTTGGAAAACACTATCCCATCCCCTGGCAGCTGCTTTGATGAGCAAACCACCCCAGCCTACACCTATCCCTCTCCCAAGTGAGACCGTTAGCAACAGAATCCAGACTTCCAAGGAACTAGAAAACTGCAAATATTAGAATTGGCAGAGGATTCGGATAAACACTTTTGCACTGAAAATCTGTTGCAAATGTGACTGCAGGGCTCTACGCAATGCAACGTCTGACGGAATTCTTGTGGGGACAAGACTCAGTCCCGGGGAGGTTTGAGCCTGCAACTCATTCTGATTCCAGGGTCTAGGCTCCAGTTCATCAAAGAATCTTAAGAATTTAGTTGCTTTGATGTGAATGGTTTAGGCTCATGCTGAAGTAAAGCTACTGCTTACGTGCTTTTCTGAACTAGCATCCTAGGTAGGGGCTAAAGAAAGATGAAATTAATTTGTCAGACTAAGTTGCACTGTGTATTGCCCTGGCCATCTTGCAGTTTTCCTCTTGCAGCTAAACGAGTTAACGGAAACAGCTTCTAGAAGCTTACTCATGTAAACTAATTTAAGGGATAAGTAAACAAAATAACTAGATTAAGATTTCAATCAAGTAAATACTGAAGGTTTCTACGAAACACAGACATATTGGGTTGGGGGTTTCTGGTCAGATTATTGAAGCTTGTATCTGCCTCAGCATATTCTGGATCACTTTGGTGTTAAACAAATAAACTCAATGCTCCGCCTGGCAAATCATCTGATCACTTCAACCGTGACAACACAATGCAATCTTGGTTTCGTAGCTTAAAATAATGTTCCTTGCTTTCCTGTGCTGCCTCACGTTAACAGCTGCAAGTGATAACAGTCTCTCCGAACCAGCACTGCTCCTGAGAGACTTGCCAGTAACACTTGTGTGTAAATACGTGAATATACTGGCTGTTAGTGCTGAGGTTCAGGAGATCTGAGCTTTCTGGTTCAGGTCTTACTTGCTTTCATTGACTTGCACAGTAATTGGTGCATTCAACTCCTCTCTGCTTCCCTTTGTAAGTCCAAAAATCCAGGTAACTAAAGACAGCTCAATAGGCAACTTAAGTCAGTGTTTTTAAGGTGGTTTGAGATCCTTGTGTTAGCATGCTGATGTCTGCAGCTAGTGCTTGCGTAAGAGGAGGGTCATGGTTCAGAGGGGCTTGTGTGTGAGCAAGGGGCTCCCACAGAAAAAAAATAAGGATATTGTGGGTTTAGTCTATGTAAAGAGGTAAGGGGGAAAGATGATAATCTACTGATTACAGAGACTCAGTATGAGAAGCTTTTCTCCTTGGCTTAGGAAGAGCCATTCTCTTGCGGCGAGACAGGTGAAGAGCGTCGGGGTTTGTTTCCCAGGGCCAGCTGCACAGGTCGAAGGGGTAGGAATACTCTCCCCAGGCCTCCAGTTTCCCATCCCCTTATCTCCGCAAGCCAGGAGCGCTGCCCCGTGCCCCTCCGCATCTCGACCTGCAGAGCCCACGTCTCCGCTCCTTGCTCCTCGTGGCTCCGCTGTTTACCACGGGTTTCTTACCTGCCGCTGCGCATCTGCACATCCCCTGTCCCCGCTCTCGCTTCTCCCTGGCAGGGGGAGGAGGTTTTCTGCCGACGGCCACAGGGTTGCGGAGAGCCGCGGGGGGCCGCGGCTGCCCCCCAGCCAGCACGGTGGGGGCTGCCTGCCCTGGCACGGCCTGCCTGGGGTGGGCAGGAGGAGGAGGAGGAGGAAGGCCCTTGCTCTGCCCCTGTCTGAGCCACCTGAATTGCCCGGTGGGCGAGCGCAGAGCAGGGCCGCGACAACCTGGAGTACCGCCGCTCGCAGCAGGGCTGGGGTTCCCTACAGCCTCTGACTTCCTTCCTTTCAAGCTTGGGGAAGTAAGCTTGTCCAGCTTGAGCTTGCCCTACAATCCCCCTTCTGTCCGTTTGCCTTTCTAAGTGCTAGAACAGTTCCAACCCCGTCAGGAGCGGGCAGGGAGCCCCCCAGGCGGCCCGGCCCGGCCCTGCGCGCTGGGCACCTGCCCCGGCCGCCCGGGGGCACCGGGCGCTGCCGGTGCGGCTGCACCCGGGCGGCGGCGGGAAGGAGGCGCTGCCCGCCGGCCCCGTCCCCGCTGGAAGCCGAGCGGGACGCGCCGCACCTCGTCCCTCTTCCAGGGAGCTGGGGGCGGGTGAACGCCCCGCTCCGGGCGGCGGAGCCCCGGCGAGCGGCAGCCCCGCGGCCGCTCCCGGCGCGGCGCCGGGCAGGCACGACTGAGTCCGCCGCAACTTGTCGGCCGGCGGTAAACAGGAAGCCCCTCGGCGGGGCCGGGGCCGGGCCGAGGCGGGGCCTGGCGCGGCCGCCCGCCCTCCCGCCTCCCGCGCCGCGGAGCCGAGGGGCCGCACGGCTCGGCCCGGCCCGGCCCGGCCCGCGGCGGCCGCTGACAGGGCGGAGCGGCGGCGGCGGCGTGCCCCGTCGAGGCGCCGAGAATGAAATTGCTGTGGAAAGCGAAAAGGGTAACCGGGCGTCCCGTCCCCCCCTTGCCCTGCCCGCGGGGTGCCGGTGCCGGCGGGGTGGCCCGGGCGCGCCGCTCCCCGCAGCCTCGCCGGAGCCGCAGCGCGCTGCCGCCTCCCTGCTCGTCGCCGCTCGGAGCGATGCTGCCTTCCCCAGGAACCGTGAGCCCGCGCCTGGGGCCGGGAGGGTGCTCCGGAGGGGGGGAGTCCCCCACCCCCGGGAGAAGCGGGGACGCGGGGGCTCTGCCTGCGCTTTTGTCCGGGTAATCAGCTGGGAAACGAGGAGTCATTGCAGCACCTGTTCGCTTCGAGTTTGGAGGACGTTGCGCTACTTCTTTTTCTGTTATCATTGTTATTTTTTTTAACCCGCTTTCTAGTGTTTGTGAGTTTTAAAGCCTCGACTCCGTAAAGTTTTTCGTAGCTTGGAATAATAGGTTTTGAAAAGCAAACCACCGGCTCTTTGGATCCGTCCTGTCAAAAGAAATAAAAGGTTGGTGTATTTTAAACTTCGAAGCTAACAAGCATTTAAAGGCTGCCTGCCTAAGTAATTCTGCAGTTTTAAAAAGTGCAATTCCTTCCATAAATGAAAGGCCAAAGAGATTAATTGCTTTGGAAAGGGGGGGAGGGGAGGGAAGAGAAGACTGCTAATCAAACCCAAACTGTTTCCTTAGAAAAGACTTTATACAACTATTTAAAGTATGTGCTAGTCTAGGAAAAACAGTTGAATGGGAAGTCAAGGTATCTTGATACCACAGGAGAGGACAGTTTGCCAAGAATATCTCCAGAATATATCCTCAATCTGAAAGTATCCCGTATTGCTTTGATTGTTGTATTTACTTTGTGCAGCCCATCTTCTGCCCTCAGGTCTGCGTGAAGCAGTACAGCACCTGGGGTAGAGTGCGGTTAGCAGAGGAGTGAAAATGTTCTTTTTCTTTCTCTCTTTTTTTTTTTGTTTTGTTTTGTTTTTTTTTTTTCCCCCTTTCTCCTTTCCCTGGCAGAGTGCAATTCAGGATGTGGGTGAAGAGGTGGAAGAGGGAGCCATTTTCCATGTCACCCTGAAACGAGTGCAGGTTCAGCACGCTGCCAAGGAAGGAGCAAACTGGATAGGCGTAAGTAAAGCTGGCGCGGTGGCGTTTTGGAAGGCTGCTCATGGGCTTTGGAGCCTGCTCCAGGGAGCTGAATTCCACACGAATCGTTAATGATAGTAACTTTTAGCACTGACTGCTCTCACTGTTGAAAAAACCCAAAACAGTGAAGTTGACTGCCTGGGTCATCTGAAATAACTCTCTCCTTGTGTTGACTCTTTTCTTGTCATGCAGACAAGCTTTGACCAGTTGTGGCGAGGGGTCGGGGTCGGATGATACTTAGTGCAGGAGTAAGGATCTTAGCTTATGGCCTGAGAAGCTGAACATTTAGCAGTTGTTTCAGACTGGGCTATGGCTTGTTTCTGCTGCTAGGAACCTTTCTCAGGTCTCCCAAATTAGTAGTCATAGTATTTTGACTAATGAAGATCTGTCGGAAGTTAGCGGAAACTTCCTGAGAAGTTAAGTGAATATAGGTTTGGGTCTTATTTTTGTAGTGCTTTCTCAGCTAGGTTAGAAATTACTTGTCTGCATGTCTGCAGGAATTACAGCTCTGTACTGTTTGTCAAAGGTACATTTTAAAGCATGAAGGCTTTAGTGGTAAGTAGATTGAGCTGAAATGCACACGCACTCAATTTGGCATGCTGCCCAGTGCTTCACCTCTGTCAGGCCAAGTCCCCAGCTGATAGAAAATGTCCTCACTTCATTGGAATCAGTGCAGCTGTGGCAGTTTGAGCCAGATCTTCAGGAGCTGGCTCTAGCTTTTGTATTATTTTGTTATGTTTCTATATTTTCTTCAGGATCAGAGGCAATGATGTAAGAACTTGGTTTGATGTAGTATCCAGACTGATATTTTAAAGACTTTTAAAACTGCCCTGAGATTTATATCAAATCGTGTTCTTGTGAAGTTCCATGACATACAGCAATGCAGCGGTGCTGAATCCACAGTCAAGAAAGATAAGCAAATTCTGTCCTGCATAGAGATAGTGCTTAGAAGCTCCCCTTCCTATGTTTCCAAGAAGTACATAGAGTTCCAGTCAGAACAGATAATTTCAAATCTGCTTCCTTCGAGTGGCAGATTTCCCGCCTCTGCCTCCTGTTTTTCCCAGGAGAAAATATTAGAAAGTATTTACGAGCTCCTGTAAATAGATCAGGCTAGAGAAAAAGGCATATTGGTAACTGGAATAAAAGTTTTAAGAGGAGTAGCAAGGAATTTGAATGACGTGGCTAGAAAGAGAAGGTTGTATGAGGTTCAGCTTACTCCCGAGGATGTAAAGGCAGCCTGTAGGGAGGCTGGCACCTGTGTGTTGAACCGGATGGTGCTATTGTCCATGAAGCAAAGACAGCAAAGCAGAAAAGACGGGTGAAAAATTTAGAGTTCTGTGGTGTTTGTTGGTCTTGAACTGACAGCCAGGTACCCATGAAATGAACCAAGGACAAGCTGAATCGTAGCTTAGCCAGAAGCAGATAAGAACAGTAGAGCAGTGGCTGTAAAAGTAGACGAGCTGCTAAACACCTGAATTTCTGTTGCCAGGAGCAGTATGCTGACAGAGTATGAATGGCATCGGAAGAGGTGAACTCCAGTCAGTGGTTTTATGTAAATAGTAAACTGAAAAGTAAACAGTTAGTTGACAGAGAAAGGAAAAAGCAGCAGGTAGAGAAGGAAGTGGAGAGATGGGGGGAATGTTTAAGAGGCGAGAGACTGAAAGAGATTTTGATTAGCTGAGGGATGGGACTGTGGAGGGCAAATGGGACAAGAGAATGTGTATGATGTGGATGGGATCCACTGGACAAATGAAAGGATTAGAGGATGACCACGGGAAAGAAACTTCTGCATTTGTCAAATGATAGAAATGAGAATTGTTCAAGGGTTCCTTTGCAAGGAGGAACAAGGGCTGGAGAATTTGAGGAGCTGGGACTGCAGGTGTGGAACGAGATTGAATTGAAATACTGAAACTGCTCGACTGTGGAGCAGACACAGTTGAAGATAGGAGGGATGGAAAAAAGGCCTTTCTCTTGAAGATGCTTGGCCTGGTGGTTGTGTTTGTGCTGTATGCCAGTGGATGCATACACTGAAGATGAACCACAGCTAGGGGCTAGCAGAATGGGCCTTACGTTAGTGGAAAGAGAAAAGAAGGAATGGGGTAAGACAGTAAGGCAGGAAGAAAATGATTGACCATGTAAATAGCAAAGAGGCAAGTGAGGGGGTAGTTTAAGGCTACCTGGTTAGAGGAATGTTCTCAGCAACTGGCCAGAATTGTACCAAGGCAGTAGATACTAGTGCCGGCCAGTTCTTTCATCCAGTATGAGGTGATGCTGTGTCAGTGCGATTTGCCTTAAGTTCTGTAGAAAGGTAAGTAGAGTAGGTCTGTGAGATGCTTAGCTTTACAGTGGCACACTTGGAAACTGTGGAATGTGTTTGGTGAAGTCAAGTAAGGTAGGAAGTTCAGATAGTTGAATGTATGAGCTTGGAAGTTGGAGAGACCAAACTGCAAACACTACCTTGACTTCTAGTTTGAATAAGGGAAAAAACCTTTCAGACCAGGGCGCATGAATAATGATCTAAGAAAGATTCTTTTTTTTTTTTTTAGGAGTTAGACTTTGAGAAATAGAGAAAAGCTCTTGTCAGCAGAGAAAGCTGTATCTAAGAGTTAAACTAAGAGTTGGTGAAGTCAAGCCTCACAAAGGAAGTGAACACAAACAGATCACGTTTTGTCAGCCATATGAGAACAACAAAAGAATAAGTCTGCTTCCTAGAGAGAACGAGATAGGAATTAAAATTAATCTATATATAACCCAAAAAACCAAATGAATTTTTACCTGTTTTCTATAAGGATGACAAAGGTCAACCTAGAGGTTGATGGTAATGATGGCGCGTGGGGCTTTTTCATGTCTTCAAGCTTTGTTTCCAAGAGCTTAATGTGCCCATGCTGGGCATCTGGTAGTGTCCATCCCCAAACTACCAAGGAACTGGTGTAAGAAATGATAGTCAAGCAGCAAGAAGTTTTAATTCATCGATCAAGTCAGAAATGCTGTTGTATGGCTGGAGAACAGCAGCGGTGCCTGTATTTGGTGTGGGGAAGGTGTGATTTAGGTGGGTAGGAGACAGTGATCTCATGAAGATAACTGCTCTGATTTAAAAAAGCTGTGGGCTTAAACTGTTTGAAAATCTGCCCATCTTGAATCTTGAAATCACTGAAAAAAATTAGGGATGATAAAATATTTTTAAGTACCTGTTGAAGAAGAGCTGCTGCTGCAGCTTTAATATGTGAAATAATATAAACACGAACAATCCCTACAAGTCTCTTAAAATGATTTCTAGCAGTTTAATGTTTTGCTGACAAACTCAGGTTTAGATTTTCAGGGTTTGGTGTTGTTTTTTTGGTTTGCTTTGGTTTTTGGTGTGGGGTTTGTTTTTTGTTTTTTTTTTTTTTTAACTTTCTCCCAGTATGATATCTTGGGGAAGTTGCAGTGTTGCAATTAGCAGAGAAATTTGTGCGTGTATCATACTTGGGAGCAGATTCAGCCCTTGTTTGGTACACATTCACATTAGTGGATGAGACGCCTTTACACACGCTGAGTAGAATATGGCCGTAAATCAGTACATCATGGTTTGGACAATCTGCTGGATAGAAAATTAATAGTTAAATACGGTGGTGCAGGCGTTCTTCCCTGTTTGAAAGTGGTTGCATTGTATAAGTGGTTATTGTCAAAAGTCTATTTTAATTGTACGATGAAAAGTCAGCAAGAAAATGTAGTGGTTTTTTTTCTCCTGAGCAAGTTTTGCTTAGGGAAAATTTGAATGGAGGCGGGCGATGTATAGCACCAATAACAAACAGTATTCTTAGAGTGTTTCTGTAATGGTGATGCCATATATAATTCTATATATACCTTTAAGTCAGGTGTATAACAAATTATACACCTTTATATCAGCCATGAGATCCACGGAACAAAGTTTTTCAAGTTATTCTGGTGTAATTTCACTCATTCCCTGTGGGGTTGCGTTTGGGGTAACAGTGGGGTTTGGTGCAGTAGTACTGTGTGTTGCCTTGTCTGTTTATAAAAGGTATGAATGGGTTCATGACACAAGCCCAAGTTACCAGTCTGTTTGAGCAGATGTAAACCCACAGTGCTTCCAGAAATTCTTACAGCTTGCACCCAAGCTTGTGTTCCTTGCATCAGCCTGTGTGTTTCTGCAGCCGTGGGGTGAACTTGTGCGGGTTAAACCTGAGCCTAGGAGGTGAAATAAAGGGCTCTGTTTTGGCTGGACCACTTTCCCAGCCCACTTGGCTGCAGCAGGTGGACAGAAAAGGGCCTCTGGGAATGGGTTCTTTCAGTGGCTTAAACTCAAGGTGAAATGGTGCCATTTTGCAGTTGAGATGTGGCTGCAAGTCTCCTAGGGCCTCTGCTTACCTACTGCGTCTATACTCTTTACAGGCTGTTGACAGGTCTTTGTGTCTTGATGGTGCAAGATGATCCTGGCTCTTCCAGGCCTTCCTACAGACACAGAGGCACTTTTCTGCCAAAAATCTGTGCCTGGGCCCACTTCTTGTTAGAAAGTCCAGAACACTGTGGGATACTGCTGTTATTCCTGATTTTTCTTTTCCTGTCTGGTCTATTTGTTTGGTTTTGGGGTTTTGTTTTTGTTTTTTAATACAGGAGGTTGTATTTTAATGTAACAGTAAGATTTGTTGGACCTTGTTAAGCTGGGAAATGAGATGTCCTCGTGCCAGAGTAGCAGGGCTTTAGACTAATATTAAAGACCTCTGTCTTGTTTAAAACAAAAAAGGGTGTCTATTATAAATAATTCAAAAGCAATGGAAGGTCGTGATGTAAATATGAAGTGGATGGGTGATCCGTTCCTAATTATTTTATGAATAGGTTAACTTTTTTCTTTGTGCTTTTGTCAATATACCAAGCCAGAGTTGGTAGTGACTGTAAGTCATTAACATGCTGTCTTCATGTCCTCAGTCTAGTCCCAAGGTGTTGTGTTAATGTTGGAATATTGTTAGCCTTGTTGTTTCTAACTCATACCTTAGCAGGCAGTTTCTGGAGCAAAACGTCTGGTCAAGCTGTCCATGAACTTCATATTCAGTCCTGGTGGTGGTTGGTCAGGATGAATTTGAGACACGTCAAGGAACCATGGAGAAACTCAGAATGTGGATTGTCTCGTTACTTAGGGGAGCCTCTCAGTCTGTACAAATAACCGACTCGATATTCCAAACTCAGAAGAGCTGTTAAATTATAAACCGTTACTGTAAGGCTGTGAAATGTGACCTAATGATATGCTGTTACTGCGTGATCTCATGATACAGCAGAAGCTCTTACTAGGAGGGGAGGCTGTGATTCCGAAGAGAACCATCACAGCAGTCCCAGCTGAAGGCATGCTGTGGGTGAGTATGTAAGGAGGAAATCTGCAGCGGAATAATGCTGCGATGAAAATGGTTGAACTCCTTAGTTTTTATCCTGAGGTTGCAGGAGAGTTGATGATGCAAAGACTAAGTACTAGAGTGTTGTGTGTTCATGTCCAGTGCAAGTTTGTTTCCTGTAGCATTCTTCTACTGATATATCTAATCTAACCTAAAAAGATTTAAGATTCCCTCCCCCCCCTTGAAATATTTCATGACGGCTTGATTTCTCCTTTGCATAATGCCATTAATCCTAGCTAGGATTTGACTTTGTAAACTCAGTGGAAGTGAATAAAAGTAACTACTTCAAAAAGGTATTTCATTCGTTCAGATGATCTTCCAATAGTTTATTTACATAAATCATAGTGATGTCTGGGGATTTTTGACAGGATTTTTCATTTCACTCATGGCTGCGGACACTCGAATGGGCTCAAGCCATTTCTTTCTCTCAAGGAAAATTACTTTTTTGTTACTGGAGTTCCATTAGTGCTGGTGATATGTGATTATGCACGTCATGTAACTGTGACTGAGGTAAAAGAGCAGGTGTGTCACAGCATGTTTTCCTCAAGCTGAGGATGCAGTCCATCAGTCAGTTTGGTCCCCATTAAACAGCAGCAACAGAAAGAGAACTGTACACCTCCCCATGCTGCCTCTGTAGCTCGGCCTTTCTTAGGTTAGTGATCTGAACATTCCTTCCCAGAGACAGTCAACTCAAGAGGTAGAGGGAAATCTTCTGTTTGATTGCTCTTGTTGATGTATTTTATTTATAATCTCATTTTAAAGTTTTTATCCCACATACTTAACAAATCAGTATTTAAAGTAGTCACAAAAATAATTTTCTGAACCATCCTCTAAATAATGGCAGAATTGAAGGGAATGTTTCTAGTTATTTCAGACTTAAACCAGTCTGTAAGCATGAAAACCAAATGCTGTCTAAGCCCCTCCCCCCAACACCAAACCCTAAATTTGTTGACAAATCTTGTGCCAAATGAAAACTGTAAGAGAAAATGGAAATGTTCTAATGGTAAGTTTGCAAGATGATGTTGGCACCCTCCTTGCAAAAGTATCATGAAATGTTTCACATCCAGATGTGTTCATGACCTTGGGTTCTGTGTGGCAACCCAAAGTTGGTATTTTCAGAAAGGGAATCACAAGTGCTGATGCCAAAGTTGTGGTCAGTTTTCATGTTTATTCAGAAGTTAATGGGGCACTGAGTTACCACTATTGTTCCTCCCAGTAATAATATTATTTGTGGTGTGATGGATTTTCTTTTAGATGATAATATATGTTGGGATCATAAGCTAACTTAATAGCAGTTGGACTGTAAAAGATTGTGTGGAGCGTAGAAGTTATCTTCAAGATAAACTTACTGAAAACCTCTGCTATTTGATACGGCATTTGGTGTTCATTTAGCCAAAAGTGACAAAATCACGTAGTAACTAAAGATGGAGTATTGATGTGGAGGATGGAATTTAATCTTTGTTTCATTGTGAAAGCTGTGTCAGGGATCTGGCTTCTGTCTGATTTTTGTGATTGTTTTGTTTCAACTTTGTAGGCTGGAGGGGACGAGTTCCCTCCAGAACGTACTGTCAGCCAGTACGAAACATGCAAAATCCGGACAATAAAAGCTGGGACTCTGGACAGACTTGTGAAGAATCTTCTGACAGCTTTTGGAGACAGTGATTTCACCTACACCAGTATATTTCTGTCTACATACCGTGCCTTTGCTTCTACTAAGGAAGTACTGGAAATTCTTGAGAGGTAAGAGCCAGTATACAATGGGAACTGAGCCATCATTTACATGATAGGGGGATGTGCTCAGCAATTTCTTCCATTACTTTTAGAGGACATGGACTTAATAACCCGATGGACAGATGTCAAGAGTCCTGCAAAATTCAGAATTTCAGCATAAAGATAAAATGTGTAAATGCGTGCTGCCCACATCCCAGCTGTCATTAAAGCGTAGTCATCAGGCAGCAAAAGTGTGCCGTGTCTGACTGCTAAGGATCCAAACTAGGACCAACGCAAGAAAATTAGTACAGCTTCCCTCTACCCACCCCTCAAAAAAAAAAAAAGAATGCATGGGCTGCAAAGTCATACCTAGAATAGATTAGTATGTTTTTCTGGATACTGATATTTTTGGACCTACACTCTCCTGTTTGGGGGCTGCTGATTTGAGACAGGGATTGTACAAACATAAGAAAGAATTCACTGTCCCCTTCTAGTACTTGACGTGAACATGCAGTCATAAGTATTTGCAGACATCAGAAGAACTGGATGATGTTCTAAGAATAGCTTAGGGTAAGACTGTTAAATCACATCTGCTGTATCTGTACAAATGCTTAGAACCCACAAGATTAGTTTTCTCACACTGAATTCTAAATGGGACATGATTAGATCGGAGGTGATCTTCTTTTGGGAGGAGAATATTTATTGCATTTTCCCAATCAAGTTTGTGTAGATTATATTTACTTTAAAGAGGAGCTGACTTGCCAAGTGACAGTGTGTCGTGAGAGTGTCTTGCTTCCTAAGCCTGTAAATTGCCAAAGAGGCACAGATTTATCAGAGGAGCCAATAGCTGTGTGCATATAGATTGTCCCTTTTAGCCAGTAATATTTTGTGTATGATTTATTTTACTGACTTTTATAAAAGACACATTTTTAACAGAGAAAGTTGGAATAAATAAATAGTGAGTTGAATTGAATGGAATTTTTCTTTGAATTGCAAATGCTATCTGTACAGACCTGGGATTCTTGCGTGTGAAGCCTTAGACTGATACTTCCACCTCTTCCTTTTGTCCTTTGAAACATTTTGGGTGACTTTGTTAAGAGTTCTGACATGAACCTGCTGGACACAAACTGGCAGCCCGCTACGTGTTCTCTATCTGATGTTACGAGGATGTTGTAGCACAAGCACTTAAAGATGCACTTACTCTCCTCTGACTGTTCAGATTAATTTCAGGTGCCTGTTACCCTTAGTTGGGCACAGAATGCGTAAAATCAGCTTGCCTTATTCTGGACTGTGCGTAATTGTCCGCTTTCAGTCATGAAAGCTGGCTGTAAGGAGCCATGAACTCCGTTACGGAGCTGTATGTCTGAAACAGGGGGCACTGCCGTTGAAAATGAAGGGCATAATCCTGCCTTCGAGGCACGTGCGCTGCCTGTGTAGGTGAGAGATTTTGCTTTGCACTTTTGGAGTCGTGCCCATGGTTTCCTCTTTCCCAGTGGTAATTTTCAGAGTGCCGTGGGCCCTTCCCACTCGTGACAACTGTGTCAGTAGTTTTGGCACGAGTGGGCACTTGTCACCTCGAAAACTTTGTGGGAAATCACTCTTGGAGTAGGAAGAAATGGCAACTACTAGAGAAAGAGAAGCTGCGTTGGAGAAAGTGGTTGTGTTGCAGCCTCATTGCGCCCTGGAATATTGCTCTGGGAAAGGATGGAGTGCCAACAGGCAGAAAGGGTCTTGGAGCTGTGAGCAAGGAAAATGTTTTGGTTGATTCCTCCTGTGTGCAGGCTGCTTCCTGTAAGTGAACAAATTCGGTTGGAAGAAACTGTCTGTCTCTTGAGGACTTTTTTCCTCCTAAGTGACATAATCTTCAAGCTCCTTAGTTTTGCCCAAATGTTAGATTCCGTATTTGAGCTTTTTAGTTGTTGATGAGACTTGTATATGAATTATGCTATTTAGGATTTTGCTTTTATTCAGTCGGAGTTCCTCTAAACACCCGTCTCATTTTTTCAGGTGCGGAAACCCAGAGCCCTCAGGCTGTGAAGAGGATGTAAGCCAGGATTCCTCTGAATCCAAACCAGTCCTGGGGACGTAAGTGTGTTTCTTCACTGTTATTTTGCACAGGAAGCCCCAGTCAGGATTCGGTACTGGGGGAGGCTGTGGGCAGCATAGATGTTGCTTCCTTTGAAATTTCAGAGCACTGTTGGCTTGCTTCAAGAGGCTTGTGTAAAGGCCACATATCAACGGTCTGGTAAGATATCCAGCCCTATAACGCAGAGATCTTTCTGTCAGGGAAATTGTCTCAGAATTCAACATGAGACGAACACATCTAGGCCAAGAGTTAGTTGATTAAACAAAGGAGGAGTGTTTGTTTCCCCTGCTTTACCTCTGGTGGTAAATGGTTATGGCTTGTGACTGATTTCATTGTGCATAACAGCAGTGTCTGCAGACCGAAGCTGGGGTTGTTTCAGGCAGCGTGTGTATGCGTGTTTCTTTGCCACTGGTGCCCCTGTGATTTACAGTGTTGCTTTTAGAGTGAGATTTAAATTCTGAAGTCATGCAAATTTGCAAGAAAAAGAGCAAAGCTGTCTTGAAGTGCAGTTAAAGGGGTGAAAAAGGGGTTTGCTTATCCTCCTAGCACCATATGAACGTGGATTTTATCTGTAGACGTCGAGTGTAAAATGTGCCTTAGGTCTTCAGCATTTGTTCTTTGACAGCGGTGTGATCTGTGGTTTGCATGCATTGTGGCAGTGAAGAGTAGCTGCAACGTTATATTTGATTACAGTATGAAGATGCTCTATTCTTGTCAGCGTTACTGAGGATTGTTTTTCTATGAATGTCTCAGCTTCCACCAGTTAAGAAGACCTTAGTTTTTTTTATCAGTGCACTGACTTCTCAAGGCGTAACTGAAGAAGAAGCCTTTAGCTTCCTTTTGTTTTGAGGTGGAAGAAAAATGTGGAACTCTTCTGTCATGTCCACATGTCACACAGTCCAATCAAGACTGAGAAATACGCTGCACTGTTTTAATTCCTGAGATTCAGGCAGACTGTCGATTCAGTTCTGTTCTACAATACCGAGCGTGGTCTTCCCACTGCTTACCTCCATGCTTTTCTGATGGCTTGTGTGTTGGGATTAGGGGGGTTTTGAGTCTGGCTTAAAAGGGTTCAAACATCCCCAGTCCAGAAATGTGTCGTTAACATACTGAACACCTTCCTGTCCTCCGTTGTCTGAATGGATTGGTTGGACAGTGAGGTCGCTTTGCCTTCCGTCACTCATGCAGCAACTGTTTTGCTTAACCACCAGAGATAAATTGGTAAAAGCTCCTTGGCTGTGAGCATTTCAGTAGCTGTCTCTGACAAGAAGAGATGTAGAGCTTAATTAATGTCTGTAAATGACACAGGACTCTCCGAGGCTTTAGTTAGAAACACATGTTATCGGTTGTTAGTTTATTTTTTTTTTTTTAGCACTTAGCAAGGACAGCAAGCTAGAAGCTCTACTGATTTGGGCTGTTCCTCTTGCCCCATGAGACTCAACATGGGAGCTCAATTCTCTGATTTTTTTCCTGGCTGCTGTGACAGAGAGCTATCAGTCTTTTCCTCCCATTTTGCCATGAGAACTCATCAAAGAACAGCTGGTAGTTAAAAATTCATTACAAGCACCAAGAAGGCAGTGTTCTGTAATGGGTAGAGGCAGTAGTAGGCAGCCAGCAGGTTCCCACACTGCCATCGAAAATGAGCTCCAGGGTCTCTTCCAGCTTTGGGCAAACCATTTGACTTTCCCCTTTCCCAGTCAGTCCAGGCACAGAATATGAGCTACAGCAGTACCCTTCCTGCAAAACAGATGAAGCATTTGTACTGGGGATGAGGAGAATAGTTTCACCAGGGTAAATCAGGTTGGGATTAGTCCCCCAACTGCCGTGTCATGGACCCAAAGGAGCTTGATTATGAGATGGAGAACACTCAGTGTGTTTATGTATCTCAGAATAGACCTGCAAGTCCCGTGCCAGGGCTTGAGTGCGCTTGTGGCACAGCCTCGTTTGAGAGCCTTGTGGGAGCTCATTGTCTACATGTGAAATCTGTGTTCATATTTGAACTCCTCTCGTGATCTCGTAACTTGAGGAAGGAGAGGTCCTCCTGGTATGCTTGTCCATTTTGCAGCTATTAACAGGATAGACCTGAGCCACTGTATCTGTCTTTTTGAGGATTTGAACTTTAAAAGCCAAGTGCCTGGTTGTCGGGAGCACAGAGTACAGATGTTCTTTGAGCTGACAGATCAGTGTGTCTGACTGGATGCTTGTGGTCAGAGGTTTTTACTGAGAGCATGGCCCTTCATGGAATATCAGTGGGAGTGTGGGATACCGTTATTGCACGAGGGTTTTGTGAAGTGGGGTTATTGGAACAGGTATCAGGGAAGGTTTCTGTAGATGTGAAAAATACGGCCATTGGAGGGCTAAGCTCTCACAGCTCACTACAGAGCGCGGCCCTAAGCGTTTGGTGAAGTGGATAGGACCTGCTGCAAACCAGGGCTGTTGTCACTTGGTCATCTCAGCTGTTTTTCTGATGGCAGTGGAGCTCATGAGATCTGCTTCTCTAGAAGACGGTTTCTTCTTTCCTGAACATCTTCCCCCGCTTTCCCTGACAGCAATACCTGTAAGTCACCACCCCTCGTGCCCGCAGCAGCACTTATGACTCCGTGATGTACAGAATCAGTTGTTCTGGCCTATAGTAATCAGAACAGAGGAGTAGCGTAAGAACTCCTAGCTTTTAATTTTGGCTCTCCGGCTTAGGTAGGTAAGGAACAAGGCACGGATAAGCCATCTGTGCTTTTCTTTTGTGTCAGGAAAGGGGTATGATCCTACTTGCTTTGTAGGGACGTTATGTGGCTCAATTAATAGCGATGTTGAAATGCCTAAGTGCCAGTCCTGCTGTGATTGTGATAATAGCTGTGGTTGCTCAAGTGCAGTAACTTTGCAGCCAGGTAAGAAGTCAGACGAGGAAAGAGCAGCCACCCTGGGGAGCAGGCCGTACAGTTAGATTTACTACTGTGAGCTTTACCTCTCAGTCTGTACTAATTCTGACATAGAGCACGGGGAGCAATACAAATCGACAGTGCATGTATCCAAGAATGTAAAACTGTTGAGGAATTCATTCTTCTGAATGGGTAATTCTTCGTATCTTTGAAGAATAAAATACGAAAGGACAGCAAGTTTGTGGGGGTGCTAGTAACTTTAAAGAGGAGCTGACTTGCCAAGTGACAGTGTGTCGTGAGAGTGTCTTGCTTCCTAAGCCTGTAAATTGCCAAAGAGGCACAGATTTATCAGAGGAGCCAATAGCTGTGTGCATATAGATTGTCCCTTTTAGCCAGTAATATTTTGTGTATGATTTATTTTACTGACTTTTATAAAAGACACATTTTTAACAGAGAAAGTTGGAATAAATAAATAGTGAGTTGAATTGAATGGAATTTTTCTTTGAATTGCAAACGCTATCTGTACAGACCTGGGATTCTTGCGTGTGAAGCCTTAGACTGATACTTCCACCTCTTCCTTTTGTCCTTTGAAACATTTTGGATGACTTTGTTAAGAGTTCTGACATGAACCTGCTGGACACAAACTGGCAGCCCGCTACGTGTTCTCTATCTGATGTTACGAGGATGTTGTAGCACAAGCACTTAAAGATGCACTTACTCTCCTCTGACTGTTCAGATTAATTTCAGGTGCCTGTTACCCTTAGTTGGGCACAGAATGCGTAAAATCAGCTTGCCTTATTCTGGACTGTGCGTAATTGTCCGCTTTCACTCATGAAAGCTGGCTGTAAGGAGCCATGAACTCCGTTACGGAGCTGTATGTCTGAAACAGGGGGCACTGCCGTTGAAAATGAAGGGCATAATCCTGCCTTCGAGGCACGTGCGCTGCCTGTGTAGGTGAGAGATTTTGCTTTGCACTTTTGGAGTCGTGCCCATGGTTTCCTCTTTCCCAGTGGTAATTTTCAGAGTGCCGTGGGCCCTTCCCACTCGTGACAACTGTGTCAGTAGTTTTGGCACGGGTGGGCACTTGTCACCTCAAACTTTGTGGGAAATCACTCTTGGAGTAGGAAGAAATGGCAACTACTAGAGAAAGAGAAGCTGCGTTGGAGAAAGTGGTTGTGTTGCAGCCTCATTGCGCCCTGGAATATTGCTCTGGGAAAGGATGGAGTGCCAACAGGCAGAAAGGGTCTTGGAGCTGTGAGCAAGGAAAATGTTTTGGTTGATTCCTCCTGTGTGCAGGCTGCTTCCTGTAAGTGAACAAATTCGGTTGGAAGAAACTGTCTGTCTCTTGAGGACTTTTTTCCTCCTAAGTGACATAATCTTCAAGCTCCTTAGTTTTGCCCAAATGTTAGATTCCGTATTTGAGCTTTTTAGTTGTTGATGAGACTTGTATATGAATTATGCTATTTAGGATTTTGCTTTTATTCAGTCGGAGTTCCTCTAAACACCCGTCTCATTTTTTCAGGTGCGGAAACCCAGAGCCCTCAGGCTGTGAAGAGGATGTAAGCCAGGATTCCTCTGAATCCAAACCAGTCCTGGGGACGTAAGTGTGTTTCTTCACTGTTATTTTGCACAGGAAGCCCCAGTCAGGATTCGGTACTGGGGGAGGCTGTGGGCAGCATAGATGTTGCTTCCTTTGAAATTTCAGAGCACTGTTTGCTTGCTTCAAGAGGCTTGTGTAAAGGCCACATATCAACGGTCTGGTAAGATATCCAGCCCTATAACGCAGAGATCTTTCTGTCAGGGAAATTGTCTCAGAATTCAACATGAGACGAACACATCTAGGCCAAGAGTTAGTTGATTAAACAAAGGAGGAGTGTTTGTTTCCCCTGCTTTACCTCTGGTGGTAAATGGTTATGGCTTGTGACTGATTTCATTGTGCATAACAGCAGTGTCTGCAGACCGAAGCTGGGGTTGTTTCAGGCAGCGTGTGTATGCGTGTTTCTTTGCCACTGGTGCCCCTGTGATTTACAGTGTTGCTTTTAGAGTGAGATTTAAATTCTGAAGTCATCCGAATTTGCAAGAAAAAGAGCAAAGCTGTCTTGAAGTGCAGTTAAAGGGGTGAAAAAGGGGTTTGCTTATCCTCCTAGCACCATTTATGTGACTACTGGCTGGAAGAGGTTTGAAATACAGGGATGGCTTCCTTGTCAAGGGGGAAATCTTCAGGACTTCATTTTCTCAGGAAAGTTAGAGGTTTCTTTTGCCTTTTACTCTGGAACAAGGGACTCTTTTCCCTTTCACGTTATGTCCTACTCTGTCACAGTAGGTGATTATGAGGCAGTGGCTGTGGATAGTGGGTCATGTTATGTGACTGCACACAAAAGTCCTTTTCCCTAATCCCTCTGTCAGCTCATGCGAACAAAATTCTCTTGACATCGTTTTTTGATATGCTGCCTGTGTCTTCCCTGCCTGTAATATGTGCTGTGGCCTGTGGTCGTAGTGCACCAATATAGACATGGTGAGCTACCGGCACGTTGCTGTGACGAACCACAGATCTCACAGAAAATGCAGCAGAAAAAAAGAAAAGTTGATAGTTACTTTTTTTATCCAGGCTTGAATTTTCTTAAAACTTGAAGTAATTAGATTATTTTGGCAGACTTTGTTTAGTTTTTTTCACACTCAGTTGAAATTTGTCAACAACATTGTGAGTTATCTCTGGAAAACCATAGCATAAATTTTACGTCTTGTTACAAAATCAAGTTGAAATGATGGGAAGTCCCTGCAAAGACAGGATTTAAAGAATTTCCCATAAGCATCCATTTGTGGAGTATCTATGTACCAGTCCCAATAGGTGGGTGTGGGTTAAAACCTACATAAACCAGGAAAAGGAGATAAACAGATCACTTCCCTCTGTTTCAGGCAGGGTGGAAACCGCATCAGCTCTGGTTTCCCCTCATCCCTCTCAGTCTTTGTTAGGCTTGTCCATGGGCAGTTCTCTGCAGTTGGTGTCTTTTTAGCTACATGTGTCTAAGAAGGCGTGCGATAACTTTCCTGAACAAGATCCAGTGCTCCTCTAACTCCTTAAGCGTTCCTCTTCCAGCATAACCGAGCATAACCTTTTTGCATGGTATAATTTGACAAACCCTCCCTGTCTTTGAGCTAAGGGTAAACTCAAGGTTCTGCTGATACATTTTTTTGTTAAACGCATTTCATCCTGAGATTAGCAAGGCCAGTCTGTCTTCTGGGTTCAGCTGTCTTGGCGCTTCAAGCTCGATACGGGGCACTGCCTGTGCTGCACATGTCACGGTTAGGGTGTTATCTTCACAGATGAGGCAATCTCACTGTGTATGTTCATGGGGGTTAGGTTCAGGCTTAGACGGCTTTTTCACAGAAGCCAAGGTTTCCTTCAGTCTTTCTCCTAAGACAGCAGATCGTGAGTAGTATGGGTTGGAGGACAATGCAGCTTCAGCTTGGTCCCTAGACTTGGCAGCAGCAACTGATGGGAGGAAGGGCAGCAAAGGAAGCGTTTGATTTAGCGCTTCCACGGGGGAAGCTGCTACCCTGAATGCGTCCAGAGGAGGGCAACCAAGGTGGTGTCAGGGCTGGAGGCATGTCCTGTGAGGAGCGGCTGAGGACCTTGGGCTTGTCTGGTTTGGAGAAAAGGAGGCTGAGGGGCGACCTCATGGCTCTCTGCAGCTTCCTGAGGAGGGGACGTGGAGAGGGAGGTGCTGAGCTCTTCTCCCTGGGATCCAGGGACAGGACGCATGGGAATGGTTCAGGGCTGTGCCAGGGGAGGTTCAGGCTGGGCATTAGGAAGCATTTCTTTACTGAGAGAGTGGTCAAACCCTGGAACAGGCTTCCCAGAGAGGTGGTCAATGCCCCAAGGCCGTCAGTGTTTGAGAGGCATTTGGACAATGCCCTTAACAACGTGCCGTAACTTTTGGTCAGCCCTGAAGTGGTCAGGCAGTCGGACTTAGATGATCGTTGTAGGTCCCTTCCAACTGAAATAATCTGTTCTATTCTATCAATATTTGATGTCCTGAATTTAATAGAAGAGTCTCAATATAGCTTAAGTGGATTTGATTCTTTATTCGTTTTCATTTGGGGACTATAATCAGATCCACTTGGGGGAGGGCAAATCAGGAGCAACTTCACTGAGGTCCCTGGCAAAATCTGAGTGATATCTTAATAAGATTCCATGTATAAAAATTAAATTCTTTGCTCAAAAAAGTCTTCATACTGCCTTCATGTGGGGTATGAATGCCTGTGTTTTTATTGTTGTATTAGACACAGATACCTGCGGTTGCATCAATACATGCTGTTTACAACCAGTGTGTTCTTGTGTATTTGCTCTTAGTGAAGTAGCATCAATCTTAGGAGCCTGGCTTGATCAGTGTACTGAGGATTTCAGAGAGCCGCCTGACTACCCATGTTTGATGAAGCTGTTGGATTACTTGAAGAAGAATATCCCTGGCTCTGACCTGGAGAGGAGGGCGCAGAACCTCTTGGAGAAGTTCCAGAACCAAGAAGTGGAAAAGGACGGTAAGTTACCTTTCCCTTCTGCCTTCCTGTTCTCCCGGACTGTGTGGTGACACAGGGGTTTGTGTGGAGTACACTTCACTAACTCGTAGGCTAATTGATTATATTGTGAGGCTCACCAGGGACTTTTTTCTTGTTTCTTTCTTTAAAAAAAAATCTCTGTGAGGCTGCAGGCTCTGTGCGGGATGAAATAGTCCTATAGTGTAGGTGCCTATGCCTGTTTATTGTGGGGATTGGGATTGGGAAATCCAGCACTTGTCTAATATTTAGCCAAAACTTTGAGATTACTGCAGCAACTAAGTCGTTAATTGTCAGCGCCCTTCCCGTGTCATGGAATTAAAACACACAGCAGGTCTCTAGCTGTTTTTTTCATTTCAACACACATGCACCGAGAAAAGCCCAAACCAGCAGAAAGAAAAATACAGAGCTGTGGGGTTAGAAGAGTTTTAGACTTGTCGCTTACTTTATCAGAGCTCCATCTTTGTTTATTTCTGAGATTTCTTTCAGAACTCTTAATGTGTGGTCTGGCATCAAGGCTTGCTGATAATTATTGTCCCAAAGCATTCATATTGTGCTATGAATTTACAAATTTGGGTCCTAATCCTACAGTTTGATTTGCGTAATCAGACCTCCGTTCAGTGCTGCCATCAGCCATGCCGGTAGATTAGACTGCAGTATCAGATACGTAGAAAAAAGCCATTTCTGGCCTCAATTCTTGCTGCTTGAGCAATGCAAATCAAGGTGAGTCAGAGACTGCAAATTCAAAAGGGGCACGTGGTTGCTGTCAGTGAAGTCAAGAGGGCAGCTGGGCTTTGAGGGGGACCTAAACGGATCAGCGATTTGAAGATGATGAGATACTTGAGTACGAGAGAATTCCAGCTTCTTGGACAGCAGGGAAAAGACTGGTTACACATTTATGAAGGTGAAGGAGAAAAGAGAAAAAAAAGGCATGAAAAAAGAAAAGGAAAATTCTTGCGTTGCACTCGAGGACCTGATTTTAAAGGCACTGGGAGATTTTGAGTAGGGTTGCAACTTTGCGATGAGGATTTTCACTGAATTTCAAGGCGGAAGGGAAAATGAGGAGTTACACAGCCAAAAAGAGGGAGAAGAAGGTGTAACTCTTGTAACAGTTTGGTAGAAATCCATTTAATTATGCGCAGTGTTACAAAACAGTCACGGAAAAATAATGCTGGAACAGAGGTCTCCCTTTATTGCGTTTAGCTCTGTCAATAAATTGTGCAGTTGGAATGTGCGGATGGAAGTCTGGATAGAGCCTCTAGTTAATAATTTGTTACATCAGAACTGTAGCAATTTACACTGATGATTAGGTTTTGCTAATGAACAAAGAAAGGAAAACTGAAGTATTTTGAAAAACAATGATAAAATATCGCAGTCTGCTTTTGTCGCTTTAATATCTGTTCTGCTTTAACTGGTTATGAAGTATTGCACAACACACTCTGAAATGCACTGGTTGTTTTTGTTAATGAAATCTCACTAGTAGTAAACTCAGCACTTTCAGTGTTAGTCTTCAACAAGTCCATTTTTTTTCCCTCCCTTCTCATGGAGTTACTGTCACCTTACAGTAAAAGGGATTAGGAAGAGGATTTCTTTTCAGAGATTTTCTGTTTGACTTCCTCCTCTACCATGGGAAACAAGGGCATATTTCTTTGTGTTTTAATGTGGCTTTGTTCTCAACCTGTGGGAGCCAAAAGGTGACATGGGAACATCTGTGAAATCCTTTCCCTTCTGCACTGGATCTGGTCCCTTGATGAGGACAACTCTCCTCTCTCACCTCTTCATTGCTGCCCAGGGCAGATTTAGAAGCAGCATTCAGCTGAATGCTGTAGGTGCTCACTGTTCTCCCTTTTCTGGGCAGAAATCCCAGAGAGGGAAGGTGAGGGATGCTGGAATAAACTCTCTTCAATGTAGTTTATGTAAGCACAAATGGTGCCAAGAAATCTGATCTCTCCTTTTAGTTCCCCACATGGGAGCTGAAATCTGGATATAAGAGCACTCCTAATGCAGTATTTTGGGGATATGACTGCAGTCTTGTTCCTTTTCAGTTTGGTTAATTTTTGGTTTTTCAGATTATAAGACGCATTAATACTAAAAGGTAGATTAACAAAATTCTGCAATGTTAATAAGAAATTTTTGTTGGGGCATTCTTCTTTCAGAAGAATGTTTAGTGAATGGGTTAAGTCACTTCTCTGCTAAGAGACCCTGAACAGCTCAGTTCTCTTTTCCTTCCACCTTTTCTTTGCCAATTTAATTTTCTGGTCATCATCTTTCTCACCAAAATATGCAGCACAGCGGGGCTATTAGGTCAGGCAGGACCCTTTGTGTGTTCTGCTATAATATATAGAGTGGTGGTTTAAAATAAACAAACATCTTCTTTGATTCACTGTTTGCTGTATAAATTTACCAAGTCGTGTTTTCCATCCTGGACAGATGGGTTCCGTGTTGCTTCCCTCTGTAACCTACGTGATGAAGAGGAAATGGACATCAGCAGGCCTGAAGAATTCTCTTTTTTCCAGGCAGACCTTGTGGCAGAACAGTTGACATACATGGATGCAGTATGTAGAGTATATGTACTACTTGAAATGCTGCGGTAAATAGTGTGGGGCTTCTAAAAATTTTTTGTAAAGATATGTCAATGTAAGTATAGTGTTCCAGAAAAGGTCTGTTGTTGGGACACAGAACACAGCTCTGCTTGGTTATCCAAACTGGCTTCATTCATTGGGCTTTTTTTCCTTCAGTCATTCCAAAGATTATTTTTTTTTTAAATTAAAATAAGCGTGAATGTATACTGTGTAGCCTTTTCTGCAAAGCTCAGTATTTGTACACCTGAGAAATAGCACATTTTTATGACGTATACTAAAGATGTATCGGTACTCTTAAATGCAGTGCTCTGATTTGATTTGTCTGTATCAATCTCCTTCAAAATATCATGATATAAAAGAATTTCCCCTTGGTTTTCCCAGGAGTGTTTAGCTGTCAGTTCTTTTAGGGCATCAAGCCTATAAAGTGTCTATTTCTGCCAAATATACAATAGATATATATATTAAAGTATATACACTTTATGTATAAAAAAAATAAAGTGTACATACTGCCAAAGCGTGTATTTCAAACTAACGGAAAACAAATATTTACCTTTTAATGCCATATTAGATTTAGATCCATGTAAACATGCATTTCTTCTTGTGGATAGTAGAGATTTAGGAGAACCCTGCTGACGTAGACACCTCTGCTTCACTCTAGGAACTCTTCAAGAAGGTTGTGCCCTACCACTGTTTGGGATGCATCTGGTCTCGACGGAATAAGAAAGAATATAAGCACCTGGCGCTGACCATCAGGGCTACCATCTCACAGTTCAATGTCGTTACCAAATGTGTGGTCAGCACTATCCTGAAGGACAAGGAGCTCAAATCACAGCAAAGAGCCAAGATCATTGAGAAATGGATTCATATTGCACATGTAAGGCATTTATTCTAGACTGTTTAATGTTTCTCGTGTGGGTGCCTTGGAGTGGGGGAGTTGGAAGGGGAGGAAGGTGTTGGATGCGTTGGTCCCAGGCCATCTTAGCTCTAATGCTTTCTATTTTTGACTGCCTTTCTTTGTAACAGTAGATGAAGTGTTGCCCTTCCTCAGTTGCTTCCCCACCATGGAAGTGGGGTTGGTGCTTGTCTCTTTGGTTGGGGAGTGCTAATTAATGGGTGAGGCAGGTACTGTGTCTTGCAGATGGGGAGTGCCACATACTTGATGATGCAACGTTTATGGGAAGATGGGTATAAATTCAACCAGTTCACTTCCCTGGAACTAAATGCTGCTCGTATCAGGGAAGGAAGAGAAGTGATGGTTGATATCATCCAAAGGTTAGACTTGTTTGCAGAAGAAAGTCTAACAAGAAAGGAGTCGGACTGGCAGTGGTGCAAGCAGCAGGCACAGTCAGAATAAGCTTTGCACTTGCCTGCCTTTGGCCATTCGTGTTCAGCCAGTGAGCATCATGCTCCCTCTCCTGCGTCGATGAACGCCATGGGACTTGAAATCAGATGTGGTGGAAGGCAGCACAACTGTTTGTGTTTTATACATTTACATATGTGTGTGTACATGTGAAAGGAAAGCAAATACAGGGTTTGAAGTAAGTGCAGAGAAAGCTAACACTTCTAGGAAGCAGTAGCCTCTTCAACATGGAAAAAATGAAATTATTGTTTGTACTCTTTTGTTTTGAAAAGTCCTTGAGGCTGGAAGGTCATTTGCCTACTGAGTTATTCATGGTTCCCATCATGTATGCAAACCAGCTGAGTTTGGAGGGGGTGAGGGGTGCAAGCAGTGACCAGAAAAAATAAGTAGAGTTACAATATGGTACCAGACTCCTCCTCATCTTACCTTTCTGGTTTATCATTGTCTCACGCGTTTCTCTAACCCGTTTATACTCTTGGCTTCGATTCCTTTGTCTTGTAGCAGATTGTGTGTTTCTTAATCTTTGTGCGAAAGGGTTTTTCATGACTTCTTTACATAACTCCAGTTTGCTAATTTCTTAGATCTTATCTTTAACATTTTACTGTAAGCTTTTTAACTCCCCTCAGAGCACTGGGCAGCTGGCAGCAAACGGGATCTCTCTTGAAGAGAACATTTAAAGCACTTTCATATGGATGTGCGTTGACTTGTGTTTTAAGAATCACGTGGATTCTTTCTGAGCTATACAAAATAAGCAGTCATAAAAAGCTCAAGCCAAGCAGAGGCTTTCCAACCTTGACCCTGCACTTGTATGCTCCCAGCGGCAGCGTTGTTAGTCCTGGCACCTGAGCTTTGGCAGCTGCTGGTTCAGGAGGCTGGTGTGGGGAAGAAGTCTTTCACCTCTTTTGGCACTTCCATTGACTCATTGTTCTCGTCTGATGGCTGCTTTGTAGCCCCTGTGAATGGATTAGGAAGTTTGATTCCTATTGTCTGTGGGCAGATCTTTAAGTTGCAGAGGGTACCAGCTGAAGGGGCCTTCGTGGGGCAGCCTGGGCTGCAGCCTGGGCGAGCAAGTACGAAGCAGCTTCCTGCTGGTCCCAGGGAGCAGGGAGGCCCGGGAAGCCAGGACAGGGACCGCTCTCGGCATACTTGTTCTGTGGATGGAGAACTTTGATCTCCACCTCTGTTGATTCAGTGCTTCTCCCTGTACTTAGTTCATACACATAATTCAATGCTCCAGTCTTAGCTAAGCACGTGAAAAATGCATGAGCACGCTCTACAAAATAATTGCACATGTCGAACAGCTAGTTGCATATCTGCTTAGCTGCCCACTTCTGAAGAAAGCTGCTTGCTTTTTGCGTGCAAATGAATGTTTTGAATAGTTAGATGTCTGAATTAGAAAATAATCCCCTCATTAAAGTGCAGTTATTCCCAGACTGCTGACTCTGTAACTAAGCAGCGTGGAGTTCCACGTTTGTTATTTGTTCGTGACTTTTGGATCCAGTTTCTTGGTTTACAGGATAAACCGAATACTTTTCCGAACTGCCAGCCCTCTCTGCTCCACCTAGATCTGGGGTTCCTGAGCAGGAGCAGCCAATTTTACTCACACAATTTTTTCTTTAAAACTGAAAAGGAACGTTGAAATCGTTACTACCCTGTTATGCTTAATCTTTTAAACTCAAAGTTGCTTCTGCACAGTATTCTTTCTGGTTTCCCCCCTGTGAAGGGCACAGCATGAAACAATGTTATTCAGAGCAGTCTTAAAAATTCTTCCTATATGTAAATGAAAGCTTGCTAAAGTTTAGTCTGCAATCAGTTAAATCATTGAGAACACCAAATCCAGGATTGAATTCCTAATGTGCTGTGGGTGCGTATGCCTGGTCGTGAACCTTCTGCGTCACTGACAATGTAGATGTATCATCAGTATTTGGGTTAGGAGATTAACGACGTCTGAATTAATGATGCACTTGTGTTGGAAGACTAATGGCGTCTAGACTGATGATGGCTAAAAGCAAAAGAATTTGTGCTTGTTATGGAAGAAACAGATAAGAAGGGATTCCTTTAAAATAGCAAAGCAGAAACTTATCTACCGGCTGCCCGCGGTTAGTAGTCCTTATTGAAAGTGCTGACAGGAACTAGTTTTTGAAATGGGCATGCGCTAGAGCAGCACACGGGTTTACCGTTATTTTTAGAATGTACAAGAATATATAAGGACTTGTTTTTCTCATAAACTTTGGAGCTTGACTGTTAACCATATTGGTGTGTGTCTTGTCCCGCAACCTCGTCCTGCAACAATATGCTTTAGATTATGCAACGTGCAGTTAAGTCAAGATGGTTCCAAATTGGATCTTCCAGTGCAAACTCCTGTGTTTGAGAAATCTCAGTGCTGAGAATTTGTGCCTCTCAATCCCTGTTCTCCCCGGTCTGAATTTCAAGTTGAAGTTAAAGAAAGCAGGGTCTTGTTCTTAAATGTGTCGGTCTCAGAAGAAGAGCCGTTACGTGGTTCCTTTGGCTGCAAAGTTTGCAAGAAGAGCTTTCAGGTCTTGCATGTCCTACCACGTGATTGTGAACTTGGTCTTCATCTAGCCTAACTGCTAACCTGCTTCAAGTGCTGCGGTGTGCCTAGTCAGTCTTCTTAAACCACACTTTGTTAAATGTAGCCTCCTAAGTTGCCCAAAGATTTTTTTTTTTTTTTTTTTTTTTAGGTAAATAAAAGGGAGTAAATGTACTTGCCTTAGTTGTTCAGTCAATTTTAATGCAACTTGTGAACAGAGTTGCTGATATACCAAGGTCTGACTTTTGTTTATGTTAAGGTTGCTTTACATTGATTCAGTCCTACAAAGGAAATAAAGTATGTCTATTTTCACTGTAAGGATCCTTTACATATTCAGCATTATTAGTGTAATAATGAGTCCCATCAAAATTTGCAAAGTGGAATTGTAGTTTGGATTTGGATATATTCTCATCTACATGCAACAGTCAAATGGGCACGTGTTTTGTCTGTTAATTTGCATGTACGGACACCTGTTAGTGAGAGCTTGTATTTGCAAGAGTTTAAGTCTGTGGTGCCCGGGCGTTCTAGTTCATGAGCCGCCAACAGATTTACAGGAGTTCCTTGAAGAGTCTCAGGCCAGACTTTCCCTCTCCTCCTTGCTTGCATCTGCTTTACCAGGAATCTGTGCTGTCTTTTTGAGAACTAGGTTTTTCAGTATCCTTTTCCATCCAACCTTTTCCCCCAGAGAAACTGTAAGAAATGCCTATGAACCAGTCCCTCTGTTAGGATTTGGTACTGACTCTGGAAAAGCTGGGAAGTTTTTTTCTCTTGAACAGTGTGCACGTACTTGAATAACAGGTTATTCCTTTGCATGTCTTTATTTTTAATTGACGCTTAGATGATTGAGGGTTTACATTTTTAATACCACATATAAAGAGGCAAAGCCTGTTTTTTCCTCTAAAGGGTAAAAGGGATTGGTAACTGTAAAGAGTTTTTTAAGAAGTGTAATATTTGTGCTTTCTAGCCTGGCTTCATGGACTCAGTTCCACTTTTATTTTTACTGGGACAACTGGAAGCTGTACCACTGCAACATCACCACAAATACATGAAAGTGAGGAAAACAAGATATAAATGCCAAAGCCCATAAAGTGTTTGTTGGCTGGGGGGGGTGGCGGGGGGGAGTGATATTTTTGATGCTCCATATTTGTACAGCTGCCTGCTTAGCAGTGAGAATGTGTAGCGAGCATGACACCAGTCAAACAGAAGAGCACTAACATATTCGTAATGCTGACATTACATGCTCCTGTATCTCTAACCACTCCTTTCACAGGAATGTAGGATCCTGAAGAATTTTTCCTCCTTGAGGGCCATCATTTCAGCACTGCAATCCAACTCCATCTATCGGCTGAAGAAGACCTGGGTGTGTGTTTCAAAGTAAGCATCCCCCTCTGCCCCTGTGGCTAGCCCCAAACAAAGACAAAAAGCTCCGTGCTCTTTCTTTCCATCTTGTTCTTCTCGGTCTTCCTATTCTGCTCCTTCATGGACAAGTGTCCTCTTAGAAGATACTCTCATTCCTGTGAGGCTCAGACCCCTTTTTTTGGGTCTGTCTGCTGTGAGCTCTTCTTTCATATTGACGGGACCACCTGCCCTCAGGGGTACTGGGTCTCTTCTGTCCTTTATAGCGTATTGGATCTTCCACAACCTATTTTGAAGAACTATGGGACTACCTACTGACTCAGCACAAGCACACGGTTCTTGGAAGGTCAGCAAAAGGCCACCATGATGCTTGCCAGTTGTCTCCTCTACTGTGAAGTTGGAGGAGGTCAACGTTGCCACAAACCTTCACTAATCCTCTCTTGGTCCTGACATTTCCTTAAAACATATCCCCAAACTACAAAATCCAAGCCTGTATTGAAGATGGTATTTCTTACAGGGGAATACCTTTTTGTGCAACTGGCATATTTACTGCATGCCAGACAGACACCAGAAAGCTGTGTAGGAAAGATGGTGTTCTGCTCATTCAGTTGGTGACAAACAGATTTATGTTTTTTTCCTTTGTCTTTGATAAACAAAGAGAAACGTTGCTCTGCCACACAGCATACTTCTGCATTTCCACTAGGAGAGGTGGATCTTTCCTTCTGCCGCCCTGTGTTCCTGTTGCTGATCAGGATGTTGCCATCTTGTGTTTATAGTGTGGGGTAATAGAAAGGGGCTCACACAGTTACAAGCTTCTGGCTTTCCTGAGTGCGTGGCACAGGGCAAAAACGTAGGATACCTCTCACAGCTATTTTTCTGTTGCTTTGTATCCATTTACCCGCTTCCTTACAACAATCTGATACCCCTCAGTGTGACTGAAAGCCCTGCCCAGGATCGGCGTACCTGTGGCATTCCTTGTGCTGCTGTCAAATAAGGCTGGCGTTACCGGGGAGCACCAGGAGATCCCAGGAAAGTTCCTAGTTGATGTGCAGCATCTCACTGGATGCGTTTTGGTGGTGGTATCTTTTACATGCCCAACTGTTAACGATTCATGAGGAAAAAACCAGTAATCTGATCTGTATTAGAGTGCTTTCTGATAACCTAAAAGATTTAATCTTTTCCTATACAGGGACATGATGCTGATGTTCGAAGAGCTCTCTGATACCTTCTCAGACCACGACAATTATTTGACAAGCAGGCAGCTGCTGCTGAAGGTGAGAATTAGCTTGAGTTGCAAGGCTTGTGATCTCAATCAAAGCTGAGGTTAGCCCTTCTTCTAAGGAGCTGTCAAAGCTCGTCTCTCCCTGAACTACGGTAGGCAGTGCTTCAGGGAAGAGAGGTCTGTAAAACCTGTGCTTTTCTGCTGGGATGAGAGGTGATTTTGTTGTTCCTGAAAGCACCTACGCTCCTGTTAGCCTGCTGAGCTTGGATACCCACACAGAGCAGGGTGCAGCAGCACAGTTTCTGTGAGGGCTTGTTCACAGGACAGCAGGTCAGGAGCCTTGGAGCCCCCACTGCTGGAGTTCGACGTCTCTTGGGCAGGGTGATTGTCTGAACTGCTAGCTGGTGCACCCTCTGAGCAGACCTGGAAAGGCTCTGGTTTGCACTGGTGAGTGCAGAGCAGCTCCAAATGAGATTCTCAACTGGGCTGCACGGCTGTAGTGCTCTTGACTTCACTGGAACAATGCCACTCGGCTTCAGCTGAGGAATTAAACCAAGATGTTTATCTGACCATCCCATACCTTTCTTGGAACTGGAAAACAGGGCTGGGAATTTCGAAGGAACAGGCTTCCTGCTCTGTGTGTGGCCAGATGGACAACAAAGCAGGCTCTGTCTGAAGCAGTTTGACTTGAGCACTCTCCTGGGCGAACGCCAACAAGCTCTGGGTCTTGAGAGGGGTGAGGAAGAATAGCAGGGAAAGGTTATATTCTGTAGAAACTATGGAATGTTTGTGGCAGTTTTTTCTGTCTGCATGAAAATGTTTCTATAGACTGCCTCCTGACCAGTTGATTTTTTGGCAGTTCTATCCAGTCAGTCTGGCATTTGTACCTTACCCCCTTGCCTTGGTATTTGACACAGTGTTTTGCTCAGGAGTGATGGGTGAACACATTCAAACCTGTCAATCTCCTTTGTTTATCATCCATTTATCAACACCTGTAGCTAAATTTTAAAGCAGGTGAGATAATAATAGGCATAGAGGGAAAATGTGTATTCACAACAGCTTATTAACCTAAGTACTAAAAAGACACAACAGCAACTCAATCTGAGCCCAGACCTTCTGGCTCCTAGCAAATCACCCTCTCCAGCTGCCGTAAGGAGATCTGCAAAACATTTTGAAAGCAGTGAGAGGAGAAAAATTCCACAGAATAGCTAGAACCTCTCTCCTACTCCTCCTTTTGGACTGTTTTGTAACGATTGGAGGATGAATGTCCACTGAATCCCTAAAGTCTTTGTTTTCTTTCACTGTAAATAGTGTCTGTAGGGAAGCTGTCTTTGCCCTTGCCTATCCATCCTACAAATGTAAGTGTAAAGCAGACAAAATGGCACATGACAACAGGTTGTTTGGCACGGAGAGGGAGCGCTGTGTTCTCTCCTCCCCAAACAATGGCTCTGCTGCAAGCTGCAGTTTCAGGTTCTGTGCCTGCCCGCCGGCTGCTGTTAGAGGATCTCCAGTTTATCTTTCAGTATCTTGAAGACACTGAGACAACACTCGTTTTTCATTTGCTCTTGTTTTCCAGCCGAGGAAGGAAATACAGTTTGAGTTTGATCTGTTCCTTCACTGTGACTGAGAGAAGTAAACGTTGTGATGAAAGGATCTTTCCAAGTGCAGGCTGTTGTTTTGTGCCTCTTAAAAAGACTGATAATCATTCGTGCCCCACCTGTCCAACCACTGGAGACAGTAACAGTAACTCCCAGCATCCCGTAGGGATCCAGGGAAATAAAGGCTACAGATCTATTGTGAAATAGCTCCTCCATTCACAGGAGAGCTTGACTTGTGGAGATGAAAACCTATTACCTTGTTTTCCTGCGTGGTTTTGGATTAGTCAATAAGCTACAGAGGGTAGTTGCTGCATCTCTGTTGCGGCATGAGAAAAACAAGCAAGCATTACATAAGATAGAGATGTTTACTTGTAGCAGTCCTGATTAGGAAATTAAACAGAAATCCTGAGGTCGAGAGTGTCAGGATAGAGTTCAGAGAAGCATCTGGCCACCTGAAGGTGCATCTAAGCTTCTCTGATTTAAACTCCCAGGAGATTTTCAACAGCTCTTAGCTTTGACCAGAGTAGAGCCACTTTGCTGAAAAACTCCCTTCTAGTAATTTTGTGGGATTTTGTCCACAATTCCCAGTCAGTGTACAAGTCCCGGAAAATTAGCACATGTATGTACACGTGCATGTACCTATACAGCAAATATTTTTGCTTGCCCCATTGAATGTATTTGCAATTATTTTACACAAACATAGTTGCCAGCTTATCGCTTAGATCCTTTGTTAATTGCCTTTAATTCTCTTGTAACTCACAGGAAGGAACATCCAAATTTGCCAACCTGGACAGCAGTGTGAAAGAAAATGCGGAAAGCACACGGAGGCGGCTGCAACTTCAAAAAGATATGGTGCGTTTGGGGTCCTTTTCCTCCCCTTTTTGACCTGATAACGTGATTAACCCTGAGTGGTGAATGATATAAGAAGCAAAAACTAGAAAGGTATTTAACAAAGAGAGCGTGCAGTAGGTAAAGACCTTGAGAGTGCCGCTGTCAAGAAAAACAATCACATCAGTGCTATAGATTAGCTGATGCAAAGCGAGGGAAGCGAAAGGTTGAGACTGAATAGGCAGTCAGAGTGTTTGTTCCTGTGCAAAGCTGTATTTCACTTATGCTGTGGGTCGCAGTAAGCAGGTAATACTCTGTGTGCGTGTATATAAAGTGCAGATATATATAGATGATATCCCCCCCCTCCCCCCGCCCCATACATCTGTATATAAAGATGGTTCCAAAGCGGGATCCGTGCTGCACCCCGCTCAAGCCGTATGGCCTACGCTGAGCTGCCACGCTGTAACCGCTGTGGTTTTTAGCGCAGCCCAGCTGTCCTCCTACTCCAGTAACACCCGCCTGTGTACTGAAAGGCCGGAGGAAACGGATGTGCAAAGCTTCAGCATAGCCAGTGTGTTCAGAGATCTGATGCTGGGAACGCTCCGAGATTTCAGGATTCGGTGGTTGTACGCGGGGGCCACGTCATGTTCCCTGGCACCAATCTTCCCCTGTCCCCTGCAAGGGGATAACTGGGTGGGCAGGTTTGCTGCTCCCGCTTGCATTTGCTTCACATCCCAACCAGCTGTTGGGGGTGGACCCTGAGACAAGGGTTTGGCCTCAGTTTCAGGTCTTCCAGAAGTTTACTAAATCTGTCACATAGAAGAGTAATAAAAGATGGGTGAATACAGACATGTGTTCTTCGTTTTCAACTGCCTTGTTTCTGTCCTACAAGAAATTAATTCTGTTAACTACTCTCGTTACCCTTTAGAGAGAAATACAGGGAAACTTTTTCATGTAGTAAGATACCTAATGTAAGTACTGGAATTCTTGTGATAAAAGAAAATTAGCTCTGGCAGAGCAGCAATTGCATTTACTTTGAAGCAAGCTCATGAAGCTTCTGACATGCCAGCTTGAAAATTGCACAGACTTTTACAGAGATTGCTTTGTAAAACGTGTCCAGTTTCCAGTCTGCTGGTGAAAATGCCTTTTGTCTCAAAGCTGGCAAAGATTTAAAAGGGCAGGCGGAGAGAAATCTGGGATAGGGAGGCAAAAGTGCTGAATGTGACTTTTTTGTCTATTTGTTTGACTGGAGAAAGTATGGATCCTTTGGATGGTAGAAACAAGCGTTTCCTTCACAAGTGTAGAAGCAGCCTGAATTCTACAACTGCTAGCAGCCTAGGAAGTTTAAAATGTGAATAATTACTCTCAAAATGAAAGGAATGGCTGAGGAAGATGGTCACTTCTTAGAGGAGGACAACTGTGACTTGATTTGACTGGACTGTCAGGTGGCATACACCATTAAGTAAAAATCCACTGGAATGAGGCAGAGAGAGAAACTGCTTCAACAGGCTAGCCGGGAGCATGCCCCGGCTCCTTCTCTTGTAGCAGGTAGCCGAGGGACCCTGTCCCTGCTGCTCGATGCTGCTTCCACAGGCGGGGTTTCCTGGTGACCCACTGTTAGAAACCAGGGTGTGGTGGCAGTGTGGTAATAGAAAACCACTTGGCAATATCTGTGAGAGCATCCCACTGTCATTCGAGTTTGATTTGAATTGTAGATTAGATACTGAGGAGGATGCCATGAAAGAAAAGATAAGACCACTGTTTGGTTAAGCAGACTGCTTTTATTTCATTCTCCTATACAGGCCTATTCTAGCATTCTGATTATTACCATTTCTCAATCATTTAATCCAACGTTGCTCTGATCATTTGCAGGCAGTAATGCAAGGCACGGTACCTTTTCTTGGTACCTTCCTCACTGATCTCATCATGCTTGACACAGCACTTCAGGACTATATCGAGGTAAATTAAGGCAATTTCTTGAATCCTAAATATCCTCCCTGCCTTCCCAGCACTGAGCGTGTCTGTTCCTGTATCTTCTACCGGGTTCTTCTGCAGCTCTTAAAAATGGAGGAATCTGTTTTCAAAAAAAAGGAAGCCAGATGCGGTTTTATCAGCAACAAGAATCTTGTGTGAATTGGAGTGCTGTTATCTGAAGGGACAAGCTTAGCGTTGTATTTTGTCTTGTTTTCTTAGGTTAGAAAATGTGAAGAAAGTAGGCTTTCCATTATTCTGTTTCATTTTTCTGAAAACAACGTTTTAGGCATGCAGATTTATGTGAATAATTGGTAAAATGCACACAATCACAAATTCAGCACTGCAGACTGATCACTGAAGAGCTTTGGTATTGACTCGGGTGTGTCTGGGCCCTAAAGTGATTGAAGACTTGTTTTTTTTTCGTTTCTCTTTAGCTGAACAAGCAGGGGGAACCAATTTAGCACAGGAAGGGAAAAAGGACTGCAAGAGGGTCTGGTTGTTTAACAGAGACTGAGGATGGGGCCAGTTTTCAAAGGTGTTTGAAACCATAAGTAGAGACACTGCAGCCTTTGTTGTGCTGGTGTTGGTATTTATGATAAGAATGGGCAAATACAGTTCTCCCTGGGCTGGCAGTGGTTGCTGGGGTTTTTAGTGGTGGTTTGTTTGGCGGAACTGCACAGAAGCAGGCCTGCGTAAGGTTGCTGTACATCCATTTTCTTTGGGGCAGTTTCCCTCCTGTCCGTGCTTTGTGTTTACTTGGTGTTTCTGAAACTCCCTGGGAACACTGCTAGAGTCACAGCACAGGCAAGAGCCAAGTTTGTTTCTGCCGTGCAAAATCCCACTAGCATTCTTCAGAGCGGATCTCAACACAGCTTTTATGAGCATTCTTGCATTGGGCTTTTTTTCTGGGGCAGATTGCCCTATAGGCCGTGAGGACAGCTGTCCCTTGGAGACTCAGATGTATGAGTGCTGTGGTTTATACCAGATCTGGAAACAGGTATTTGGAGAAGGTCCTTGCTCGGGGCACGTCTGCGCTTTACATTAGCCTTGCTACTTCATGCTGTTTGTGATTAAGTTCAACTAAGCTTGTGTTCTTCTATTCTGATCCCTGCTCTTTCCTTCCAACAGGGCGGCCTGATCAATTTTGAGAAGAGACGAAGGGTAAGTTGAATGTTCTGTGATTTTTAGTTTACTGATACCCTCTTCTAGAGCGTTCTCTTGGCGAGGCCGTTTGTCATTGCTCGGGCATATACAACAGCTGTGAATTTTAATGCAAGTTCACAAGGAAAGAATAGACCCCTGAAATGCTGCGAGCTTCTGCCAAACTGTGAACAAACTGCAGAACGAGAACCTACTTTTTAGATGTGTGCAGTAGGGGAAGAGGAGCTGCAGGCCACTTACTTCCGTGGGAATTACATGCGGGGCATGCCCATTCCCTCCCTTTGGTGTTCATGGGAATGTGACAGATGTGTATGACCTGTGTGTTGAAACAGAGCTGGTGGCATGAGACCTTTGCTTTCCAGAAGATACAGTTTGTAAATATCTTCCTTCTGCTGCGGTAAACTATTTGTAGGTGAAAGGCTGCAGATGAGACAGAGAAATAAAAGCTGTCAGTCTTTCTGTTCAGCCTGATCCTCGTTGGTCAGAGATGAGTAATGTTATGTAGGAGTTAAAGGTTCTGTCTGAATGAAGTCATGCCAAATCTCCATTCTGGGGTCTGAAAGCAGTCTTGGGAGTTGGCTGTGATGGAGCCATTTCCTCCCCTTAACTGCTCCCAGCTCTACAAACCACTTCTTGGACTTGCCTTGCATGTACAGCTGCATGGCTCAGGGTACTAATAACGGGATACGGGAGCTTCTGGTTGGTCATCGGTCCAGCTTCATACAAACCAGTGGCAAAGCCGCCCTCTGAACCAGGCCGAGTACTCAGCTGCATTCCTGCATCCCGATTCTATAACCTCCTCTAACACGAGGGGGTATTAAGAATTATTGTGGCAAAGCGTGTGTGCAGGTGGAGTTAGAGAAGAGCTGCACGTTCTAGTCACACGTGTTACGGGTAGCATTTCATGTTCCTCTGGTGCAAGTGTGAGTGCACAACGTGAAAAGCCGGGGACAATCAGACTCTCTGCTTTCGTCGCAGGCACCCCTAATTATTTACCCTCGCTTGCTGTCTGAGAACCACCTAAGCACAGGGCATGGTTTGTCTCTCACAGCTGGTCTGGCCCGAGCAGGGGTCAGCAGGTGGGGTAATCTGAAGACTTTATGACCCTTTGCTACCCTCGTTCCTAGAGGAACAACCAGCAGTGCTGCCGTTCGGTGGGTTTGCACTGGCATTGCACTTCAGTTAGTACTTGGGAAAAGCGCTGTGGTGAAGTGCGATTCCTTGTGTTTGTCTTCTGATTTGTGCTTCTCTGAAAATGTCACAATTCAGTAAACATTTTGGATGCTGGGGGGAAAAAAAAAAGACAAGACTTCGTTGTTTGAAAAACTGGTTCTGGAAATAGTCACTCGACTGAAACTGAACTTCAGGTCAAACGAAGTTTGTCCTGGATCTGTTGTTGCCTGTGTTTAGTATATGAATGAGTGAATTTGGGTTTGTGTTGTTTTTTAATTAGAATTCCCATTTGATTCTTTATTTTTTTTTAGGAATTTGAAGTAATTGCCGAAATTATGCACTTGCAGTCTGCATGTAACAGCTACTGCTTGACACCAGACCCAAAATTCCTCCAGTGGTGGAGCAGACAGGAGCATTTAACTGAGGAGGAGAGGTAGGTTCTCAGTCCAGCCGGCGAAGCAGGCTTTTCTTAGCCCACACCCCCCTGCAGGGAGGTTGTGTCAGCCTTGAGCTGTCCTCTTACAGGGACTTACATGTACTGCTGCTCCAGGAGGGTGGAAGTACCTCTGTCTTCTGCTAACCAGCTGTAGAAACCCTGTTAAACATTTAGCAGGGGTTTTTGGAGACTGGATTTTTTTTTTTTTTTTTTTTTGAGATTGGAAATGAGGCTTCTGACTTTGAAATCTGATAGTCTGTTGTGTCTGGGCTGTCTGTATGCCCAGAGGCACGCTCAGAGGCCGATCCTAGGGGAGGTCGAGATGCAGGCACTGAGCGTTGGGCTGGTGGATGCAGGCAGCAGGTAGCCAAGGCAACGCAGAGCTGGCTGAGCGCTCATCAGATAAACGTCTCCCGGGTGTTTGGGGTGGGTTTTGCAGCCCTGCTGAGTTCTGTGCTACGGTACATGCTGCTAGACCAACGCAAGGCAATTTATTTTCTGCACTCTAATATTTCCACTAGGTATCTGAATACCACTCTGCTGCACTAAGAGTGTAAGCATAGATACATACTGCATTGTACTGAGTCATAGTGAAAAAAAGTCAGCTTATCCAAGATTCACATGTTAAGTATTTTCTTGACTATTTTTTTTAAATAAAATGATGACTGTTATCCAAAAAAGCACTAATTTTTAAAATTGTTGTAAAGAAGTGAAATATCCCCTTCATCAGGGTAAAGTGTAGAGCGCGCTGTGTTCCTCTTTGTGGGGTTGCAACCTTTGGTGAAGTGGGAATAACTGAAGGCTTCTCAAATATCTTGAGTATTACTGCTTTGAGATACCTAACTAATCGTCTTGTCTGTCAAAATTAACCGGGTGCCCTCTGTTCTGCAGTTACAACCTTGCACGTGAGATTGAAGCAGCTGCTGACACTGGCACCCCATCGCCGAAACCTCGGAAAAGCGTGGTGAAGAGGTTGAGCCTGTGAGTACGATGGGGCAAAGGGTATCTGGTGTGTTAATATGAACCTGAATAAATCAAACAAGCAGTGCTTGTTTTACCCGCTGAAAAACCTGGCTGGGGATGCAGACCACTGCAGTACATTAAGGAGACACCATCAGCTAGAAATGCAGACTTCTGTCTGAAGCTGTCCTTGCTGCTGCTGTTGTTATAAGTAGTCATGAGGATTATTAATGATGAAAGAGATTAGAGACAAAAAAGCCTTCCTAAGGTGTCAGAAAAAGGAATCATTTTAGGGCTGGATTATAAATTCAATATCTATTGTGTAATGACTTCCCTGAATGCAGAGGCAAAACAGAGTAGATGAGGATAAAGTCTGGCCTATTATTAGTCTAATTTGCTCACACTTGCAAAAATTCCTTGCAGGATTTTAATTTGAAAATTAAGGTTAGCAAAAGGGCATTTGATAATAGAAACAATCTGCCCAGCTGCCTTCAGGTTAGAGAAGGAAAATAATCATGGGGACATGGTTCAATTGAGTTTAATACTGCAAAGGTTCAAGCAGGAGGCGGTGGAGAACAGGGGCATGCAGCTAAGCAGACACAGGAAAGAACAGACTAGCAGGAATTCATGGCAAGCTGCAGGAAATGAAAGCAGAGATCAAGGGCGGAAGTAAAACTAACTTAAAGGTGAGAAATTTGAACCTGATGCGAGAGGAGATACGAAAGGACTCCCGCATACCAGTGGCATGATCAAGATGAGGTGGGGAGATGATGAATTTAAGAGCACTATCAGCTCCTAACTGTCCTTTCCTGCTCGGTTCTTGTGGCCAGTTTCCTCAGAACAGGCAGTAGCCATTTCACTTCACATCAGCACTACTGCAGGCTAGGGTCTGAAAGAAGAATGAATGGATGTTTTCAATCTAGAGTTTTGAGTTCTGATAAGCAAGAAAAAAAAGTCCAGGCAGCTGTTTGGAAGGTGTTTCAATTAGTCCGTCTGAGTTCCATTTTGCGTAGTCCATCTGGCTGTGAGAACGTGAGCTTTGAAGATGACAGTGCCTGAGCTCTCGGTGGCCTGTCATGGGTGTCTCCCTCGGCACGTGCCTAAGCTGCGCGTAAGAACTGTCGCTGCGGAGCACAGGCTTTATTCTCTTGTTTCTGACGGCGTTTCAGTGCTGCAGTATTGTCATTTACTGCATGGAGTTTGTTTGCACTGTGCAGCCTTTGTCTAAAGAATTGTTTCATCTGCACTCTGAATGTATTTTGCAAATTAATACTGTAGAAAAGACTGGCATAATTCACCCCGGCAACAGGGGGTGACACCTCTTTAAATTGTTTTAAATCGTTAACTGCATGCCGACAGAGCATCTAATTCACCTGGCTTCTTTACTTTATGTCTTGTACAAGTTTGTTTCCTTTGACACTCCTTTAAATTTACTTGACCTGCATTTAGAAATGAGTCTTGGAGAGGGAGAGCCTATAATTTACACTTTCTCCTGATCTTCTCGTTGTGTACATCTCCATTCAGACTCTTAGAGAGAAACTGGTATCCGTGGCACCTTTACTGAGGGAAAGAATTTGCAGCGGGGAGGAATTGGCCTTTGGCAGACCTTTGCCTGGTGTTTGGCCACGTGTTACCTTTCTTGCACTCATGGCGACTGAGCAGGTCTTGTGTCAGTGGGACCCGGGTGTGACAGCAGTGTGCAGGACCGCGTAAGGTGCAGCCAGCTGCCATGCCTCTAACTCGCCCCTCCTCATCCCTTGGGTTGTAAACACATCAGGTTTACAAGCTGTCATTTCCTAGCAAGTGAGGCTGAAAATTCAGCAGACCGAAGAGTCTTGTTTGTGGTACTTGGGCATTAGCTCAGCTTTTGGCCTTGCAGCTGGTGGGTATGCCAGGTCAAGAAGGTATTGTGTTAGGGTGTAACAGACTCTCTTGACAAACCGTATGAACAGCATAGAGGAAATGGAAACAACAGGCCACTCAAGACAGGAAAGCAAAACAATGAAACAGTGCATAAGAACTTTGAGCCAAGTGACCGCCTTGCTCAGGCCAGCTCTGTTCTGCTTTCACTTACTGGCTTTTATGCTTTCTTTTCTATACTAGACTGTTTTAGGCAACTCGACATCAAAGGCCTGCTGCTGGAGCTGATCTATTAAGTTCAAACAAGCTGTGGCTAGCCTTTCCACTCTATTTTTTGGCAATTCCTCCTAAAGTGTCCACTCTCTCCACAATGATAACATGGTCTCATGTTCTGAATGAATTTTTTCTTTTCTGGCATTTTGTTACTTATCTTAGTGACAGCAGCAACTACTGGTTTTTCTTTTTCTGCTAGTAAAACACCTTTTACAGCAGAGGCAATCATAGCTGCTTGGGCATTCTGTTCTGCCCTGGAAGCACGTAGTAGCATTTCATCAACAGGAGCTCCATTTAGTAAACCTGCTAGTATAGTCCTTGTTCTGGTATTGGCATTTTCAAAAGCTAACAACCGAAACATAGTCTTTCATTTCATCAGGTAAGTCCGCTTGATCTTTCATAGCTTGAGATAGTCGATCAATACAGGCACTGTATATGGTTCTGTAAGTCCTTGTCGAACAGCCGCAAATGGAGCTGTTTTTTTTCCCTTCAGGTATCTGCAGAAGAACCCGGTGGGCTAGCTGTTGTGACATTTGGTGAAAAATTGGAGGGAAAGTCACCTGTACGGCCGTGCTGGCATATGCGCCCTGACTCTACAGATACAGTACAGATACCTACAGTCCCAGCATAAAATGGATCGTTCTGATCACGTTGATGCTTATTTAGTTCAGTAATTACAAGTTGATTCCATGTTCTTTCCCAAATTAAATGTTGAGAAGGAGTCAATAAAAGTGAAGCAATGTTCTGAGAATCAGCAGGTACCATCAAATCCGCTGTAATTATATATTTTATAATGTTCTTTGCTGCTCCTGATTTTAATCCATAAGTGGTTACTGTTTGTTTTGCTTGCTGTAAAATTTTCCAATCACGTGGTTCCCACTTCCCGACTCCCCCTTCAGTGACCACGGGGCAGGCTAAAGATCCAACTGTCTGCCAGTCTCCTTCTAAAATAGCATCTCGGACTACTCCAGTCCATCGTCGCTGCACAGGATCAGTGTCGGAGGTTGGATAGGATGGAGGTCGTTGTATAGTCGGAGCTGTATTTGTTGTGGTTGGTGGTGGTGGCAGTGGTGGTGGTGGTGCAGAAGGAAGTGCAGGGCCTGAGTTGGAGTGCCACCAAGTGGTAGATTTTAGAGTCCTTTTTTGTGTCAATACAGGGATGTAGCTCCTCCAGCTTTTTCATTAGTTGATGTAACAGTTGGTCATTTTCTAAATCGCCTGCAGCAGGAACTGTTGGAGGCGTGTTACTGCCAGAGTTGTTGGATGATGACCAAGAAGAGGAGGAGGAGTGTGAAACTGGAAGGGACGAATATAATCGTGGGCGGCAACTAGATCCGCTTTGCTCCGCCTCTTCTTTTGTAATTTCCCTCATCTGAGGGGCAATCTCTTTCACTTCCGCTTTACTCTCAGTTGAAACTGAAACTTTGCTGCTTGTACCACCCCCTCCTGCACGAGCCGCAACTTCTGCTGCGGATGCAGCGACGGAACCCGACGTACCACGAACAGGCAGCTTAGTGACATCGAGACCAAAAAATTTCGCTACCGGACGACGTGGGGTGGTTGCTTTATTTACTTCTGCTTTATCTGGTTGTACCGCCTCTATTGCTGCAGCGGCCACCTTCCGCTCAGCTTCCATCTCTTGTAAAGCATTAATCACTTCCCGCCACACCGATCCAAGTTCCTTTGCTTTTTTTCCTGCTTTTCCACCCTCTATAGTAAAATTCCACAGTAAATCTCCTACAGCCCTCCATTGAGAGGGATTAAATAACATAGAGGCGCTGAGGCAAAGCTGTGGCTCCTGCGCCCATTGCACCAAGTCTTTTAGCTTGGACTGGCTCACATCACTACCTCTCTTAGAGAGTATACTTGTGAGGAGCCATATCGCTGCTTCCACTTCTTGTGCCATAGCAGCTTACCTTCGCAGAGGACAGCCTGCAGAACCGTCTCCTAACTCCAGAAGTGCGTCTATGTGCCGGCTTCTGTGTTTCTCTGCGCCGTTTCTATCCGAAGTTCTCCGTTCATCGCCACGTCTCGGTCGATGTGTTAAGAATAACGAGGTCCCTGTTCGGGCGCCATCTGCCGATGGATAGAGCCCGGATATCAAGAATAATACCAACGTGGTTTGCAAGCTCGATCCAATTTTATTAAGTACAGAGCATCTTACATACTGTTAGAGAGTGACTATGCGAAGGCAAACAAACTGTGATTGGTTCTGTGCTACTGTCCACACGATATTATTCATATTTCATTGGTACAACGTAAGAAGCACACGCGAGAGGCGTGAGCCGTGGACCTACTACTTGAGGTTTCAACGTCACGCCTTATCTCTAGTTAAAAGAATTTGCTGAACAATAGCTCTCTATGCAGTGGCAAGTCAGAGAGGAATGCTGAACAGCAGTTCTTTCTACAGAGGCAAACAGCAGAGAATTGTTCATTTCAGTATCAAGGACCATGTGACTGTTATCTTCCAACAACTTCTCCACAACAGTACAGACTGGAATTTTTGGGGGGGTTGTTTTGCACGTGAGCCGAGGAAGGTGACAGCCTCACCTAGAGGGGAAAACAGGACTGCAACGTTTGTCTTAAGAACACCGCACAAGCCAACTCTCTTTGCGAGAAAACATTTTCCTTTGTGCCAGTATTACACAGAAGAAGGTCTGAATTTATTTTTATAAAACGGGAGAAGAAAAGTTTCAATGCAGTTCTGCCTGAACCGAGGAGGAGGTCCCAGCCGCCTCCAGCTGACTGACGGGAACACTGGTTTGCGGGAGGTGTGGGTGAGCCAAGTGCCACAAGCAGTTGCTGCCTTCAGGAGGGATTTACATTCATGAAAAAGCAGGGCGGGTGCATCCCCAAAACACTCATCCCTGGAGACAGTAGAAACTGCAAGTGGGTCTGTTGCTTTCACACAGCTGGCAAACTTCTTTTTGCGCTTGTTCCATGCCAGAAAATTACCTATTTGGGGTTTTTTTTCCAAAGACCTTTGAAAGAATGGACTGCACTTGCTTTGGGATGAATGTCATGGTTTGTCCATGAACAAGGCAAAGAACCACTCCTTGTCTGGATTTAGGTCTGGTCTTAATGCCGCTACAGGGCGTTTTTTCTTTCACTTTGCTAACCCGTTGTACAGAAATCGATGCCTTTTGCCTGTACTCTGGAAGGACCGATGTACCTCTTTGTAACGTGCAATCACTCTTCAAGAGCAAAACTTTTAACTCACGTTTTCCTTCATGAGGGGCAACTACATGACCTTTTATTTTAAAAGTGGGTATTGAGAGGAGATAACCGGGCCTTAAACATTACCCCAACCACCCAGAGATTTTGATACACTCGTAGCATTATTATGGGTCATCTACAGGCAGCTCCCTTGCTCTTGATGTATGTCTGTTAAATGAGTTTCCTGAATGGTACATCCTTTCAGCTGCAATAAAGAATTCAGCTGGAATGTTATCATCTGTTCTCTGTGAAACTTTAAAGAACATATTTCTTGAGTCTCTTACCAGAATACAGCCTTCCTTGAAAGGATAGTTAGGAGTTTTATTTTTAAAAGCCATAAATGAGACATTGGATTGTAAGCAGCTCTTACTGAATAGGCTGTCTTTGAGATACATTAGTCTGAGTTAAAACAAACTCAAATACTTAATGATACACATGCCTGGGTCTTTTTTTTCCCCACCGGTTCTGTAGCAGAGATTTTCAAAACTGTGCGCAATTAGCGATAAACTCATGACGCAGTGTTTGCTTTACTATGTTCTGTGTGAAGTTTTATCACCTCTGTTGACAAGTAGCACCATGTAGGTCCTAGTCTGAATAGTTTAAGGACTCCCACTGTTTCCCTGTTAGGAGGGTGAAGGAAGCGAGTTTGTAACTGAGCCTTAAACTTTGCCCAGAGTTAGGATAAGATTACCACAGAAGAAGTTCAGTTTTCTTTGCGTTTCAGTGTAAGCGTGCACTGATGTCTGTGCAGTACCATTTGCAAAGCACAGCACTGCTCACTCAGAGGGGGTATGTCTGTACTAAGCTGAAAGGTGAATGTTCTTGATTTTAAAATTACAAAAATGTTGTATATGAAAAAGATTTTTTTAATTGCTTACCTGTAATCTTTATACAATAAGTATATAAACTTTTTTTCCACTAATATTTGCCTGGAGTGAATCTGTTTTCTTAAGACTTTATTACTGCATGTCAGTTGTGGGGTTTTTTCCTACCTCACACCACTTCCCTCACTGTCACTCTTTCCAACTTCATCACTTTTACTGTTTTAACTGTTCTCAACTTCTTCCAGCTCCCACAACCCATCTCCCCTGCCACCCAGAGAACTTGAAATGCCATATTTTAGCCGTAACCCTTCAGCTACAACCTTCCTATACCTTTTTTTACTCTGCAATCGTGCATTTTCTTTTGAATTCCTAAAAGTTTCTATGAGGACGGCTTCTGTGTTTCTTCCGCACAGTGGCTGGAAGGGCTGTCCAAGTAAAGCAGTCTCTCACCCACGTTACCCACGGAGGGGCAGCAGCTCACCACGAGCCATACGTAGTCCAGTCACACATTGCAGGAGTGCAGCGAGCTTGCTGAGAGCTCCAGGGCAAAGCAAAAGCGATCCCGGTGCATCAGTCACGCACGCCAACCCGAGCCTGGCGCCTCAGTTTGCGCAGGCAGGGCCAGCGGACAGGGCGCAGTCCATCTCCTGGGTCTGGAACTTATCCGAGCCAGTTTCATCTTATCGTCCTCCCCGAGTAGACTGAACCATGGCCTCCACTCGCGTCAAAACCACCACCAGAAAGAACGTGGCGACCCAGACGGAGCTGCCACGCAAACACGCAGCGGTGCAGGTCCCGGGCTGCAGGGAGTGCCTGAGCCTGTCAGTCCTGCCGGAGGGCTTCATACAAACCAGTGGCAAAGCTGCCCTCTGAACCCGGCCGAGTACGCAGCTCCATTCCTGCATCCTGATTCTATAACCTCCTCTAACACGAGGGGGTATTAAGAATTATTGTGGCAAAGCGTGTGTGCAGGTGGAGTTCTATCCCAGAGTCAAAGAAAGGTAAACGACCAACAACACTGCAAATAACAAATAAAGCACAGTCCTAACCAAGCACATGATAAAGGCAACAGTAATAACAACACTATCAATTAACAGTTTTTAAGCAGACATATTCAAACAAAATGTGTCCCGGGCCGGGCCGAGGGATGTGCTTCCAGCCTTTGGGAACTGGGGGGAGAAGGTGGTTGTTCACACGAACAGGTACAACTGCAAGACGGTTTACACGGACGCTTACAGGATGACCACATACATACCACACGGGAAAAATACAGCAAGAGCTAACAGAGCACCTGCCACACAATTAAGTGTCAACAGGGTATATATTCCGGTGGCTGTTGTGGCTGAAGATGGCACTCTGACTCGCCGGGGCGGGGGGGGCGCGGGTTGTCTGCCTACGCAGCAGGAAAATGAAATTCCACACCCCCAGCCTAGCGTGCAGGCGTGGTTTAGGCCTTGGTACTTCCACCTCGCCTTCATGGGTCCAGTAATGACCTTTTAAAGTGCAGGCCCCATTAGCAAAGGGACCTTCCCTCGGAACCAAGGGAGAGGAGAATGGTCACCCAAAGCAATTTTTGCAATGATAGACAACGCATCCTAAAAACGTTAGTAAGGCAACGAACATCGGCACTGCACAAAAATTTAGATTTACATAAGGATCCCTCCTCATGACTCAGGGCATCTGTCTCCAGGAGCGCTGACCTGCAGGAAAAAGGAAGGAAAAGCTTCTTGGTTCGTTTTGTGAACCGGGAGTGGGTTATAATTAGAAAGATGGGGCAATCCACCTTGTATTAATTTTGTGCTCCTTTCCATGAGCATCTTTGGCTTTCCAGGTATACTTGTTTATTGGTGTATCCAATACCAACGATACCGCTCCCACTGTTGGCAGTTCAACTAAGACAGGTTGTCTGGGAGAAATGAGATGGATTTCTGGGGTGCTTGGCTTTCAACTCCTACACCTAAATCTCTTAATTGTTGCAACTAACTTAGTTGCAGCTGGAATCTGCATGGGAGGTATTTTTACTTTGCCGCCCGTAACAGGTCCAGCACTAATAGAGTTTAACTCCGAATTGATACTGACTATCAGAAAGATTTAACGTCAGTCTTTCTGCACAGGTTGCCCTAGAGTTTGGCCATTAATTCATTTGTACTGCTCATGTACAAGTCACGTACATGTACTGATTCACTTCCCTTGCCTCGTGCAAAGGGCACAAGTCGGAAAGCAGTGCTCAATCCTCTTTCACCCCCCAGGAACCAGTGATCCACTGGCCCATAACACACCCCTCAGAGAGCAACCCAAATCTGCTCCGAGTGGGGGCTCGGGTGACAGCACAGACTCGGCCAGTGTTCCATCATGCGAGTTTAATCACCCTGAGCCTGAAGACGCCTGCATCGCTCCCGTAGGAACCGCTGATGCGTCTCAGAAAAAGGTGCAGTCTGTGCCTTGTTGCCAGAAGAAGTAGCCTGAGAGAGACTGTCGACACTGCCAGCAGGGCCCAAGCCTGCTTGTCGTGTCGAGAGCATTGCTTTTAGAGGAATGGAGAGACTCTAGATATAAATGTGTAAAAATGAAAGCAACCCAGTCAGGATTTTTGCACAGTTCCCTCTGTGTTGCTGAGATACAAGGCAGACTGAAGCTCTCCTTCCCTGAAACCAGATTTTCTTGTGGTGCCTGTTAGTGGAATTGCACGAGGTTAATTTTTCTTTCAGTCCCTCGTTGTGCTTTTTGAGAGGGATGGGGCAGGCTAGCGGGCAGCATTTCTACCTGTGGGAAGTGGGGTGAGGAGCACGTGGCAGCATGACGTTAGCAGTGACACGGACAAGAGGATTTGTGAGCGCCCCCCAACCAAAACCCACTGAAATGGGAGATGGGATCAGCTGAAGAGGAGTAAGCTCAACAGCTAGACATTTCCTCCTCCAATACCTCAGGTCTGATGAATTATTCTGCTGTTAGCAGCCTGCTGTTGTGTCCATCATTCTCAGTCAGCTGCGGCTGTTAAAGGGAGTTTGACTTCTGCGGCGGGCGGAGGAAGCAAGCAGCCGATTCAACGTGAATGATAGAGCAAGCTTCAACTTTATTGAAAGAAATCACACCTTATATAAGCACTCTACAATAATCACGCATACTACTCACAAATCTATTGGAGACATGTAAAACATTATCATATCCCAGCCCCCTGCAGCACTTCAGGCATGTCACAACACCTTCCTTCTTCTGGCCTGCCCTCTTTCCCATCACACTCAAGGCCATTGTGTACCTCAGTTTCTCTCTTGGTTAACGTAACAGTCCTTTGTAAGCATAACTGTACCCTGGGTTTTTTCCTTTGTTTACCTCAGATGGCTGCAATCAGCTCCTGCAGAGACCCGTGGCCTTGCTCTCTGCAAGCCGTTCTCCAACAATTCCCCCTTTTTCTTTTTGTGCAGGCTGCACAAGCATAAATTTACTAATATTTCTCATTATACAACTATATGCTATTTTAATAATTACTACAATCAATAATACTATTCCTAATCACCGCAATAAACTGTTAAAGGTACCCTATTAAGTACAAAGCATCCCATATTACCTATGTTCAAGGGATATGACTAAATACTAGAAAATAAACAGTGAGGAAAATATGGAATAGCACACTTAATTAATAGAAGTACTAACATTCAGATCCGCAATTGCTAGGGAACCCTGGATACAGCGAGAATTTAGAATGCCCTTCCTCACAAACTGGAAACCCTACGTGATGCGTCCATCCGTAGGTGAGGCATCCAAAGTCGCTGCAAGCAGGTCCAGCCTTCAAAGCAACAAGCCAAAATAACTGGCAACTTTCTTTGAGCGGAAACATCTGATTTCATCCTCCTGTTGGGTTCCACCTGGAGCCTGGCCAGTACTCCAGGGGGAAAACCAAGGGAGTTTCTAAATAAGGTTAAACACTTGAGCTCTTAATTCTCAATGTTACTAAACACAGAAAGTGGAATACACATATTCTTGCGGTATCTTATCCTTATTAATAACTACATTTTCTCTAAACTACATTTTGCACAAGCGACTAGTAAGCTTATATATTTCATTAAGGAGTTACAATTACTGTTAGCATTTTCTCTTAAAAGAATTGGCAACTGTAGTGTAGTTTGTCCTGTTGCAGTAGCAAACATTACTCAGACATTCTGCTTGAACGATCAGTCGAAGAGACCGCAAACTGTCCGCACAGGGGCACTCACAGCACCCACAGCTGGATCCCGAGTGCTGGCTGCCTCTCACGCCTCAGCTGTGGTTGCACACACCTTGCTGGTGACCATTGGAGACTAAGACCTGTGGAGACGCAAGCATAACTTCTTCCCCAGGTTATTAAAGAAAATGGTCCTTCCCAGTTACCCCTTACTAGGTTTTTGTTAACACTTGAGCTTTGCTTTGGACTTCTTGTTGATCTGGTATCTGTGATGAGAAATGACACAATATTGGTGACACCTGTAACACAGGGGAAATGTTTAAAATGTTCATGACATATAATGCCTTATTTAGCCTTTTGTGAGGTGTAGATTGGTATCTTGCGTCTTGCCCCTTTGTTGTTATTGTTGTTGCAATAGACGCTTTAGCTTGCTAGATGTATGCTTCACAGTGGCCTGACCAGCCGGTGAATGGGGAATGCAGGTCAGACGCTTGACTCCCCACTGTATGACAGGATGCAAACAGTGCTCCAGGAAAGGTATTAACAGACACCTGTACATATTTTAGTATCTGAAATGCACCTAAGTGAGTGACAACAGATTGCTATAATTCTGAGGAGGTGAGTCCCCAAGAGTCAACACCACTTCCCTGTTGAAGAGACGGAGTCTTTCTGGTATTCAGGGCAAGTTGCAGTGATGTCTTTAGCCTGATGCCTTGATAAAGAAACCTGGTTTTGTATTGCTCTGGCATTCTGGTGGAAAAAATGCATGCGTTTTACAGCAGAGCAAATGGTTGACCGGGAGCCAAGATCTCTCCCCCCTTTTGTTTTTGCAACAGCACTTTCAAGATCTGGCGTGCTCTTTCTACGATGGTTTGTCCTGTGGGGGAATGCAGTACACTTGCGATGCTTGTTAGCTATACGGTGAAGATCTTGTTTTGCTTTCTCTGTAAGTACTTTGGGTGATGTCAGTGAAGGATCTTTTCACAAAATATCAAATAAGCTATGCAGATCATCATGAGTTAGGCCCACGACGGCTGTATCTAATTTATGGTTCCTAACAGTGACTGTAAATCTTTTAAAGTCTTAATAACAGTTTTAAGTTGTTGCAGGACAATACACACAGGTGATTCGGTTTACAAGGTTAGTGTCAGGGTGGGTTTCAGGGTGGGTTGTGCTACAGTGGTGATTAAGACAAACTTGATCCAATTTGAGTTCCTCGTTGAGTCATACAGTTATGACCCCAAAATGCAATAGGGGTTTTCCAATATAAATGGATGGATATTTGCTACCCAATTTTCTGGGCCTCTTACATGAATGAGATCCTTGCTTTAAATTGTTACAGCATGACCACCAACCCTGAAAAGCATTTGAGTTACCGGAGCTAACAGCCAATCTGCTCACAGATATTATGGTTAACATCTGCACCAGTATCTAAAACGCCTGTCAGCTCGACAGATTTTTCAGCTTTAACGAGAGTACATTTTACCAGAAGTGAACCTTGTGTTACTGTTTTAGTCAAAAAAAATTTAAGGGGTACCTGCTGATCCAAATCCCGAGTAATTGCAGCTTCTTTAACAAGCTGAGCAATTTTTTACTTTTTTGTTACTGAACATAGGGGTACAGACCATAATTTTGATTTTTCTCTTCATAATCAGCATCTACGACCCCTGGTAAAACAAACAACCCCTGTAAGGTTGCGGATGACTTTTTAACAATATTTTCAGAGGTGCACTCTCTCCGCAGAGTATGCACCTAAATTCAAGATAACAGTCAACACAGAATTACTGCCTCCCGTTAGAGGAGGTATTTTACCTGTAACACTGAGAACACGGAGCCCAAACAAACCGCAGCACCGATGCCCCAGCGGGCGGGCACTAGGACCCTGTAGCTCCTCGGCGGCCGCTCCCTTGGCCGCAGAACTCCGCGGCTGCAGCGGCCGCGTCTCGCGCACACACACACACACACACACACACAGTCGCACAACTGCACGCAGGAGCTCCTGACACTCATCACTCACAACATAAAATGACAAATATGACAAATACGAGGACTCCATTAAGAACATCTAAAGCCTGTGCTGCACAACCCTGCCGCTTTTGGCGGGGGGGTGCCGAGCGCGCAGTGCCGGGCTCAGCCGCAGGCGGCCGCTCCGCGGGGGGGTCGGGGAGGCCCCGGGCCGCCGCCGCCAGCTCCGAACGCCGAGCACAGAGATGTACACGCTCGGTTTTTCAGATTTTGATTTTTCAGAGTACTGTGCCGGCGTGAATGCCGTTTTTTCTTAAAAGTGTTAGCCAGTTTTTATGGGGCCAGTCGAGATCCCTGAGCCATCGCCTCCAGTACAGCTGTCGTAGTCTGAGATTTTGCAGCCCGTTCTTATTAATGCTTTTCTCTAAATCTTTAATAATAGAAAAATGCCGTTTTTCCCAACGTGGCTGATGACTCGGCTCATAGCTTACAGGAGTAAGAATTTTTCTTGCCATGTCCGTATTCCCTTGCGCCAAAGTTTTTTCGCCTCACTTTTATGTTTTTTTCACCTCAGTTTTATCTATGGATCATCCCCAATTAAAGGAGGACACAGACCAGACAGTCCAGATTCTTTTTCAGGATTTACAGCATCAGGGTCTAAAAGATTATCACGCCATTCTGCTTCTTTAAACAATAAATTTGGCTCTTTAAAGTGTCCCTTAGCCTTGCCCAGACCGATCAGCGCGGCTAAGTCTTTTAACGGACCTACTCCCTGCTTTTCTAAAAAGCAAAAAGTTTAAGGGCTACCTCTCGTTCCTTGTTCCTGCCCGGGCAAAAATTCCTTAAATTCCTGGTGCAGCTTGACGACCTTCCTTAAAGTCCGATCAAGTAGCCAACAACCAGTGAAGGCTTTTCCTGGGTAATCCCTATTCAGCCTTTTATTCCTGTGGCCTTTCCTGGGTAATATCCCTATTGCGGCCTGGCCTTTCCTGGGTAAATCCCTATTGCGGCCTATTCCGGGGTAGCCCTCCCCGGATTGCAAAACCTCCTGAAGCTGGACCAGCTGCTCCAATGTCAGACTTACAAATCCCGACGCTTTAGGAGATGGCACACATCTACTGCCGCCGGCAGCGACTTTATCGCCTTCCTGCTCCGAAATCCGTCCTGCCGCTTCCTGGGTTCCGTTCGGTGGAAAAGCAGAGTTCGGGTAACCCTGTTCGGTGCGCCACTTGCGGCGGGCGGAGGAAGCAAGCAGCCGATTCAACGTGAATGATAGAGCAAGCTTCAACTTTATTGAAAGAAATCACACCTTACATAAGCACTCTACAATAATCACGCATACTACTCACAAATCTATTGGAGACATGTAAAAGGCTACATTATCATATCCCAGCCCCTTGTGGCATCTTCCTTCTTCTGGCCTGCCCTCTTTCCCATCACACTCAAGGCCATTGTGTACCTCAGTTTCTCTCTTGGTTAACATAACAGTCCTTTGTAAGCATAACTGTACCCTGGGTTTTTTCCTTTGTTTACCTCAGATGGCTGCAATCAGCTCCTGCAGAGACCCGTGGCCTTGCCCTCTGCAAGCCGTTCTCCAACAGACTTCAGCAGCCCTGTGCTCACCAAGGACAGCCCAGCTGCAGCCAAGCTGCGCCTGCAGCCTGGGGAAGGTGTTTTCTGGGTGGGAGAGCACGTGTGCATTAGGAGCAGCCTAACCCTGCATGAGGATAGGGAGGCACTGCAGAGAGACTTGCATAGATTGGATCAGTGGGCCAACGTCAACGAGATGAGCTTCAACAAGGCCAAGTGCCAGGTCCTGCACTCGGGCCACCACAACCCCCTGCACAGCTACAGGCTTGGGGAGGTGTGGCTGGAGCTGTCTGGAGGAGAAGGATCTGGGGGTTCTCATTGACAGGCGGCTGAACAGGAGCCAGCAGTGTGCCCAGGTGGCCAAGAAAGCCAACGGCATCCTGGCTTGTGTCAGCAATAGTGTGACCAGCAGAAGCAGGGAGGTGATAGTCCCCCTGTCCTCTGCACTGGTGAGGCCACACCTGGAGTGTTGTGTCCAGTTTTGGGCACGTCAATACGAGAGAGATCTCGAGGGGCTGGAGCGGGTGCAGAGGAGGGCAACGAAGCTGGGGAAGGGCCTGGGGAACAGATCCTATGAGGAGCGATTGAAGGAGCTGGGGCTGTTTAGTTTGAGGAGGAGAAGGCTGAGGGGAGACCTCATCACTCTCTACAGCTCCCGGAAAGGACATTGTAGGGAGGTTGGTGCTGGTCTCTTCTCACGGGTGATGCGTGACAGAACAAGAGGGAATGGCTTTAAACTGCAACAGGGGAGGTTCAGAGTGGACAGGAGGAAAAAATTTTTCACAGAAAGAGTGGTGTTGCATTTCGGGTGAGAATAAATTTGGTACAAGATAAATCCCCTTGCGTTCTAGCCGGTCCTCAGAGATTAGAGGGGCCGGGGCGGCTCTACTTACACCTTCATAGGTATGTCAGTTGGGTTGTTGTTACGAAGGCTCTCACATAATCCACTAAAAAATAAAAAAATTATTATTAACACAATTAACTAGCTCTCCATAAATTACAGGTTCGAATGTCTGTGAGAGGAGCACAGAATGACTTCCTAGGGTTTAACGGCAACCCCAAACGCTTTATCACTCACCTGACAAGTGAGGGCTCTCAACCTCGAGGACCTGCTCAGGGCAGCGTCCCGAGCCAAGGCCCCTCGAGGAGTTTCCTTGGGCAGCATCCCGACCCAGGGGGAGAGTCCTCGGCCGCAGCTGCTGCTCCAGGGGACGAGCTCCAAATGGCTCCCCCCGGGGACTCCATCGATACCCAGGCCGAATCTGACCTGTGTCAATAGCGGCTCCCATTGGCCACAGGCCCCGATTGCCACGGAGCCCGGAGAACAAGGGCAGCCAGGAGCAGCAACCCCTCAGCAGCCAAGAAGCACCACTGGGCTGGTGCACCTGCCACAATCCACCCCGTGACTGCAGCCATAATTCGGCAGGTTTCCTTGAAGTGGCGGCGCAGTCACCTCTCGCCTCCAAGGTTAAAAGGCAGTGCGGTCCTGGTGAGTCTCCATGCTCGTTGTGGATTGTCATCCCTAGATGATTATACACTCAAATCTTAAAAAAAACAACCCCCCACCCATACAATGTATTACAATCAACACTGAAGGAAGCTGATTAACCGTTCTAACGAGGAAGATTCAAACAGATCCAGTTAATGCTTAATATGGCAACAACTGCCTCAAGTCTCTTGCCACTTTCTTCATTTGTTGACCTAAAGTGACATTAACACAACAGCACCAAGTTCAATCACATTCTTCTGAAGGATGCCAATTTCACAAGATTCATTCACCACCACTTTGTCAGCCGAGTCTTGGTTGTCCATATGGGTCACCATTGCCAGTCAGGATGTCGAAGTCATCTGTTCCTCCAAGATCTTAACAAAAGAAACAGAACTAGGCCTGGGGTCAGAACCCGGGCATCAAGTTGGAAATCAGGGATTATCCATCAGGCACTGCTTTGGTGAGTTTTTCCACCTTTATCTAAGGCCTCCCAGGCATGGAAACCCCCTAGATTTTAACAAGGTCACAAGCACAATGCCACAAGAGGGCAACTTCCCCACCGCAGGCTGGCCTGCATGTATTTTCAGGGGGAACCGGCCCTTATGATTGTCAAATATAGGAGCATCGTCACCTGATAATCCCATAGGACAAAACGCTCGCCTTCTTGGGTTCACGTAATGTCCCTGGCAGTTATTAACAATAAAAACTGCTTATGCGAACCTTACATCCCAGGTAGGTCGTGAAACACCGGCAGGCCTCTCGATCAAGCCATTAATTCGCTCAACCATGCCATCAGCTTGAGGGTAACACGGTGTATGAAACACCCACTCGATGCCTTGTGTGCCCACTCCTGGACCACCCCGACAGTAAAGTGGCTCCTGTTATCTGATTGACTTGAGCGTTTCCTTCTCTCTCTGCCGCGGGTGGCAAGAATGATCTCACTGTGTTACTGATTTTATTATCAACTGAAATTAAATTATGTTTAATTTTAATGTAAGTATAGAATTAAGGGATATTTTAGTAAAAATCATTTTACATTTTTTGTATTTTGAATCTAGCAACCGATTGCTACTCTAAAATCCCCTGTACAGCCCCGTACCAAGGCCGAAAGGATTGGTCATAATTGTTTAGTAAGAACGGTTAGAACCTAGGTAACAAAACATGAGGTGATTTGTAATCTGATTTATAATACATGTATAGGACTAGAAGAATGCAAGTAGTTGTCAAGGTCCAGGATTAATGAGAACCGAGGGAAGTAACCGTAACAGCTTGCAGGTACCTGCCAAGAAAACTGTGTCCTTAAGCAGAAGGTAATTCCGGCAGGGGGAGATCGCGACCACCGACTCATGGGCCACCTACTCACATTACACCCCAGACCCATTTCTGGACATTTCTAACCTTTACTGCGCAGAATCGGAAATGGGAGGAGAATATGTTAATGATTTCTTAGAAATTGTATGCTTATGTATAAAGACTTAATGAATATGTATGAGTAAGTTCTATATAAGATGTATGACCCTGGTGCCTGGTACGTGTTGTTGGTGAGAGCACTCCCCTACACGTCCGGCCGTCAATAAAGAAGTGTCTGCTTATCTACATCAAATTGGTGTTGATAAGTTATTTTTATCCCGGATTTCGGTGACAGTTTCTGGCGACCCAGATGGGACCTCGCTGAGAGAGACCGGAGGAGTCGGGGACCTGATCGGTTCCAGCCGGCACCGAGGATTACTCGGGGATACCCATCGATCCCCGATCCGTAAGGCTCTTCGCGACGTCCCCTGGATTTTGGTAAGACACTTCTCCTTTGCATTGGTTTTGTATTGGTTTTGCATTTGCATTGGTTTTGTATTGGTTTTGCATTCGTTTTGGAAAAGTGGGTTAGAGTCCCACTATATAAGCCTGCCTGTCAGACGCGGCGAAAGCTGCGCAGGGTTGGGCTAGAGGATCCTCGTTTGTTGGAAGCCTAGGCGTCTGCCCGTAAGACATAAGCGAAAGCTATTGCAGGGTTGGACATTTGGATTTGGAAACAAGAGAACCTATATGCTATAGAGTTCTCAAAGGTAGTGCCTCTAACGAAAAAGTTAGAAGTTTTTATGTACTCTATTGTGGGATTGGTTGTTTCGTCAATTGAATTTTGTGTAGTAATTAGGAACTGTGTTGCATTGTGTTATATACCTTTATTTGTCGTAGTAATGGTAGAAAGGTGTGAGTGTGTTTGTTAAGTGTGAGACGTGTAATTGAGCATGAAGTGAGTGTGGAGTTCGGATCCGCAGTTCTGTTATCCCACGAGGGGTGCAGCCGGAGAAGGACGAAGCGATAGACTTGAGCGAGTGATTAATTGTATATTGTGTTAACAAAATAACTGAACCATGGCATCTAAGCTGACTCATTTGTTTAAAAGCAAAAGTATGGGTAATCTTGCTGCAAATGACAAAGTTCCAAAAACCTCTCTGTTAGGATGTTTGTTAGCACATTGGGGAGATTTGCAGGATGATTTGCGAAAGAGTCAGATGATTGAATATTGTAATCATTGGTGGCCTCTGTATACTGTGGATGATCAGGAAAAAAAGGCCCATGAATGGGACATTAAATTATAATACCATTTTTCAGTTAATGCTGTTTTGCAGAAGGGAAGGAAAATGGAGTGAGGTGCCATCTGTTGATTTATTTTTTTATTTAAAAGGAAGGATTGGCAGAAAGAATGTAAGTTGATTAGTAAGGATAATTTAGTAATGGCTATAATTTCTGATGATAAAAAGGTGAAAAAGTGTTGTTCAACATATGAACTTGGAAAGACTGTTTGAAGGAAAGAATTGTTTCTACTGAAAAGGATGAAGGGCTGGAATTAGATATATGCCCTCCACAGAGAGAATGGCATCAGGGGCGAGAATATAGAGAACAGGTAGAGGAACCTGAAAGTAGTGGAATAGAAGATGTGGATGAAGGGTCGTCTAAGGTTGTAATTCATACCCCTGTATCTTGAAAGAACTCGGCAGCAGGTACAAACAACAGTTTCCCTGCGGCAGAGAGTTGGCAATGATGGGTCAGCGTATGTGAAAGTGCCTTTTTCAGTGACGGATTTGATGGCTTAGAAGCAGGCAGTAGAAGTGTATAAAGAGGATCCTGAGAAAACAGGCAGAGTAATAGATAATATGAACAGAACACAGAATCTGGATTGGAGTGATTTACAGGTGATTTTAGCTAATGTGTTAGATGATACAGAAAAACAGATGGTATTGAAGGCTGGTAAAGCACAGGCAGAAGTGACTGTATTGAGTAGGACAACAGGTAGAATATTAGAGCAGAATACTTCATCTGGGGATCTGCAGTGAGGATCCAAATAATGTAGAACACAGAGAAAGACTGAGTTGGTATCAGAAATGGATTTTATATGGAGTTAAACATGCCATGCCTAGGTTTCTGAACTGGTCTAAATTGTATGAGGTGGGACAAGATAAGAATGAATCTCCTTCAGCATTTCTAGAAAGACTAGAAGAAGCTGCCAGAAAAATAAATACTGATTTGAAAGTAGAAACTGAGGCAGCTCAGATATAATTGGCTTTGATTTTTATAGGACAATTGGTACCAGATATAAGAAAGAAACTGATTGATAAATTTTTGAAGTATAAAATCTTGGAGGAGTGTGAATCTAAATATAAAACTCTCATTCTACCAGTCAGAAAACCATTGGGTGAATATAAATTAGTGCAAGACTTCAGAGCAGTGAATCAAATAGTTAAGGGTATATATCCTGTAGCAGCAAATCCTTACACGCTGTTAACAGCTTTAAAGGAGACTTATCAGTGGTTTACAGTGCTTGATTTAAAAGATGCTTTTTTTTGTATACCTTGGAGAAGGAAAACAGAAAATCGTTTGCTTTGAATAGAAAAATCCACAAACAGGACGAAAGATGCAGCTGGCATGGACAAGACTACCCCAAGGATTTAAAAATAGCCCGATAATTTTTGGAAATCAGCTGGCAAAGAAGCTTGAAACACGGAAACAGGACAAACCAAAACCTGGACATTTTCTTTTACAATATGTGGATGACACACTGATTGCTACAGAAGAAAGATTTACCTACATATAGGTAACAATAGATCTTTTTAAATTTCTGGCACTGAATGGGTATAAGGTAGCCAGGAAAAAAAAAAAAAAAAAAAAAAAAAGCGCCCAAATAGCATGTCAGACTGTGATACATTTGGAGTTTAAGATTTCAAAAGGGCAGCGGCAATTAGGAACAGAACACTGAGAAGCCATGTAAGCTGAAAAATATTCATGAACTCTGAGTATTCTTAGGAATGACAGGGTGGTGCTGCCTCTGGATCATAAGTTATGGTCTGACAGCTAAACTGCTATATGAGGCCCAAAGAACTCTCCTTTGACATGGGGCCCACAGCAACAATGGGCTGTCACAGAATTAAAACACTTTAATGTCTGCACCTGCCTTAAGACTTTTGGACATCACCAAAGACTTTCAGATGTTTGTTCACGAAAGACAACGCCTGGCACTGGGTGTCCTGACTCAGAAGATGGGAAGCTGGAAACGACCTGTCGGATACTTCTCTAAACAGCTGGACACAGTGAGTAAAGGGTGGCCAAAGTGCCTTCGAGCTGTGGCTGCAACAGTGATACTCATACAGGAAGCTCGGAAATTAACTTTGGGAAGCACAGTAACAGTCTATGTCCCACAGATGGTGATAACTGTTTTAGAACAGAAGGGGGGACATTGGCTATCTCTGAGCTGAATGATGAAGTACCAGGTAGTACTGACTGAACAAGATGATGTGATTCTAAAAACAACTAACCTGGTAAATCCTGCAGTGTTTTTAAGTTCCACACAGGAAGAAGAGCCACTGGAGCAGGACTGCTTGGCTACTATCGAGTATGTTTATTCCAGTCGAGAAGATTTGAAGGATGCACCATTGGAGCAACCAGACTGGGAATTGTATACAGATGGTAGCAGCTTTATGGAGGAGTCTGATATGTTGGATACGCGGTAACAACAGACACCACAGTTATAGAAGCAAAGGCACTGACGAATACCACATCAGCTTAGAAATCAGAACTCATTACTTTGATTCGAACCTTAGAACTAAGTGAAACGAAGAAAGTAAATAATTAGATAGACTCAAAGTATGCTCTTAGGGTGGTACATGTCCATGGAGCTTTGTAGAAAGAAAGGGGATTATTGTCCTCTCAGGGATCAAATATTAAGCATCAAAATTAAATTATACAATTATTGCAAGCAGTTCAAAAACCAAATCAGGTAGCAATCATGCACTGTAAATCACACCAAATTAAAAATACAAAAAAATTTTATTGGAAACATTTTGGCTGTCCAAACAGCAAGAAAAATAACAAAGGAACAAGCATTCCAAATGGCATTAATTCCCTCCAAACAGTAACTCTTCCAAGGGAAAGGCCAAAATATTCAGTAGAAGATGAAAATTAGGTCAATTTTTGAATGCTAAGAAAAATTTAGCGGGATGGTGAATAACTCTTCATGGAGGAGTAATAGTTCCACCTTTGTTAATAAAAGAAAGAATGCAAACCAAACATCAAGAATGTCATTAAGAAACAGAAGCTTTAGTAACTTTTTTACAAAAACAAGTTATATCTGTTAAAATGGTGGACATGGCTAAATTAATAACTGCAAAATGTGACGTATGTTTAAAAAATAATCCAGTAATCAAGAAAAGAGCTCAAATGGGTAGATTAAAATCTAGTACAGAAAATGGAGATTATTGGCAAGTAGATTTTTCAGAATTACTAGACAAAATGGGTACTGATACATCCTGGTAGGGGCTGATACTTTTACAAAATAGCCAGAAGCTTTTCCCTGTCGCACCACCCAAGCCAATGAAGTAGTAAAGTGGTTATTACAAGAAATAATTCCAAGATTTGGAATTCCTGTTAGAATTTTGTCTGACAGAGGTCCACACTTTGTTGCAGAAATAGTTCAAAATGTCATCAAAATTCTGGGTATCACTTGGGATTTGCATACTCCATGGAGGCTGCAATTCAGTGGAAAAGTAAAAAGAATGAATCAAACTTTAAAAAGACAAATAAGTAAAATCTGTCAAGAGACCAATTTAAAATGGCCTCAAGCATTTCCATTGGCATTATTACAAATCAGAGTACAACCAAAGATGGAACCTCAGTCAGTCCTTATGAATTACTGTATGGAAAAACCTTATGAGTCCCCAGAACCAAATCCAAACATGCATGTAAAAGGAAAACAGGATGTGTATAACTATTTACTTTCTTTAGGAAAAACACTGACTGTGATTCGGAGTGCAGTGCTGTGGAATAGACTATTATCCCTAGAAACTCCAGTGCATGACTTTCAACCAGGAGATTATGTCTATGTGAAAACATGGACTTCTGAACCTTTACAGGAGCGCTGGAAAGAACCTTTTCAGATACTGTTAACAACCTTTACGGCTATCAAAATTGCAGAATCAGATGCTTGGATACACTATACCCGAGTGAAGAAAGCACCTACTCCATGGAAGATTATAAGCCGTGACCCAAAGACTTTAAAACTGACTTTAAAACATGTTTAAAATTTCATATCAGTTTGTGATTGTTCTCCTTATATTAGCTTGGAAGGTGACACTGGTGGAATCATGGTTGATCTGGTGGCAAGCAACAGAAGGCAAGCAGATACAGAATAATTAATCCAAATTCCCAAAGAAATACCTGAAGAAAATTTGATGTTGGGATTGATTAAGGGATTTGCCAACTTACAAAATGTCACCCAGATCACAGCTTGTTTACCAATTCCAAGAGCAGTAGGTGAATCTATTCCTTGGAGAATCTTGACTATTAATTTGACCTATCTAGAACACAAAAACGAGACCACTTATTGCAAACAAAAGCCAGTGATTCAATGGTACGAACAAGTGAAAGTTATTAGAAAACAATGGAAATCACCAGGAAAAAAATCAGACTGCGAAAAACTACTAAATTATGACTTTGTAACAGGGTCTCAACCTAGTGCTTTGGATCGAGTTCTCCTTCCAGGAGGCCCAAACCCTAATCTAGGATGGTGTTCATATGATGAACAAGTTAACAACAATGTGAGCAGGATCATCATGGAATAGCAGTGTAACAAAACTGGGCAAAGTACCCAAAACCAGGCAAGGTGAGACTCTGTATGGTCTATGTCCATATTCTTACTATTTCAGTACATGGCCAGAACCCCTTAGTGTTTTACTTGGGAGAGTACCTGGATCAATAGAGTGTTTACAATCCTTCCCTCAATAGTAAATAAAGGCACTACCCGATTAGAAAAGGAACATTGTAGTACCATGGTAGAAATGTGAAAAGGTGTATGATTGCAGCAATGCAGACTTAATAATTCAAAGAATTCCTCATTTGGCAGATACTTAGAAGTTTGGTTGTTATTGTCGAGGTTTTTATAATAACTTCACCATGACTAGCATCTTTACACCCAGAAGCAGATACTTTTCTAGTTGTAAGAAATCCACCACTCAAAGTCCAGGACATTTAGTTTGGGCATTAAGTGATGGCACCTGGACAACCCACTTACCAGTAGATAGTAAGGTAAAACAAATTACTTTAGGCCTGCCAACATTGTGTCCAATTTGGAAGAAATCACCATTCAAGGGATCCCTAGAAAAATTTAAAATTACAACGAATCAAAAGGTCTGAAACAGATGATGACACTTGGAATGAACCATTAACAGGAGTAAAAACTGGCCAGGCTTTAGAGTCTCTTCTGAACCCAATAGCGTCCTATAGGAAGAGAGAATAGCTTTATCACTTAACAGGACAAGTAAAAAAATTGGCCAATGTTACAAGAAAAGGATTTAAAGAATTAAATATACAGTTACAGGCAACTTCCCGAATGACACTTCAAAACAGGATGGCATTAGACATGCTTCTGTTAAAAGAGAATGGAGTGTGTGGATATCTCAAAGATAGATCGGATCATTGCTGCATTCATATTCCAAATGTTAAACAGGATTTAGAACATGATTTAGATCTGTTAGGCAAAATCGAAAAAGAAACAGAAACCATTCGAGAAGACATATCAGAAGATTGGCTAAGAAAAATTTTTAGTGGATTAGGTTGGAATTTGAGCTCTTGGCTGAAATCCCAAATCAAGACTCTGTTTTTATTACTGATCGTCCTTTTAATGATTATGCTAGTGTATGCGTGCCTTAAAAGACAGTTTACTAATAAACTTGCAATACATCATAGAATTATAAGAAAAGTACCCACTATGCCACCAGACTACAGCCCACCACCACCATCATCTAGCAAGACAAACTTTGGCCTCAAAAATGAGAAAGAATAAAAGTGTGAAAGTATTGAAATAATTTTCAACACTTTCAAAGGGGGGAATGTTACTGATTTTATTATCAACTGAAATTAAATTATGTTTAATTTTAATGTAAGTATAGAATTAAGGGATATTTTAGTAAAAATCATTTTACATTTATTGTATTTTGAATCTAGCAACCGATCGCTACTCTAAAATCCCCTGTACAGCCCCGTACCAAGGCCGAAAGGATTGGTCATAATTGTTTAGTAAGAACGGTTAGAACCTAGGTAACAAAACATGAGGTGATTTGTAATCTGATTTATAATACATGTATAGGACTAGAAGAATGCAAGTAGTTGTCAAGGTCCAGGATTAATGAGAACCGAGGGAAGTAACCGTAACAGCTTGCAGGTACCTGCCAAGAAAACTGTGTCCTTAAGCAGAAGGTAATTCCGGCAGGGGGAGATCGCGACCACCGACTCATGGGCCACCTACTCACATTACACCCCAGACCCATTTCTGGACATTTCTAACCTTTACTGCGCAGAATCGGAAATGGGAGGAGAATATGCTAATGATTTCCTAGAAATTGTATGCTTATGTATAAAGACTTAATGAATATGTATGAGTAAGTTCTATATAAGATGTATGACCCTGGTGCCTGGTACGTGTTGTTGGTGAGAGCACTCCCCTACACGTCCGGCCGTCAATAAAGAAGTGTCTGCTTATCTACATCAAATTGGTGTTGATAAGTTATTTTTATCCCGGATTTCGGTGACAACTGCACACAGCGCTCCCTCGCAGTTTCTCCCGGCCGCCCCGCAGCCCCTGCCCGCCCTCCGGTCGGCTCAGGGCCGGGTCGCCCCTCGGCGGGAGCGCCGGGCACGGATGTTCCCGCAAAAGGCAGCGCCGGCGGCCGCCGCTCCCCGCAGCCCTCCCCGCCGCGCCCGCTCCTGCCGGGACTACTTCCCGCCCGGCGGCGGAAGGATATTGCCGCAGCCACGAGTCCACCTCGCCCTCATCGGGCCCCGCTTGCCCGTCGCCTCCTTCCTCCTCATCCACGAACTTGTTCTCGTCGTACTCGTCCACATCCACCCGGCGGAACCGCGCCGAGAACACCGCGTGCTTCGCCATGGCCGCCGCGCCGCGCCGCGCCGCGCCGCGCCCCGCCCCGCCCCGCCCCGCGCAGGCGCCGCCGGGGCGCGAGCGCTATGCACGCGCCCTCCGCCGGGGCGCGAGCTCTGCGCAGGCGCCGGCCGTTGGGCGCGAGGGGGTGGAGCCACGCGGGAAGCGAGCTGCCATTGGTCGGCTGCGTGCCAGGGCGTCCGGTTGCTGTGGTTACCGCGTCATTCGCGGACGGGCGCCGCGGGACGCGGAGTGGCCATCGACTTCGGGCTCCGGGCAAGCGCGCTCCTGCCGAGCCCCGACAGCGAGCTGGTCCTGCGGACACAGCGACAGGGCGCGATGCCGTGCGGGTTCAGCCTAGGGAGCGTTCTCAGACGGCTCTGGCCGAAGCGAGAGCCCGCCGCCCCCTCCAACGGGCCTGTGGGGGCGACACGGAGCGCGGGTGGCGCCAGGTAGTGCCCACGCGGCGTGCTCCGGCACTGGGGAACAGGCTTTGGTGCTGAGCTTGGAAGTCCAAGCTCAAACGCCGCCTACTTACCACAAGAGTTCAAAAAGAGCAGCGGCTCTACAAAATCTAGCGAAAGAAAAGTAATCGCCCCGATGCTACAGCACAGGCGCCTGCTTGTGGCCGTGCTAGCTAGTACTTAATCGGAAAGTGCAGAGGGATTCCGTCTCATGCAAGAAAGCTGTCCTAAAAAAGCGCCTAGGCGTTGTAAAAGTAAGGGATCGGGTGGGTTTTAGCGCAGTGCTGCCTCTCTAACGTCGTCTGAGGCTCAGAAGAACCTCTGCGTTTCCAAGGGGGATCACCTCTGCTGAAGTCAAGGGTGGTTAAGGTCACACGGGGAAGCAACCTCTTTTTTTCTACTCGGATATGCGTAACTAAGTAAGAGATGCCACAAAAAGAGTCAAAAAGGAGCAGCAGCACTGCCTCACAAAATTAGACAGTGTGTGTGTTTGGCAATGGCTGTTACCTAGGAAGGAACCCCGGTTTCCCCAGGCAACAGCATGATCTTGACTTCAGCTGCTCCCTTCTTCAAGACCTTTAGTGTCATCACAAATGTACTCAATCACACAGTGAAAACACTGCTCTAAATGACAGAAACTTTGTTTTTCTTTTTCAAGTTACACTTGGACTGTGTAGATCTGTTATCTCTATTATCCTATCAGATACTTGCTATCAATTACAAAATGACACAGCTTTGTGAGCTTCCTCTTAACGGAAGGGAGGAACCCAAGGGGGGGGGGGGGGGGCGTAAAGTACATGCACACACATAAATAAGTGTATATAAACCCCTCTACTATTAAGGAAACAGCCGGTGGGAAAACTTTATCGATAGATCAGCCTTACCTACAGAACCACCTTCTTGACAGAGGAGGAATTTAGGATATGTCATGTGTTCCCCCAAAGTTGCCTCAGCTGGGAAGCTACAAGTCTGGCTGTGGCGGTAGCTTGTGGACTGTTCACATGTTTCTGGTAGCAATTGGCTTAAGGGCAACAAACAAATTACTCCCAGGAGGTAATCAGAAGATACCAAGGTTTTGGTTTTAGTGCGATAGAATTATGTTTGAAAGGAACAGGGATAAAATAAAAGTATACTATCTTCAGAATCAGCTATTCGAGACCACCAGTTATTCTGTGGGTTAACTTTTGTAGGAGGTGACTTTATTGATTTTTTTTTTTTCTTTTTTCCATCTGTGATCTCAGTTTGATAGCCAGAAAGCAGTTCAGTTAGTATCATCTTTAGAGTAGGTGCCTGCTGCTTGGAAAAAAATCAGGATTATGAGTGTCACTGAATTATTCCTTTGGCATTTTTAAATGCCTTACGATATTTTTAGGTCTGGGGTATAGATGTTCCCTCTAAAAGGGCAGAAACATGCCTGGGAAAAGCACCAAGGGGCTGTGAGACATCGGAGGTAGCAGTCTGCCTTTCATCGCTTGGAAAGGCTGCTGGGAGGCCGGACTAGGAGAAGAAAAGGCCTTTAATTTCTGCTGCACAGCAGGGTTTCCCTGCCTCGCCTGTGGAAAGGCTTTCCTAAAGTAGGGTGTAATTCCTGTTAAGTTGTTAACTGGATGCAGATTTTGTTGATCTGCTAGGGTTCTTGATGGTGGAGTTGAGTGATGAAGGGCTGACCCTGGGATGCCATACACAAAATTGCAGAGGAGGTAACACCAGGCCCCCCCAGGCAGTCTCTGCAGAGTCACCCCAGGCCACAGGCTGGGAGAGGCTCCGCAAAGCTTCGCCGTTCCACGCAGCCGTGGGGAAACCGTCCTCGGTGAGATAAAACTGAGAGAAATAGATGCAGAGCGTGATTTCTGGATACTTCCACAAAAGGGTGTAGATTTTACTTACGCAGCAGTGGTAAACCTCGTTACAAGGAGAGTAATTTGCATAGAGGACGATGCATCCGATGTTTGCATGGGCATCTGTAACTGCATCCAGATAACCACCCACCCCAAACAGCACAGATTCGGGATGGTAGCCTCGCTCAGTACAGTCTGTAGCATGGCCTTTTTGGACTACGCTGCCTGAGGAACTCCTCAGTTCACAGAAGAGGAGGTGTTTGTTTCGGAGAGTTGCTGTTGATCTGTAAGGGAAGCCAAAGACCCTGTCAAATTCTGCGTAAGGGACTCTCGCTTCTTCACCAGCCCGCATGTGGTAGGGACACTTGGCGCAGGTGTGGTTCTGTCTCTGCCAGCAACAGGGCTTTACCACAGTCCCCTGGTTTGTCAGATATTCTTGGAAAATTGTTTTCTCTCCTGGATTCAAGTTCTGTTGAAAAATCTCCCCGTTTATGAGCTACATAGCTGACAGTCCTGAGTGAAAAGGGGAAGTATTAGCTTAAGTCAACCCTTCGATTTATTTGGCACTTGAACCGCAAAAATAGTAGGGGACAGTCTCCTCAAAAACGTACTGAAACTTGTAGCAGCGTATAGCAACTTAGTGACACACAGAACAAAGCGCCCTTGCAGCCTAGGAACATTTTTCCTTTTCACAAACTAGCCTTTTTTGCTAAAAACGTAAGTTGAAAATATTTCTCCGGCTCTGCTCCCTTACCCTAGACAGGACAAACTGTATAATAAAACCAGCCATGATTTTCAGGAATTGATTAGCAGATGAGCCTTATGAAATCTGGCAAAGCAAACAGGAAAACACCACCAAAACCCAAAAGGTATAATTACCATCTCAGCAGCTCCAGCTCAGTAAATACTCGTCTGATTTCCTTCACTGGCCTTTTAGGACTGGTCCAGAGTTTCCACTCCAGTGATGTGGCAAGCTTTCTTTTCAAAATCCTATGATGAAGAAGAAAGTTACTATTGCCTCCCCAACTAGCTGCCTGGTGATTCAGATCAAACGGACTGACGAGTGCTGGCTGTGTGTCAACAAGACGAAAGAGGAGGCCAGAATATGGTGTTCTTTGGAATACTTAGAGACGCCGGGGGATGTTTAACTGTGGGCTTTGAGCCTGGACACCCCAAGCAGTCTCTAAAGCCCTTGTGACTTTTGGGGTTATTTACAAGAATGGTCATCAGAGAACCAATACATAGGACTATGAGGTGCACATTTCCAAATGGTTTGGTGGAGCTCAAAGTGTATGCAGTGTAAAGAGGGAGAAGTAGATGTGCTGTCTAGGTTACTGGTTTAGGCCACTGCGATAGCGGTACTTACTCTAGTGTCAGAGAAAGCAGAAATTTAAGTGAGCTAGGAAGGGGGCTTGGGTGCATGTAACCATGCCATGGGTTAGATGCACTGCATCTACTCAACATGCCTGAGCATCTTCCTTAGCTGTGGAAGGATTTTAGTCAATTGTCGTGATTCACAAGAGAGAGAGAAACACAATGGACATTAATAGTAAATGTATTGCTATCTGCGTTTCAAAACTGCCTTTCTGTTGATTCCAAACAAGTATGACATTTGTTCTTCAGGAACCTGTTTCGGAGATTTTGGAGAAGAAGAAATAGAAGCTCACCTGAGCAACACCTTGCCGAAACTGAGACACAGGTGCAGCCTGCAGAAGATGCAGAGAGTGTGCAGGAGGCAAGTCACTGGTGTACAGGCAGTTATAGCTGACTATGGGATATTTTAGAGATGGTGTAAAAACAAACAAACAGAAAAACAACTCAAAACCCCCAAACCCCAGCCTCCCCAAACCTGGATTTTATTGTGCGGCACTTGAAAGATACCCTTTCTAATTTAGAGATTTCTGTGTTCAAGGCTGTGGTACTTAGTAAAGCCCTGAAATTTTAATTGTTCAAGTGGTATGTATAATGAAAACTCATTACATGGTTACAGAGGGACTAGTGTATATATATATATATATATATATTTCTAAAGTTAATGGTTACATATTTGTTTGCAATTCTCCTGTTCATTGCTCCTCCCTGCAAATCTAAACAGAGCTCAAAAGAAAGCTATGGAGTAGGCATCTGATTTAATGGTGCCTACTTGGCTCTGTAGCAGGGCTCTAAGAGGGCAATAAAATCCTTGTAGGATTTGGTGAAATCACATAGAACGAATGTAGCATTAAACAAAAGAAGTAACCCATAGATAAGCCGAATTCTTGCTTCACTTCAGCTATTTGCCTTTTAACTGAATGAAGAGAAGAAAAAAGATGACAACTATGTCTTACTGTTGTTACTTGAGCACTGGGGAAAAGTTAGGGTCCCAAGCCAACTGGAAAATGAGGCTCTTTCTCATATCTTCACTCTCAGCTGAAATTGAAGCCTATGTTCTGTTTTCTGTTACGCTAGTGGGAATCCTTTGTTGGCTTAGACTAACAGCATTGAGATCTGAGAGCAGAGAACTGCAGCGAGTGCCCATCTTACCTGAACGCTTGAAAGAATTGGTCTTAGATCTGATTGAGAAATCTGTCCCTGGTGTTCAAGAGTCTTCAGCATCCAAAAGAGCTCTCTTATATGACTGGCTTCTTGAAATGGGGTCTAGGAATTTCTGAGTATTTTGAAATACGTCCTGCAAGAAAGGAGGACACAGTTTTCAAGTTTAATATGGGTCATTTAGAATAAAAAAGCAAATAGGATCAACTATGATAGTAATACAAGGATTTATGATTAATTTATCCCTGTTACTTTAACCATCTCTTAGAGGTTAAGAGTGTTGAGTCTGTGCACAACGTTCGGAAATGCCACACTTTGTTTTGGGGTTCACAGTTCACAAGACTACTTTGTGCAGATTTTCCTCATGCTTTAAGTCTAAGCCATGGAGTTACTTTTGGACATGTTAGTTGTGACCTCTAACATGTATAATGCCATTGAAAACACACGATTACTAGGATTTGTTGTAGGAACAGCATTTAAACTGAAACTCTACATTTACTCTTTCTGGAAACTATGTATGCATGAAATGAATGCGACCTGCCCTCTGATTATAACTCAGTGGGTGGGAGGGACAAAGTCCTTGGGCTTTGAACTAGTTAGATACAAATACAGAGCTGCCTGGCAAAAGTCTGTTCAGAGGAAGGGAAGGCCCTGGATAGAGTGGGAAGTACTCCCAGTATCTTAAGTAACAGGCACTCCAATATAATTATTAAACCCAGAGTCCTCTGGGGAGTGCTTGGATTAAAGGATACCAGAGTGATACAGTCTTCTAGGGAAGGAAATACTTCTTTTTCAAGAGGAAAAATGAAAAAGACTCTAGAGTGAAAATTAAGGAGATGAAAATCCTCATAGTCAACAGAGATTTATACTGTCGAAGCAGACAGCAACAGGGCCATAAAAGGCCTATGTGCATACCTGTAACCAAAGCAAACTGAAACAGAGCAGAAGGGAAAAAGAAAGTTATGTTTGTAAATGGGAAGTTCTGAGAGCTCATCAACTAATCAAACAGTTACACTTCTTGTTCTGGAAACTGAAGCTTGCTAGAAAAGAACATGAACTATGGCAAGTAATTTGGGAATGAGGGGGAGGATTGACTACCAACTAGCCAATAACATAAATAACAAATTTGTGAATGTATTGGAAGCAAGAAGCTTCTTATGGACAATCAGCCTGTTTATGGAGATGAGAGAGCAATTAGGGAAAACGAGAACTGTGCTAAATCAACCCAATATCTGTTTGTGCAAAAAAGAAGGCAATCTTTTGAGTGACACTTGTATATGAGAGCCACTTGATTCACAAATCAGGAAAGGTTTTTTTTCCTTAATTCAGCTGATGCAATCAAAATGACCTATTTATATCACAATGTCCATAGGAATTTTCTGCTGTGGCAGAAAACTCTGTGGTTACAACAGTGATGATACCAAATGGAAGTGTGTGTGTGTGTGTGTGTGTGTGTAACAGGCGGGAAAATCAGTCCTTTCTTTGAAAAAGGAAGAAATTGGTGAACTCCATCTCCCTGTCTTCTCCTTTACATGAACACTTGCTTATTCCTCTGTGAAGCAGCAGTAAGGTGAAGAAGCACGGTCCCACTGTTTACAAACGGAACGATCTCAACAGCATAGGCAACTTTCCCTTTGTTAATATGGCTTTGATTTGACTGAGTTACAAGCCTTAGAAAACCACGTACTCAGCATGCACTTCAGGGTTTTGTTTCTTCCTTCAAAGCTTGTGAAGGGGGCAGCCAAGAGGATTTGCTGCAAACACCTGAGTAGCTATAGAGCACGAAACTAGAGAAAGATACTGCTTTGAAGCAGCAGGGACACGTGTGGCTGGAAAAAGAACAGAGGAGCTGGTAAAGCGCTTAAGGCCTAAGAAAAGTTTCTGGGTGTTTTGTGATATGTGCGACTGAGACTCCAGTTCCTAGGACCCGCCGTCTCTGCTCCTCCAGGTTGTTTCCAAAGAACCAAGAGAGGTTTCTGCAGACTGAGTAGGGGGCAGGTATAAGAGCAGACCCTGAGGTACGCTGGCACTACTTACCCTCCTCTTGAGTGAAAAGGCTCAGGGGACAGGGAGTAAAACACGCTGTTGTTTCTCCGTATGACGTTGCAGGCGGTGCAGTTTACCAGTGATGTGACCACGGTTTTGCAAGCAGCATTGCTTTGAAGTCTTAACAAACGGCAGGCCAAGGACTTGCTGTTCCTGAAGGAGATATGCCCCCTAGATCTGAGATTATACAAAAGCATGCCATCTCCTCTTGGACTGCACAGTTTGTGAAACAGTGCATGCCTATCTAACTGCAATCACATCTGAAATGAGAGGTCAAGGGAAGGCTGGATCTGCTTCCTTAAGTACATAATTTTTTGAATTAGCATTGCTAATTATGCAGCCTTATGAATCAGTAATCTGTTTTTTTTTTTTTTGTATGGGAGCTCTGTTGCATTTCCTCTGGCATTTTACAATGAAGCTGGTTAATACTTCCAGTTACTCAAAGGCACCTATTTAGTTCTAGTGTCAGCCAAGACAGGTTATGATGAACTTGGTTATCTGGTTCTTTACTGAGCTGCTACTGCATTGTCACATCTTTCAACGCTGTTCAGAGCGAGCGGGGAACACGTTTTTTCCTTTTTTGCACAGGAATAAGGATCGCAAAGGTTGCAGACAGTGGAAGATCAGACATACCGTGTATAATGTAACATTGCTTGTGCTTTGATTAGTTAGCGGTTTGAAATTCAAATTTAATTTTTGATCCCAACAATTTTTCTTACTGGCTGACATGTACTGACAGGGCACTCATTCATCTAAAGAATATAAATCTCCAAGTTAATTTATTTCCAAAAGAGGAACATGGAGGACCTGCCTCCCCTCTGTTACCCTCCACATCAGCACGCAGCACGTAAACGTATTGCCCCTGTGCTGATGGAACAGACTGCATGAGGTAAGTGCCTGTGAGGTGCTTTGTGCTGTAAAGGACCTTGAGTCCTTTACCGAGATTGCAGCACGCTGAATGTTAAGCGGGTCTAAAGCACTCTGACAAACTAACTGTGTAATTGAGTGGAAAGCAGGAACTCAGGCGTGCACAATGTAAAGGAGTACTACCAGGTGGTTCTCATACAGTAACTGTGGCAAAGAGCTCTCTGTAGCCAAGCTACAGGCCAGAGTCCGCAGCCAGTAAATCACAATATAAAACCGATACGTGTTTGCATTTCTATAGTCTGCTTAAATTCTGTAGCTTTTGTGGCTCACCTGTGTGTGATTTTTTTAATAGTTTCAATCTCAAGAACTGTAGTCTGCAGCACCTGTTAGCTATCAAATTGAGGGCATATGCCATAAACAGAAAGCGGGAACTAGATGTGGTTATAAAGAAACCAGACAAATAATAATTAATGAGATAGTATGAATAGAAACAGTATTTATTTCCTTTTGTAAGCATGCCCTTCTAATGCATCATCCACTGCAGGGGGCGTCTCTTTGGACAGGCTTTATTCTATACGATAGATTCTCCTATTTTCTACAGGATGAACAGACAGCCTGTCTCGTGGAATCCTCTCTTCCAGTTAACAGTTGCACATGTACAGGTAGTGCCCTTGAGGTGGTAGCCACTGCTTCTTAAACAGAAACCCCAAAACAGAAAAAAAGAAAACTATGTAATATTGTAAAAACACTTAATGCAAAGCCAGGGTTACTAGGAAATGTCTAGCATTTCCAACATGCAAACAGGTCTAGCCCCTGGCACAATCAAGCACCAGACAGTGGAAACTGCTTGAGCTGGTACTGCCATTGAAAGGAACATCTTGAAACCACGGCCTAACTTATGGTTTCTGTAATGCAAGGAGCGTTCTCCCTTTTTTGGAAAAAAAGTAAGGAGGCAGTTGTGTGTTTTCCTTTCCTGTCTCCCACTGAGCAGCCCTTCCCAGTAAGGCTAATTCGCATGCAGCGCTCTGGTACCTGGCTTCTTTCCTTTTAGGCTGCGCGATGCCCTTCTCTCATAGAGAAGCTGTCTGGGACGATTCTTACATCGCCTGGTTACTTTGTCCTTTTCCTTTGCTCTCCCAAATATTTCCCTTATTTGGGTACCGCTGGCTTCTGTTTCCTCTTCTCCTTCCGCTAGGCCCCTAGAAGAGGCAGTAGGACTAGCTGTTCTTTATTTCCAGCTGGTTTATAGGTCTTTTGCTTTATCTGCTCATGAAAGTGTCTGCATGCCAGCTGTAGCAACAGTTGAAAACAAGGAAAATCATCACTCTGTGACTAACTTATTTCTCTGTGGACAGTCAGCAAGTTCTCATTGGGCTTAAGTGGTCAATGATCTGCCGTTTGAGAACTTTCCAGACCTCAAAGGATCTTCTTATATAACATTTCACTGTGAGAAGTGTAAGGTTGCATTTCACAAGTGGATTTGCATTTCCTTCTTGGTGCAAGGGGGAGGGAATACGTGCTCAGATGTATTTAGAGGAACAATTCTGATTCAGTAGAAAGGGCAGGCACAGACCTTGATTATGGCAGGAATGTAGCTATCGCATGTGAACATGATTGGGAAAGAACCAAATATTTAACACAAAGTTAACCACGAGTGTGGCTCATTGGTGTAGATCGAGTTTGTGATTAAAGTCTGTTAAACCAGCAAACCAGAAGTTCCACTAAACCGAGTTGCAGACTGTTCTCATGCTTTTTCATGCTGTTCTCAGTCCTCGAAATCTTTACAGAACATCTTTTAGACCAATCAGAGCCTGCTTTGTCTTCATGTTCTCCTGTGCATTCTGATCCTGTCTCTTGGTCTACATAAGGGGTTGAACACTACATAATGGTCTTAGAATGCAACTAAAGGGAAGTTAAACATTACATACGCTTTTCCTCCTTTTCAGTATGAAATAATCAGTATCTGGATAGAAATCAGATTTTTAGGAGCCTAGACTGAGCACAATCCTTTCTCTCTCAAAGATCAAATAAACACATACATGTTATGTACACATACACAGACACGCATGTTTTGGTAAAAGTTAATAACAGGAGTTGGGTCCTTCTGTTAAATTTGTAGTCAGTACAGCATGTTCCATTCACTTTGACAGGTTCTACCAGTCTGAGAGAAATTTCTTGTATTCCGTGTAACAACACTGTTGTAGCTATGACATCTGAGGATCTAAATATGGACAAGGTCCGTTGAAAGAGGGAGTATATTTGAATTGACCTCTTTGGTTAGCTGGAAAGCAAGCAAATACTGCGGCATAAGAAAGAGGCACACTATGTTGGAAAACACTATCCCATCCCCTGGCAGCTGCTTTGATGAGCAAACCACCCCAGCCTACACCTATCCCTCTCCCAAGTGAGACCGTTAGCAACAGAATCCAGACTTCCAAGGAACTAGAAAACTGCAAATATTAGAATTGGCAGAGGATTCGGATAAACACTTTTGCACTGAAAATCTGTTGCAAATGTGACTGCAGGGCTCTACGCAATGCAACGTCTGACGGAATTCTTGTGGGGACAAGACTCAGTCCCGGGGAGGTTTGAGCCTGCAACTCATTCTGATTCCAGGGTCTAGGCTCCAGTTCATCAAAGAATCTTAAGAATTTAGTTGCTTTGATGTGAATGGTTTAGGCTCATGCTGAAGTAAAGCTACTGCTTACGTGCTTTTCTGAACTAGCATCCTAGGTAGGGGCTAAAGAAAGATGAAATTAATTTGTCAGACTAAGTTGCACTGTGTATTGCCCTGGCCATCTTGCAGTTTTCCTCTTGCAGCTAAACTAGTTAACGGAAACAGCTTCTAGAAGCTTACTCATGTAAACTAATTTAAGGGATAAGTAAACAAAATAACTAGATTAAGATTTCAGTCAAGTAAATACTGAAAGTTTCTACGAAACACAGACATATTGGGTTGGGGGTTTCTGGTCAGATTATTGAAGTTTGTATCTGCCTCAGCATATTCTGGATCACTTTGGTGTTAAACAAATAAACTCAATGCTCCGCCTGGCAAATCATCTGATCACTTCAACCGTGACAACACAATGCAATCTTGGTTTCGTAGCTTAAAATAATGTTCCTTGCTTTCCTGTGCTGCCTCACGTTAACAGCTGCAAGTGATAACAGTCTCTCCGAACCAGCACTGCTCCTGAGAGACTTGCCAGTAACACTTGTGTGTAAATACGTGAATATACTGGCTGTTAGTGCTGAGGTTCAGGTCTTACTTGCTTTCATTGACTTGCACAGTAATTGGTGCATTCAACTCCTCTCTGCTTCCCTTTGTAAGTCCAAAAATCCAGGTAACTAAAGACAGCTCAATAGGCAACTTAAGTCAGTGTTTTTAAGGTGGTTTGAGATCCTTGTGTTAGCATGCTGATGTCTGCAGCTAGTGCTTGCGTAAGAGGAGGGTCATGGTTCAGAGGGGCTTGTGTGTGAGCAAGGGGCTCCCACAGAAAAAAAATAAGGATATTGTGGGTTTAGTCTATGTAAAGAGGTAAGGGGGAAAAATGATAATCTACTGATTACAGAGACTCAGTATGAGAAGCTTTTCTCCTTGGCTTAGGAAGAGCCATTCTCTTGCGGCGAGACAGGTGAAGAGCGTCGGGGTTTGTTTCCCAGGGCCAGCTGCACAGGTCGAAGGGGTAGGAATACTCTCCCCAGGCCTCCAGTTTCCCATCCCCTTATCTCCGCAAGCCAGGAGCGCTGCCCCGTGCCCCTCCGCATCTCGACCTGCAGAGCCCACGTCTCCGCTCCTTGCTCCTCGTGGCTCCGCTGTTTACCACGGGTTTCTTACCTGCCGCTGCGCATCTGCACATCCCCTGTCCCCGCTCTCGCTTCTCCCTGGCAGGGGGAGGAGGTTTTCTGCCGACGGCCACAGGGTTGCGGAGAGCCGCGGGGGGCCGCTGCTGCCCCCCAGCCAGCACGGTGGGGGCTGCCTGCCCTGGCACGGCCTGCCTGGGGTGGGCAGGAGGAGGAGGAGGAGGAAGGCCCTTGCTCTGCCCCTGTCTGAGCCACCTGAATTGCCCGGTGGGCGAGCGCAGGGCAGGGCCGCGACAACCTGGAGTACCGCCGCTCGCAGCAGGGCTGGGGTTCCCTACAGCCTCTGACTTCCTTCCTTTCAAGCTTGGGGAAGTAAGCTTGTCCAGCTTGAGCTTGCCCTACAATCCCCCTTCTGTCCGTTTGCCTTTCTAAGTGCTAGAACAGTTCCAACCCCGTCAGGAGCGGGCAGGGAGCCCCCCAGGCGGCCCGGCCCGGCCCTGCGCGCTGGGCACCTGCCCCGGCCGCCCGGGGGCACCGGGCGCTGCCGGTGCGGCTGCACCCGGGCGGCGGCGGGAAGGAGGCGCTGCCCGCCGGCCCCGTCCCCGCTGGAAGCCGAGCGGGACGCGCCGCACCTCGTCCCTCTTCCAGGGAGCTGGGGGCGGGTGAACGCCCCGCTCCGGGCGGCGGAGCCCCGGCGAGCGGCAGCCCCGCGGCCGCTCCCGGCGCGGCGCCGGGCAGGCACGACTGAGTCCGCCGCAACTTGTCGGCCGGCGGTAAACAGGAAGCCCCTCGGCGGGGCCGGGGCCGGGCCGAGGCGGGGCCTGGCGCGGCCGCCCGCCCTCCCGCCTCCCGCGCCGCGGAGCCGAGGGGCCGCACGGCTCGGCCCGGCCCGGCCCGGCCCGCGGCGGCCGCTGACAGGGCGGAGCGGCGGCGGCGGCGTGCCCCGTCGAGGCGCCCGGGAAGGCGCCGAGAATGAAATTGCTGTGGAAAGCGAAAAGGGTAACCGGGCGTCCCGTCCCCCCCTTGCCCTGCCCGCGGGGTGCCGGTGCCGGCGGGGTGGCCCGGGCGCGCCGCTCCCCGCAGCCTCGCCGGAGCCGCAGCGCGCTGCCGCCTCCCTGCTCGTCGCCGCTCGGAGCGATGCTGCCTTCCCCAGGAACCGTGAGCCCGCGCCTGGGGCCGGGAGGGTGCTCCGGAGGGGGGGAGTCCCCCACCCCCGGGAGAAGCGGGGACGCGGGGGCTCTGCCTGCGCTTTTGTCCGGGTAATCAGCTGGGAAACGAGGAGTCATTGCAGCACCTGTTCGCTTCGAGTTTGGAGGACGTTGCGCTACTTCTTTTTCTGTTATCATTGTTATTTTTTTTAACCCGCTTTCTAGTGTTTGTGAGTTTTAAAGCCTCGACTCCGTAAAGTTTTTCGTAGCTTGGAATAATAGGTTTTGAAAAGCAAACCACCGGCTCTTTGGATCCGTCCTGTCAAAAGAAATAAAAGGTTGGTGTATTTTAAACTTCGAAGCTAACAAGCATTTAAAGGCTGCCTGCCTAAGTAATTCTGCAGTTTTAAAAAGTGCAATTCCTTCCATAAATGAAAGGCCAAAGAGATTAATTGCTTTGGAAAGGGGGGGAGGGGAGGGAAGAGAAGACTGCTAATCAAACCCAAACTGTTTCCTTAGAAAAGACTTTATACAACTATTTAAAGTATGTGCTAGTCTAGGAAAAACAGTTGAATGGGAACTCAAGGTATCTTGATACCACAGGAGAGGACAGTTTGCCAAGAATATCTCCAGAATATATCCTCAATCTGAAAGTATCCCGTATTGCTTTGATTGTTGTATTTACTTTGTGCAGCCCATCTTCTGCCCTCAGGTCTGCGTGAAGCAGTACAGCACCTGGGGTAGAGTGCGGTTAGCAGAGGAGTGAAAATGTTCTTTTTCTTTCTCTCTTTTTTTTTTTGTTTTGTTTTGTTTTTTTTTTTTCCCCCTTTCTCCTTTCCCTGGCAGAGTGCAATTCAGGATGTGGGTGAAGAGGTGGAAGAGGGAGCCATTTTCCATGTCACCCTGAAACGAGTGCAGGTTCAGCACGCTGCCAAGGAAGGAGCAAACTGGATAGGCGTAAGTAAAGCTGGCGCGGTGGCGTTTTGGAAGGCTGCTCATGGGCTTTGGAGCCTGCTCCAGGGAGCTGAATTCCACACGAATCGTTAATGATAGTAACTTTTAGCACTGACTGCTCTCACTGTTGAAAAAACCCAAAACAGTGAAGTTGACTGCCTGGGTCATCTGAAATAACTCTCTCCTTGTGTTGACTCTTTTCTTGTCATGCAGACAAGCTTTGACCAGTTGTGGCGAGGGGTCGGGGTCGGATGATACTTAGTGCAGGAGTAAGGATCTTAGCTTATGGCCTGAGAAGCTGAACATTTAGCAGTTGTTTCAGACTGGGCTATGGCTTGTTTCTGCTGCTAGGAACCTTTCTCAGGTCTCCCAAATTAGTAGTCATAGTATTTTGACTAATGAAGATCTGTCGGAAGTTAGCGGAAACTTCCTGAGAAGTTAAGTGAATATAGGTTTGGGTCTTATTTTTGTAGTGCTTTCTCAGCTAGGTTAGAAATTACTTGTCTGCATGTCTGCAGGAATTACAGCTCTGTACTGTTTGTCAAAGGTACATTTTAAAGCATGAAGGCTTTAGTGGTAAGTAGATTGAGCTGAAATGCACACGCACTCAATTTGGCATGCTGCCCAGTGCTTCACCTCTGTCAGGCCAAGTCCCCAGCTGATAGAAAATGTCCTCACTTCATTGGAATCAGTGCAGCTGTGGCAGTTTGAGCCAGATCTTCAGGAGCTGGCTCTAGCTTTTGTATTATTTTGTTATGTTTCTATATTTTCTTCAGGATCAGAGGCAATGATGTAAGAACTTGGTTTGATGTAGTATCCAGACTGATATTTTAAAGACTTTTAAAACTGCCCTGAGATTTATATCAAATCGTGTTCTTGTGAAGTTCCATGACATACAGCAATGCAGCGGTGCTGAATCCACAGTCAAGAAAGATAAGCAAATTCTGTCCTGCATAGAGATAGTGCTTAGAAGCTCCCCTTCCTATGTTTCCAAGAAGTACATAGAGTTCCAGTCAGAACAGATAATTTCAAATCTGCTTCCTTCGAGTGGCAGATTTCCCGCCTCTGCCTCCTGTTTTTCCCAGGAGAAAATATTAGAAAGTATTTACGAGCTCCTGTAAATAGATCAGGCTAGAGAAAAAGGCATATTGGTAACTGGAATAAAAGTTTTAAGAGGAGTAGCAAGGAATTTGAATGACGTGGCTAGAAAGAGAAGGTTGTATGAGGTTCAGCTTACTCCCGAGGATGTAAAGGCAGCCTGTAGGGAGGCTGGCACCTGTGTGTTGAACCGGATGGTGCTATTGTCCATGAAGCAAAGACAGCAAAGCAGAAAAGACAGGTGAAAAATTTAGAGTTCTGTGGTGTTTGTTGGTCTTGAACTGACAGCCAGGTACCCATGAAATGAACCAAGGACAAGCTGAATCGTAGCTTAGCCAGAAGCAGATAAGAACAGTAGAGCAGTGGCTGTAAAAGTAGACGAGCTGCTAAACACCTGAATTTCTGTTGCCAGGAGCAGTATGCTGACAGAGTATGAATGGCATCGGAAGAGGTGAACTCCAGTCAGTGGTTTTATGTAAATAGTAAACTGAAAAGTAAACAGTTAGTTGACAGAGAAAGGAAAAAGCAGCAGGTAGAGAAGGAAGTGGAGAGATGGGGGGAATGTTTAAGAGGCGAGAGACTGAAAGAGATTTTGATTAGCTGAGGGATGGGACTGTGGAGGGCAAATGGGACAAGAGAATGTGTATGATGTGGATGGGATCCACTGGACAAATGAAAGGATTAGAGGATGACCACGGGAAAGAAACTTCTGCATTTGTCAAATGATAGAAATGAGAATTGTTCAAGGGTTCCTTTGCAAGGAGGAACAAGGGCTGGAGAATTTGAGGAGCTGGGACTGCAGGTGTGGAACGAGATTGAATTGAAATACTGAAACTGCTCGACTGTGGAGCAGACACAGTTGAAGATAGGAGGGATGGAAAAAAGGCCTTTCTCTTGAAGATGCTTGGCCTGGTGGTTGTGTTTGTGCTGTATGCCAGTGGATGCGTACACTGAAGATGAACCACAGCTAGGGGCTAGCAGAATGGGCCTTACGTTAGTGGAAAGAGAAAAGAAGGAATGGGGTAAGACAGTAAGGCAGGAAGAAAATGATTGACCATGTAAATAGCAAAGAGGCAAGTGAGGGGGTAGTTTAAGGCTACCTGGTTAGAGGAATGTTCTCAGCAACTGGCCAGAATTGTACCAAGGCAGTAGATACTAGTGCCGGCCAGTTCTTTCATCCAGTATGAGGTGATGCTGTGTCAGTGCGATTTGCCTTAAGTTCTGTAGAAAGGTAAGTAGAGTAGGTCTGTGAGATGCTTAGCTTTACAGTGGCACACTTGGAAACTGTGGAATGTGTTTGGTGAAGTCAAGTAAGGTAGGAAGTTCAGATAGTTGAATGTATGAGCTTGGAAGTTGGAGAGACCAAACTGCAAACACTACCTTGACTTCTAGTTTGAATAAGGGAAAAAACCTTTCAGACCAGGGCGCATGAATAATGATCTAAGAAAGATGCTATTTTTTTTTTTTAGGAGTTAGACTTTGAGAAATAGAGAAAAGCTCTTGTCAGCAGAGAAAGCTGTATCTAAGAGTTAAACTAAGAGTTGGTGAAGTCAAGCCTCACAAAGGAAGTGAACACAAACAGATCACGTTTTGTCAGCCGTATGAGAACAACAAAAGAATAAGTCTGCTTCCTAGAGAGAACGAGATAGGAATTAAAATTAATCTATATATAACCCAAAAAACCAAATGAATTTTTACCTGTTTTCTATAAGGATGACAAAGGTCAACCTAGAGGTTGATGGTAATGATGGCGCGTGGGGCTTTTTCATGTCTTCAAGCTTTGTTTCCAAGAGCTTAATGTGCCCATGCTGGGCATCTGGTAGTGTCCATCCCCAAACTACCAAGGAACTGGTGTAAGAAATGATAGTCAAGCAGCAAGAAGTTTTAATTCATCGATCAAGTCAGAAATGCTGTTGTATGGCTGGAGAACAGCAGCGGTGCCTGTATTTGGTGTGGGGAAGGTGTGATTTAGGTGGGTAGGAGACAGTGATCTCATGAAGATAACTGCTCTGATTTAAAAAAGCTGTGGGCTTAAACTGTTTGAAAATCTGCCCATCTTGAATCTTGAAATCACTGAAAAAAATTAGGGATGATAAAATATTTTTAAGTACCTGTTGAAGAAGAGCTGCTGCTGCAGCTTTAATATGTGAAATAATATAAACACGAACAATCCCTACAAGTCTCTTAAAATGATTTCTAGCAGTTTAATGTTTTGCTGACAAACTCAGGTTTAGATTTTCAGGGTTTGGTGTTGTTTTTTTGGTTTGCTTTGGTTTTTGGTGTGGGGTTTGTTTTTTGTTTTTTTTTTTTTTTAACTTTCTCCCAGTATGATATCTTGGGGAAGTTGCAGTGTTGCAATTAGCAGAGAAATTTGTGCGTGTATCATACTTGGGAGCAGATTCAGCCCTTGTTTGGTACACATTCACATTAGTGGATGAGACGCCTTTACACACGCTGAGTAGAATATGGCCGTAAATCAGTACATCATGGTTTGGACAATCTGCTGGATAGAAAATTAATAGTTAAATACGGTGGTGCAGGCGTTCTTCCCTGTTTGAAAGTGGTTGCATTGTATAAGTGGTTATTGTCAAAAGTCTATTTTAATTGTACGATGAAAAGTCAGCAAGAAAATGTAGTGGTTTTTTTTCTCCTGAGCAAGTTTTGCTTAGGGAAAATTTGAATGGAGGCGGGCGATGTATAGCACCAATAACAAACAGTATTCTTAGAGTGTTTCTGTAATGGTGATGCCATATATAATTCTATATATACCTTTAAGTCAGGTGTATAACAAATTATACACCTTTATATCAGCCATGAGATCCACGGAACAAAGTTTTTCAAGTTATTCTGGTGTAATTTCACTCATTCCCTGTGGGGTTGCGTTTGGGGTAACAGTGGGGTTTGGTGCAGTAGTACTGTGTGTTGCCTTGTCTGTTTATAAAAGGTATGAATGGGTTCATGACACAAGCCCAAGTTACCAGTCTGTTTGAGCAGATGTAAACCCACAGTGCTTCCAGAAATTCTTACAGCTTGCACCCAAGCTTGTGTTCCTTGCATCAGCCTGTGTGTTTCTGCAGCCGTGGGGTGAACTTGTGCGGGTTAAACCTGAGCCTAGGAGGTGAAATAAAGGGCTCTGTTTTGGCTGGACCACTTTCCCAGCCCACTTGGCTGCAGCAGGTGGACAGAAAAGGGCCTCTGGGAATGGGTTCTTTCAGTGGCTTAAACTCAAGGTGAAATGGTGCCATTTTGCAGTTGAGATGTGGCTGCAAGTCTCCTAGGGCCTCTGCTTACCTACTGCGTCTATACTCTTTACAGGCTGTTGACAGGTCTTTGTGTCTTGATGGTGCAAGATGATCCTGGCTCTTCCAGGCCTTCCTACAGACACAGAGGCACTTTTCTGCCAAAAATCTGTGCCTGGGCCCACTTCTTGTTAGAAAGTCCAGAACACTGTGGGATACTGCTGTTATTCCTGATTTTTCTTTTCCTGTCTGGTCTATTTGTTTGGTTTTGGGGTTTTGTTTTTGTTTTTTAATACAGGAGGTTGTATTTTAATGTAACAGTAAGATTTGTTGGACCTTGTTAAGCTGGGAAATGAGATGTCCTCGTGCCAGAGTAGCAGGGCTTTAGACTAATATTAAAGACCTCTGTCTTGTTTAAAACAAAAAAGGGTGTCTATTATAAATAATTCAAAAGCAATGGAAGGTCGTGATGTAAATATGAAGTGGATGGGTGATCCGTTCCTAATTATTTTATGAATAGGTTAACTTTTTTCTTTGTGCTTTTGTCAATATACCAAGCCAGAGTTGGTAGTGACTGTAAGTCATTAACATGCTGTCTTCATGTCCTCAGTCTAGTCCCAAGGTGTTGTGTTAATGTTGGAATATTGTTAGCCTTGTTGTTTCTAACTCATACCTTAGCAGGCAGTTTCTGGAGCAAAACGTCTGGTCAAGCTGTCCATGAACTTCATATTCAGTCCTGGTGGTGGTTGGTCAGGATGAATTTGAGACACGTCAAGGAACCATGGAGAAACTCAGAATGTGGATTGTCTCGTTACTTAGGGGAGCCTCTCAGTCTGTACAAATAACCGACTCGATATTCCAAACTCAGAAGAGCTGTTAAATTATAAACCGTTACTGTAAGGCTGTGAAATGTGACCTAATGATATGCTGTTACTGCGTGATCTCATGATACAGCAGAAGCTCTTACTAGGAGGGGAGGCTGTGATTCCGAAGAGAACCATCACAGCAGTCCCAGCTGAAGGCATGCTGTGGGTGAGTATGTAAGGAGGAAATCTGCAGCGGAATAATGCTGCGATGAAAATGGTTGAACTCCTTAGTTTTTATCCTGAGGTTGCAGGAGAGTTGATGATGCAAAGACTAAGTACTAGAGTGTTGTGTGTTCATGTCCAGTGCAAGTTTGTTTCCTGTAGCATTCTTCTACTGATATATCTAATCTAACCTAAAAAGATTTAAGATTCCCTCCCCCCCCTTGAAATATTTCATGACGGCTTGATTTCTCCTTTGCATAATGCCATTAATCCTAGCTAGGATTTGACTTTGTAAACTCAGTGGAAGTGAATAAAAGTAACTACTTCAAAAAGGTATTTCATTCGTTCAGATGATCTTCCAATAGTTTATTTACATAAATCATAGTGATGTCTGGGGATTTTTGACAGGATTTTTCATTTCACTCATGGCTGCGGACACTCGAATGGGCTCAAGCCATTTCTTTCTCTCAAGGAAAATTACTTTTTTGTTACTGGAGTTCCATTAGTGCTGGTGATATGTGATTATGCACGTCATGTAACTGTGACTGAGGTAAAAGAGCAGGTGTGTCACAGCATGTTTTCCTCAAGCTGAGGATGCAGTCCATCAGTCAGTTTGGTCCCCATTAAACAGCAGCAACAGAAAGAGAACTGTACACCTCCCCATGCTGCCTCTGTAGCTCGGCCTTTCTTAGGTTAGTGATCTGAACATTCCTTCCCAGAGACAGTCAACTCAAGAGGTAGAGGGAAATCTTCTGTTTGATTGCTCTTGTTGATGTATTTTATTTATAATCTCATTTTAAAGTTTTTATCCCACATACTTAACAAATCAGTATTTAAAGTAGTCACAAAAATAATTTTCTGAACCATCCTCTAAATAATGGCAGAATTGAAGGGAATGTTTCTAGTTATTTCAGACTTAAACCAGTCTGTAAGCATGAAAACCAAATGCTGTCTAAGCCCCTCCCCCCAACACCAAACCCTAAATTTGTTGACAAATCTTGTGCCAAATGAAAACTGTAAGAGAAAATGGAAATGTTCTAATGGTAAGTTTGCAAGATGATGTTGGCACCCTCCTTGCAAAAGTATCATGAAATGTTTCACATCCAGATGTGTTCATGACCTTGGGTTCTGTGTGGCAACCCAAAGTTGGTATTTTCAGAAAGGGAATCACAAGTGCTGATGCCAAAGTTGTGGTCAGTTTTCATGTTTATTCAGAAGTTAATGGGGCACTGAGTTACCACTATTGTTCCTCCCAGTAATAATATTATTTGTGGTGTGATGGATTTTCTTTTAGATGATAATATATGTTGGGATCATAAGCTAACTTAATAGCAGTTGGACTGTAAAAGATTGTGTGGAGCGTAGAAGTTATCTTCAAGATAAACTTACTGAAAACCTCTGCTATTTGATACGGCATTTGGTGTTCATTTAGCCAAAAGTGACAAAATCACGTAGTAACTAAAGATGGAGTATTGATGTGGAGGATGGAATTTAATCTTTGTTTCATTGTGAAAGCTGTGTCAGGGATCTGGCTTCTGTCTGATTTTTGTGATTGTTTTGTTTCAACTTTGTAGGCTGGAGGGGACGAGTTCCCTCCAGAACGTACTGTCAGCCAGTACGAAACATGCAAAATCCGGACAATAAAAGCTGGGACTCTGGACAGACTTGTGAAGAATCTTCTGACAGCTTTTGGAGACAGTGATTTCACCTACACCAGTATATTTCTGTCTACATACCGTGCCTTTGCTTCTACTAAGGAAGTACTGGAAATTCTTGAGAGGTAAGAGCCAGTATACAATGGGAACTGAGCCATCATTTACATGATAGGGGGATGTGCTCAGCAATTTCTTCCATTACTTTTAGAGGACATGGACTTAATAACCCGATGGACAGATGTCAAGAGTCCTGCAAAATTCAGAATTTCAGCATAAAGATAAAATGTGTAAATGCGTGCTGCCCACATCCCAGCTGTCATTAAAGCGTAGTCATCAGGCAGCAAAAGTGTGCCGTGTCTGACTGCTAAGGATCCAAACTAGGACCAACGCAAGAAAATTAGTACAGCTTCCCTCTACCCACCCCTCAAAAAAAAAAAAAGAATGCATGGGCTGCAAAGTCATACCTAGAATAGATTAGTATGTTTTTCTGGATACTGATATTTTTGGACCTACACTCTCCTGTTTGGGGGCTGCTGATTTGAGACAGGGATTGTACAAACATAAGAAAGAATTCACTGTCCCCTTCTAGTACTTGACGTGAACATGCAGTCATAAGTATTTGCAGACAGCAGAAGAACTGGATGATGTTCTAAGAATAGCTTAGGGTAAGACTGTTAAATCACATCTGCTGTATCTGTACAAATGCTTAGAACCCACAAGATTAGTTTTCTCACACTGAATTCTAAATGGGACATGATTAGATCGGAGGTGATCTTCTTTTGGGAGGAGAATATTTATTGCATTTTCCCAATCAAGTTTGTGTAGATTATATTTACTTTAAAGAGGAGCTGACTTGCCAAGTGACAGTGTGTCGTGAGAGTGTCTTGCTTCCTAAGCCTGTAAATTGCCAAAGAGGCACAGATTTATCAGAGGAGCCAATAGCTGTGTGCATATAGATTGTCCCTTTTAGCCAGTAATATTTTGTGTATGATTTATTTTACTGACTTTTATAAAAGACACATTTTTAACAGAGAAAGTTGGAATAAATAAATAGTGAGTTGAATTGAATGGAATTTTTCTTTGAATTGCAAATGCTATCTGTACAGACCTGGGATTCTTGCGTGTGAAGCCTTAGACTGATACTTCCACCTCTTCCTTTTGTCCTTTGAAACATTTTGGGTGACTTTGTTAAGAGTTCTGACATGAACCTGCTGGACACAAACTGGCAGCCCGCTACGTGTTCTCTATCTGATGTTACGAGGATGTTGTAGCACAAGCACTTAAAGATGCACTTACTCTCCTCTGACTGTTCAGATTAATTTCAGGTGCCTGTTACCCTTAGTTGGGCACAGAATGCGTAAAATCAGCTTGCCTTATTCTGGACTGTGCGTAATTGTCCGCTTTCAGTCATGAAAGCTGGCTGTAAGGAGCCATGAACTCCGTTACGGAGCTGTATGTCTGAAACAGGGGGCACTGCCGTTGAAAATGAAGGGCATAATCCTGCCTTCGAGGCACGTGCGCTGCCTGTGTAGGTGAGAGATTTTGCTTTGCACTTTTGGAGTCGTGCCCATGGTTTCCTCTTTCCCAGTGGTAATTTTCAGAGTGCCGTGGGCCCTTCCCACTCGTGACAACTGTGTCAGTAGTTTTGGCACGAGTGGGCACTTGTCACCTCGAAAACTTTGTGGGAAATCACTCTTGGAGTAGGAAGAAATGGCAACTACTAGAGAAAGAGAAGCTGCGTTGGAGAAAGTGGTTGTGTTGCAGCCTCATTGCGCCCTGGAATATTGCTCTGGGAAAGGATGGAGTGCCAACAGGCAGAAAGGGTCTTGGAGCTGTGAGCAAGGAAAATGTTTTGGTTGATTCCTCCTGTGTGCAGGCTGCTTCCTGTAAGTGAACAAATTCGGTTGGAAGAAACTGTCTGTCTCTTGAGGACTTTTTTCCTCCTAAGTGACATAATCTTCAAGCTCCTTAGTTTTGCCCAAATGTTAGATTCCGTATTTGAGCTTTTTAGTTGTTGATGAGACTTGTATATGAATTATGCTATTTAGGATTTTGCTTTTATTCAGTCGGAGTTCCTCTAAACACCCGTCTCATTTTTTCAGGTGCGGAAACCCAGAGCCCTCAGGCTGTGAAGAGGATGTAAGCCAGGATTCCTCTGAATCCAAACCAGTCCTGGGGACGTAAGTGTGTTTCTTCACTGTTATTTTGCACAGGAAGCCCCAGTCAGGATTCGGTACTGGGGGAGGCTGTGGGCAGCATAGATGTTGCTTCCTTTGAAATTTCAGAGCACTGTTGGCTTGCTTCAAGAGGCTTGTGTAAAGGCCACATATCAACGGTCTGGTAAGATATCCAGCCCTATAACGCAGAGATCTTTCTGTCAGGGAAATTGTCTCAGAATTCAACATGAGACGAACACATCTAGGCCAAGAGTTAGTTGATTAAACAAAGGAGGAGTGTTTGTTTCCCCTGCTTTACCTCTGGTGGTAAATGGTTATGGCTTGTGACTGATTTCATTGTGCATAACAGCAGTGTCTGCAGACCGAAGCTGGGGTTGTTTCAGGCAGCGTGTGTATGCGTGTTTCTTTGCCACTGGTGCCCCTGTGATTTACAGTGTTGCTTTTAGAGTGAGATTTAAATTCTGAAGTCATGCAAATTTGCAAGAAAAAGAGCAAAGCTGTCTTGAAGTGCAGTTAAAGGGGTGAAAAAGGGGTTTGCTTATCCTCCTAGCACCATATGAACGTGGATTTTATCTGTAGACGTCGAGTGTAAAATGTGCCTTAGGTCTTCAGCATTTGTTCTTTGACAGCGGTGTGATCTGTGGTTTGCATGCATTGTGGCAGTGAAGAGTAGCTGCAACGTTATATTTGATTACAGTATGAAGATGCTCTATTCTTGTCAGCGTTACTGAGGATTGTTTTTCTATGAATGTCTCAGCTTCCACCAGTTAAGAAGACCTTAGTTTTTTTTATCAGTGCACTGACTTCTCAAGGCGTAACTGAAGAAGAAGCCTTTAGCTTCCTTTTGTTTTGAGGTGGAAGAAAAATGTGGAACTCTTCTGTCATGTCCACATGTCACACAGTCCAATCAAGACTGAGAAATACGCTGCACTGTTTTAATTCCTGAGATTCAGGCAGACTGTCGATTCAGTTCTGTTCTACAATACCGAGCGTGGTCTTCCCACTGCTTACCTCCATGCTTTTCTGATGGCTTGTGTGTTGGGATTAGGGGGGTTTTGAGTCTGGCTTAAAAGGGTTCAAACATCCCCAGTCCAGAAATGTGTCGTTAACATACTGAACACCTTCCTGTCCTCCGTTGTCTGAATGGATTGGTTGGACAGTGAGGTCGCTTTGCCTTCCGTCACTCATGCAGCAACTGTTTTGCTTAACCACCAGAGATAAATTGGTAAAAGCTCCTTGGCTGTGAGCATTTCAGTAGCTGTCTCTGACAAGAAGAGATGTAGAGCTTAATTAATGTCTGTAAATGACACAGGACTCTCCGAGGCTTTAGTTAGAAACACATGTTATCGGTTGTTAGTTTATTTTTTTTTTTTTAGCACTTAGCAAGGACAGCAAGCTAGAAGCTCTACTGATTTGGGCTGTTCCTCTTGCCCCATGAGACTCAACATGGGAGCTCAATTCTCTGATTTTTTTCCTGGCTGCTGTGACAGAGAGCTATCAGTCTTTTCCTCCCATTTTGCCATGAGAACTCATCAAAGAACAGCTGGTAGTTAAAAATTCATTACAAGCACCAAGAAGGCAGTGTTCTGTAATGGGTAGAGGCAGTAGTAGGCAGCCAGCAGGTTCCCACACTGCCATCGAAAATGAGCTCCAGGGTCTCTTCCAGCTTTGGGCAAACCATTTGACTTTCCCCTTTCCCAGTCAGTCCAGGCACAGAATATGAGCTACAGCAGTACCCTTCCTGCAAAACAGATGAAGCATTTGTACTGGGGATGAGGAGAATAGTTTCACCAGGGTAAATCAGGTTGGGATTAGTCCCCCAACTGCCGTGTCATGGACCCAAAGGAGCTTGATTATGAGATGGAGAACACTCAGTGTGTTTATGTATCTCAGAATAGACCTGCAAGTCCCGTGCCAGGGCTTGAGTGCGCTTGTGGCACAGCCTCGTTTGAGAGCCTTGTGGGAGCTCATTGTCTACATGTGAAATCTGTGTTCATATTTGAACTCCTCTCGTGATCTCGTAACTTGAGGAAGGAGAGGTCCTCCTGGTATGCTTGTCCATTTTGCAGCTATTAACAGGATAGACCTGAGCCACTGTATCTGTCTTTTTGAGGATTTGAACTTTAAAAGCCAAGTGCCTGGTTGTCGGGAGCACAGAGTACAGATGTTCTTTGAGCTGACAGATCAGTGTGTCTGACTGGATGCTTGTGGTCAGAGGTTTTTACTGAGAGCATGGCCCTTCATGGAATATCAGTGGGAGTGTGGGATACCGTTATTGCACGAGGGTTTTGTGAAGTGGGGTTATTGGAACAGGTATCAGGGAAGGTTTCTGTAGATGTGAAAAATACGGCCATTGGAGGGCTAAGCTCTCACAGCTCACTACAGAGCGCGGCCCTAAGCGTTTGGTGAAGTGGATAGGACCTGCTGCAAACCAGGGCTGTTGTCACTTGGTCATCTCAGCTGTTTTTCTGATGGCAGTGGAGCTCATGAGATCTGCTTCTCTAGAAGACGGTTTCTTCTTTCCTGAACATCTTCCCCCGCTTTCCCTGACAGCAATACCTGTAAGTCACCACCCCTCGTGCCCGCAGCAGCACTTATGACTCCGTGATGTACAGAATCAGTTGTTCTGGCCTATAGTAATCAGAACAGAGGAGTAGCGTAAGAACTCCTAGCTTTTAATTTTGGCTCTCCGGCTTAGGTAGGTAAGGAACAAGGCACGGATAAGCCATCTGTGCTTTTCTTTTGTGTCAGGAAAGGGGTATGATCCTACTTGCTTTGTAGGGACGTTATGTGGCTCAATTAATAGCGATGTTGAAATGCCTAAGTGCCAGTCCTGCTGTGATTGTGATAATAGCTGTGGTTGCTCAAGTGCAGTAACTTTGCAGCCAGGTAAGAAGTCAGACGAGGAAAGAGCAGCCACCCTGGGGAGCAGGCCGTACAGTTAGATTTACTACTGTGAGCTTTACCTCTCAGTCTGTACTAATTCTGACATAGAGCACGGGGAGCAATACAAATCGACAGTGCATGTATCCAAGAATGTAAAACTGTTGAGGAATTCATTCTTCTGAATGGGTAATTCTTCGTATCTTTGAAGAATAAAATACGAAAGGACAGCAAGTTTGTGGGGGTGCTAGTAACTTTAAAGAGGAGCTGACTTGCCAAGTGACAGTGTGTCGTGAGAGTGTCTTGCTTCCTAAGCCTGTAAATTGCCAAAGAGGCACAGATTTATCAGAGGAGCCAATAGCTGTGTGCATATAGATTGTCCCTTTTAGCCAGTAATATTTTGTGTATGATTTATTTTACTGACTTTTATAAAAGACACATTTTTAACAGAGAAAGTTGGAATAAATAAATAGTGAGTTGAATTGAATGGAATTTTTCTTTGAATTGCAAACGCTATCTGTACAGACCTGGGATTCTTGCGTGTGAAGCCTTAGACTGATACTTCCACCTCTTCCTTTTGTCCTTTGAAACATTTTGGATGACTTTGTTAAGAGTTCTGACATGAACCTGCTGGACACAAACTGGCAGCCCGCTACGTGTTCTCTATCTGATGTTACGAGGATGTTGTAGCACAAGCACTTAAAGATGCACTTACTCTCCTCTGACTGTTCAGATTAATTTCAGGTGCCTGTTACCCTTAGTTGGGCACAGAATGCGTAAAATCAGCTTGCCTTATTCTGGACTGTGCGTAATTGTCCGCTTTCACTCATGAAAGCTGGCTGTAAGGAGCCATGAACTCCGTTACGGAGCTGTATGTCTGAAACAGGGGGCACTGCCGTTGAAAATGAAGGGCATAATCCTGCCTTCGAGGCACGTGCGCTGCCTGTGTAGGTGAGAGATTTTGCTTTGCACTTTTGGAGTCGTGCCCATGGTTTCCTCTTTCCCAGTGGTAATTTTCAGAGTGCCGTGGGCCCTTCCCACTCGTGACAACTGTGTCAGTAGTTTTGGCACGGGTGGGCACTTGTCACCTCAAACTTTGTGGGAAATCACTCTTGGAGTAGGAAGAAATGGCAACTACTAGAGAAAGAGAAGCTGCGTTGGAGAAAGTGGTTGTGTTGCAGCCTCATTGCGCCCTGGAATATTGCTCTGGGAAAGGATGGAGTGCCAACAGGCAGAAAGGGTCTTGGAGCTGTGAGCAAGGAAAATGTTTTGGTTGATTCCTCCTGTGTGCAGGCTGCTTCCTGTAAGTGAACAAATTCGGTTGGAAGAAACTGTCTGTCTCTTGAGGACTTTTTTCCTCCTAAGTGACATAATCTTCAAGCTCCTTAGTTTTGCCCAAATGTTAGATTCCGTATTTGAGCTTTTTAGTTGTTGATGAGACTTGTATATGAATTATGCTATTTAGGATTTTGCTTTTATTCAGTCGGAGTTCCTCTAAACACCCGTCTCATTTTTTCAGGTGCGGAAACCCAGAGCCCTCAGGCTGTGAAGAGGATGTAAGCCAGGATTCCTCTGAATCCAAACCAGTCCTGGGGACGTAAGTGTGTTTCTTCACTGTTATTTTGCACAGGAAGCCCCAGTCAGGATTCGGTACTGGGGGAGGCTGTGGGCAGCATAGATGTTGCTTCCTTTGAAATTTCAGAGCACTGTTTGCTTGCTTCAAGAGGCTTGTGTAAAGGCCACATATCAACGGTCTGGTAAGATATCCAGCCCTATAACGCAGAGATCTTTCTGTCAGGGAAATTGTCTCAGAATTCAACATGAGACGAACACATCTAGGCCAAGAGTTAGTTGATTAAACAAAGGAGGAGTGTTTGTTTCCCCTGCTTTACCTCTGGTGGTAAATGGTTATGGCTTGTGACTGATTTCATTGTGCATAACAGCAGTGTCTGCAGACCGAAGCTGGGGTTGTTTCAGGCAGCGTGTGTATGCGTGTTTCTTTGCCACTGGTGCCCCTGTGATTTACAGTGTTGCTTTTAGAGTGAGATTTAAATTCTGAAGTCATCCGAATTTGCAAGAAAAAGAGCAAAGCTGTCTTGAAGTGCAGTTAAAGGGGTGAAAAAGGGGTTTGCTTATCCTCCTAGCACCATTTATGTGACTACTGGCTGGAAGAGGTTTGAAATACAGGGATGGCTTCCTTGTCAAGGGGGAAATCTTCAGGACTTCATTTTCTCAGGAAAGTTAGAGGTTTCTTTTGCCTTTTACTCTGGAACAAGGGACTCTTTTCCCTTTCACGTTATGTCCTACTCTGTCACAGTAGGTGATTATGAGGCAGTGGCTGTGGATAGTGGGTCATGTTATGTGACTGCACACAAAAGTCCTTTTCCCTAATCCCTCTGTCAGCTCATGCGAACAAAATTCTCTTGACATCGTTTTTTGATATGCTGCCTGTGTCTTCCCTGCCTGTAATATGTGCTGTGGCCTGTGGTCGTAGTGCACCAATATAGACATGGTGAGCTACCGGCACGTTGCTGTGACGAACCACAGATCTCACAGAAAATGCAGCAGAAAAAAAGAAAAGTTGATAGTTACTTTTTTTATCCAGGCTTGAATTTTCTTAAAACTTGAAGTAATTAGATTATTTTGGCAGACTTTGTTTAGTTTTTTTCACACTCAGTTGAAATTTGTCAACAACATTGTGAGTTATCTCTGGAAAACCATAGCATAAATTTTACGTCTTGTTACAAAATCAAGTTGAAATGATGGGAAGTCCCTGCAAAGACAGGATTTAAAGAATTTCCCATAAGCATCCATTTGTGGAGTATCTATGTACCAGTCCCAATAGGTGGGTGTGGGTTAAAACCTACATAAACCAGGAAAAGGAGATAAACAGATCACTTCCCTCTGTTTCAGGCAGGGTGGAAACCGCATCAGCTCTGGTTTCCCCTCATCCCTCTCAGTCTGTGTTAGGCTTGTCCATGGGCAGTTCTCTGCAGTTGGTGTCTTTTTAGCTACATGTGTCTAAGAAGGCGTGCGATAACTTTCCTGAACAAGATCCAGTGCTCCTCTAACTCCTTAAGCGTTCCTCTTCCAGCATAACCGAGCATAACCTTTTTGCATGGTGTAATTTGACAAAGCCTCCCTGTCTTTGAGCTAAGGGTAAACTCAAGGTTCTGCTGATACATTTTTTTGTTAAACGCATTTCATCCTGAGATTAGCAAGGCCAGTCTGTCTTCTGGGTTCAGCTGTCTTGGCGCTTCAAGCTCGATACGGGGCACTGCCCGTGCTGCACATGTCACGGTTAGGGTGTTATCTTCACAGATGAGGCAATCTCACTGTGTATGTTCATGGGGGTTAGGTTCAGGCTTAGACGGCTTTTTCACAGAAGCCAAGGTTTCCTTCAGTCTTTCTCCTAAGACAGCAGATCGTGAGTAGTATGGGTTGGAGGACAATGCAGCTTCAGCTTGGTCCCTAGACTTGGCAGCAGCAACTGATGGGAGGAAGGGCAGCAAAGGAAGCGTTTGATTTAGCGCTTCCACGGGGGAAGCTGCTACCCTGAATGCGTCCAGAGGAGGGCAACCAAGGTGGTGTCAGGGCTGGAGGCATGTCCTGTGAGGAGCGGCTGAGGACCTTGGGCTTGTCTGGTTTGGAGAAAAGGAGGCTGAGGGGCGACCTCATGGCTCTCTGCAGCTTCCTGAGGAGGGGACGTGGAGAGGGAGGTGCTGAGCTCTTCTCCCTGGGATCCAGGGACAGGACGCATGGGAATGGTTCAGGGCTGTGCCAGGGGAGGTTCAGGCTGGGCATTAGGAAGCATTTCTTTACTGAGAGAGTGGTCAAACCCTGGAACAGGCTTCCCAGAGAGGTGGTCAATGCCCCAAGGCCGTCAGTGTTTGAGAGGCATTTGGACAATGCCCTTAACAACGTGCCGTAACTTTTGGTCAGCCCTGAAGTGGTCAGGCAGTCGGACTTAGATGATCGTTGTAGGTCCCTTCCAACTGAAATAATCTGTTCTATTCTATCAATATTTGATGTCCTGAATTTAATAGAAGAGTCTCAATATAGCTTAAGTGGATTTGATTCTTTATTCGTTTTCATTTGGGGACTATAATCAGATCCACTTGGGGGAGGGCAAATCAGGAGCAACTTCACTGAGGTCCCTGGCAAAATCTGAGTGATATCTTAATAAGATTCCATGTATAAAAATTAAATTCTTTGCTCAAAAAAGTCTTCATACTGCCTTCATGTGGGGTATGAATGCCTGTGTTTTTATTGTTGTATTAGACACAGATACCTGCGGTTGCATCAATACATGCTGTTTACAACCAGTGTGTTCTTGTGTATTTGCTCTTAGTGAAGTAGCATCAATCTTAGGAGCCTGGCTTGATCAGTGTACTGAGGATTTCAGAGAGCCGCCTGACTACCCATGTTTGATGAAGCTGTTGGATTACTTGAAGAAGAATATCCCTGGCTCTGACCTGGAGAGGAGGGCGCAGAACCTCTTGGAGAAGTTCCAGAACCAAGAAGTGGAAAAGGACGGTAAGTTACCTTTCCCTTCTGCCTTCCTGTTCTCCCGGACTGTGTGGTGACACAGGGGTTTGTGTGGAGTACACTTCACTAACTCGTAGGCTAATTGATTATATTGTGAGGCTCACCAGGGACTTTTTTCTTGTTTCTTTCTTTAAAAAAAAATCTCTGTGAGGCTGCAGGCTCTGTGCGGGATGAAATAGTCCTATAGTGTAGGTGCCTATGCCTGTTTATTGTGGGGATTGGGATTGGGAAATCCAGCACTTGTCTAATATTTAGCCAAAACTTTGAGATTACTGCAGCAACTAAGTCGTTAATTGTCAGCGCCCTTCCCGTGTCATGGAATTAAAACACACAGCAGGTCTCTAGCTGTTTTTTTCATTTCAACACACATGCACCGAGAAAAGCCCAAACCAGCAGAAAGAAAAATACAGAGCTGTGGGGTTAGAAGAGTTTTAGACTTGTCGCTTACTTTATCAGAGCTCCATCTTTGTTTATTTCTGAGATTTCTTTCAGAACTCTTAATGTGTGGTCTGGCATCAAGGCTTGCTGATAATTATTGTCCCAAAGCATTCATATTGTGCTATGAATTTACAAATTTGGGTCCTAATCCTACAGTTTGATTTGCGTAATCAGACCTCCGTTCAGTGCTGCCATCAGCCATGCCGGTAGATTAGACTGCAGTATCAGATACGTAGAAAAAAGCCATTTCTGGCCTCAATTCTTGCTGCTTGAGCAATGCAAATCAAGGTGAGTCAGAGACTGCAAATTCAAAAGGGGCACGTGGTTGCTGTCAGTGAAGTCAAGAGGGCAGCTGGGCTTTGAGGGGGACCTAAACGGATCAGCGATTTGAAGATGATGAGATACTTGAGTACGAGAGAATTCCAGCTTCTTGGACAGCAGGGAAAAGACTGGTTACACATTTATGAAGGTGAAGGAGAAAAGAGAAAAAAAAGGCATGAAAAAAGAAAAGGAAAATTCTTGCGTTGCACTCGAGGACCTGATTTTAAAGGCACTGGGAGATTTTGAGTAGGGTTGCAACTTTGCGATGAGGATTTTCACTGAATTTCAAGGCGGAAGGGAAAATGAGGAGTTACACAGCCAAAAAGAGGGAGAAGAAGGTGTAACTCTTGTAACAGTTTGGTAGAAATCCATTTAATTATGCGCAGTGTTACAAAACAGTCACGGAAAAATAATGCTGGAACAGAGGTCTCCCTTTATTGCGTTTAGCTCTGTCAATAAATTGTGCAGTTGGAATGTGCGGATGGAAGTCTGGATAGAGCCTCTAGTTAATAATTTGTTACATCAGAACTGTAGCAATTTACACTGATGATTAGGTTTTGCTAATGAACAAAGAAAGGAAAACTGAAGTATTTTGAAAAACAATGATAAAATATCGCAGTCTGCTTTTGTCGCTTTAATATCTGTTCTGCTTTAACTGGTTATGAAGTATTGCACAACACACTCTGAAATGCACTGGTTGTTTTTGTTAATGAAATCTCACTAGTAGTAAACTCAGCACTTTCAGTGTTAGTCTTCAACAAGTCCATTTTTTTTCCCTCCCTTCTCATGGAGTTACTGTCACCTTACAGTAAAAGGGATTAGGAAGAGGATTTCTTTTCAGAGATTTTCTGTTTGACTTCCTCCTCTACCATGGGAAACAAGGGCATATTTCTTTGTGTTTTAATGTGGCTTTGTTCTCAACCTGTGGGAGCCAAAAGGTGACATGGGAACATCTGTGAAATCCTTTCCCTTCTGCACTGGATCTGGTCCCTTGATGAGGACAACTCTCCTCTCTCACCTCTTCATTGCTGCCCAGGGCAGATTTAGAAGCAGCATTCAGCTGAATGCTGTAGGTGCTCACTGTTCTCCCTTTTCTGGGCAGAAATCCCAGAGAGGGAAGGTGAGGGATGCTGGAATAAACTCTCTTCAATGTAGTTTATGTAAGCACAAATGGTGCCAAGAAATCTGATCTCTCCTTTTAGTTCCCCACATGGGAGCTGAAATCTGGATATAAGAGCACTCCTAATGCAGTATTTTGGGGATATGACTGCAGTCTTGTTCCTTTTCAGTTTGGTTAATTTTTGGTTTTTCAGATTATAAGACGCATTAATACTAAAAGGTAGATTAACAAAATTCTGCAATGTTAATAAGAAATTTTTGTTGGGGCATTCTTCTTTCAGAAGAATGTTTAGTGAATGGGTTAAGTCACTTCTCTGCTAAGAGACCCTGAACAGCTCAGTTCTCTTTTCCTTCCACCTTTTCTTTGCCAATTTAATTTTCTGGTCATCATCTTTCTCACCAAAATATGCAGCACAGCGGGGCTATTAGGTCAGGCAGGACCCTTTGTGTGTTCTGCTATAATATATAGAGTGGTGGTTTAAAATAAACAAACATCTGCTTTGATTCACTGTTTGCTGTATAAATTTACCAAGTCGTGTTTTCCATCCTGGACAGATGGGTTCCGTGTTGCTTCCCTCTGTAACCTACGTGATGAAGAGGAAATGGACATCAGCAGGCCTGAAGAATTCTCTTTTTTCCAGGCAGACCTTGTGGCAGAACAGTTGACATACATGGATGCAGTATGTAGAGTATATGTACTACTTGAAATGCTGGGGTAAATAGTGTGGGGCTTCTAAAAATTTTTTGTAAAGATATGTCAATGTAAGTATAGTGTTCCAGAAAAGGTCTGTTGTTGGGACACAGAACACAGCTCTGCTTGGTTATCCAAACTGGCTTCATTCATTGGGCTTTTTTTCCTTCAGTCATTCCAAAGATTATTTTTTTTTTAAATTAAAATAAGCGTGAATGTATACTGTGTAGCCTTTTCTGCAAAGCTCAGTATTTGTACACCTGAGAAATAGCACATTTTTATGACGTATACTAAAGATGTATCGGTACTCTTAAATGCAGTGCTCTGATTTGATTTGTCTGTATCAATCTCCTTCAAAATATCATGATATAAAAGAATTTCCCCTTGGTTTTCCCAGGAGTGTTTAGCTGTCAGTTCTTTCAGGGCATCAAGCCTATAAAGTGTCTATTTCTGCCAAATATACAATAGATATATATATTAAAGTATATACACTTTATGTATAAAAAAAATAAAGTGTACATACTGCCAAAGCGTGTATTTCAAACTAACGGAAAACAAATATTTACCTTTTAATGCCATATTAGATTTAGATCCATGTAAACAGGCATTTCTTCTTGTGGATAGTAGAGATTTAGGAGAACCCTGCTGACGTAGACACCTCTGCTTCACTCTAGGAACTCTTCAAGAAGGTTGTGCCCTACCACTGTTTGGGATGCATCTGGTCTCGACGGAATAAGAAAGAATATAAGCACCTGGCGCTGACCATCAGGGCTACCATCTCACAGTTCAATGTCGTTACCAAATGTGTGGTCAGCACTATCCTGAAGGACAAGGAGCTCAAATCACAGCAAAGAGCCAAGATCATTGAGAAATGGATTCATATTGCACATGTAAGGCATTTATTCTAGACTGTTTAATGTTTCTCGTGTGGGTGCCTTGGAGTGGGGGAGTTGGAAGGGGAGGAAGGTGTTGGATGCGTTGGTCCCAGGCCATCTTAGCTCTAATGCTTTCTATTTTTGACTGCCTTTCTTTGTAACAGTAGATGAAGTGTTGCCCTTCCTCAGTTGCTTCCCCACCATGGAAGTGGGGTTGGTGCTTGTCTCTTTGGTTGGGGAGTGCTAATTAATGGGTGAGGCAGGTACTGTGTCTTGCAGATGGGGAGTGCCACATACTTGATGATGCAACGTTTATGGGAAGATGGGTATAAATTCAACCAGTTCACTTCCCTGGAACTAAATGCTGCTCGTATCAGGGAAGGAAGAGAAGTGATGGTTGATATCATCCAAAGGTTAGACTTGTTTGCAGAAGAAAGTCTAACAAGAAAGGAGTCGGACTGGCAGTGGTGCAAGCAGCAGGCACAGTCAGAATAAGCTTTGCACTTGCCTGCCTTTGGCCATTCGTGTTCAGCCAGTGAGCATCATGCTCCCTCTCCTGCGTCGATGAACGCCATGGGACTTGAAATCAGATGTGGTGGAAGGCAGCACAACTGTTTGTGTTTTATACATTTACATATGTGTGTGTACATGTGAAAGGAAAGCAAATACAGGGTTTGAAGTAAGTGCAGAGAAAGCTAACACTTCTAGGAAGCAGTAGCCTCTTCAACATGGAAAAAATGAAATTATTGTTTGTACTCTTTTGTTTTGAAAAGTCCTTGAGGCTGGAAGGTCATTTGCCTACTGAGTTATTCATGGTTCCCATCATGTATGCAAACCAGCTGAGTTTGGAGGGGGTGAGGGGTGCAAGCAGTGACCAGAAAAAATAAGTAGAGTTACAATATGGTACCAGACTCCTCCTCATCTTACCTTTCTGGTTTATCATTGTCTCACGCGTTTCTCTAACCCGTTTATACTCTTGGCTTCGATTCCTTTGTCTTGTAGCAGATTGTGTGTTTCTTAATCTTTGTGCGAAAGGGTTTTTCATGACTTCTTTACATAACTCCAGTTTGCTAATTTCTTAGATCTTATCTTTAACATTTTACTGTAAGCTTTTTAACTCCCCTCAGAGCACTGGGCAGCTGGCAGCAAACGGGATCTCTCTTGAAGAGAACATTTAAAGCACTTTCATATGGATGTGTGTTGACTTGTGTTTTAAGAATCACGTGGATTCTTTCTGAGCTATACAAAATAAGCAGTCATAAAAAGTTCAAGCCAAGCAGAGGCTTTCCAACCTTGACCCTGCACTTGTATGCTCCCAGCGGCAGCGTTGTTAGTCCTGGCACCTGAGCTTTGGCAGCTGCTGGTTCAGGAGGCTGGTGTGGGGAAGAAGTCTTTCACCTCTTTTGGCACTTCCATTGACTCATTGTTCTCGTCTGATGGCTGCTTTGTAGCCCCTGTGAATGGATTAGGAAGTTTGATTCCTATTGTCTGTGGGCAGATCTTTAAGTTGCAGAGGGTACCAGCTGAAGGGGCCTTCGTGGGGCAGCCTGGGCTGCAGCCTGGGCGAGCAAGTACGAAGCAGCTTCCTGCTGGTCCCAGGGAGCAGGGAGGCCCGGGAAGCCAGGACAGGGACCGCTCTCGGCATACTTGTTCTGTGGATGGAGAACTTTGATCTCCACCTCTGTTGATTCAGTGCTTCTCCCTGTACTTAGTTCATACACATAATTCAATGCTCCAGTCTTAGCTAAGCACGTGAAAAATGCATGAGCACGCTCTACAAAATAATTGCACATGTCGAACAGCTAGTTGCATATCTGCTTAGCTGCCCACTTCTGAAGAAAGCTGCTTGCTTTTTGCGTGCAAATGAATGTTTTGAATAGTTAGATGTCTGAATTAGAAAATAATCCCCTCATTAAAGTGCAGTTATTCCCAGACTGCTGACTCTGTAACTAAGCAGCGTGGAGTTCCACGTTTGTTATTTGTTCGTGACTTTTGGATCCAGTTTCTTGGTTTACAGGATAAACCGAATACTTTTCCGAACTGCCAGCCCTCTCTGCTCCACCTAGATCTGGGGTTCCTGAGCAGGAGCAGCCAATTTTACTCACACAATTTTTTCTTTAAAACTGAAAAGGAACGTTGAAATCGTTACTACCCTGTTATGCTTAATCTTTTAAACTCAAAGTTGCTTCTGCACAGTATTCTTTCTGGTTTCCCCCCTGTGAAGGGCACAGCATGAAACAATGTTATTCAGAGCAGTCTTAAAAATTCTTCCTATATGTAAATGAAAGCTTGCTAAAGTTTAGTCTGCAATCAGTTAAATCATTGAGAACACCAAATCCAGGATTGAATTCCTAATGTGCTGTGGGTGCGTATGCCTGGTCGTGAACCTTCTGCGTCACTGACAATGTAGATGTATCATCAGTATTTGGGTTAGGAGATTAACGACGTCTGAATTAATGATGCACTTGTGTTGGAAGACTAATGGCGTCTAGACTGATGATGGCTAAAAGCAAAAGAATTTGTGCTTGTTATGGAAGAAACAGATAAGAAGGGATTCCTTTAAAATAGCAAAGCAGAAACTTATCTACCGGCTGCCCGCGGTTAGTAGTCCTTATTGAAAGTGCTGACAGGAACTAGTTTTTGAAATGGGCATGCGCTAGAGCAGCACACGGGTTTACCGTTATTTTTAGAATGTACAAGAATATATAAGGACTTGTTTTTCTCATAAACTTTGGAGCTTGACTGTTAACCATATTGGTGTGTGTCTTGTCCCGCAACCTCGTCCTGCAACAATATGCTTTAGATTATGCAACGTGCAGTTAAGTCAAGATGGTTCCAAATTGGATCTTCCAGTGCAAACTCCTGTGTTTGAGAAATCTCAGTGCTGAGAATTTGTGCCTCTCAATCCCTGTTCTCCCCGGTCTGAATTTCAAGTTGAAGTTAAAGAAAGCAGGGTCTTGTTCTTAAATGTGTCGGTCTCAGAAGAAGAGCCGTTACGTGGTTCCTTTGGCTGCAAAGTTTGCAAGAAGAGCTTTCAGGTCTTGCATGTCCTACCACGTGATTGTGAACTTGGTCTTCATCTAGCCTAACTGCTAACCTGCTTCAAGTGCTGCGGTGTGCCTAGTCAGTCTTCTTAAACCACACTTTGTTAAATGTAGCCTCCTAAGTTGCCCAAAGATTTTTTTTTTTTTTTTTTTTTTTAGGTAAATAAAAGGGAGTAAATGTACTTGCCTTAGTTGTTCAGTCAATTTTAATGCAACTTGTGAACAGAGTTGCTGATATACCAAGGTCTGACTTTTGTTTATGTTAAGGTTGCTTTACATTGATTCAGTCCTACAAAGGAAATAAAGTATGTCTATTTTCACTGTAAGGATCCTTTACATATTCAGCATTATTAGTGTAATAATGAGTCCCATCAAAATTTGCAAAGTGGAATTGTAGTTTGGATTTGGATATATTCTCATCTACATGCAACAGTCAAATGGGCACGTGTTTTGTCTGTTAATTTGCATGTACGGACACCTGTTAGTGAGAGCTTGTATTTGCAAGAGTTTAAGTCTGTGGTGCCCGGGCGTTCTAGTTCATGAGCCGCCAACAGATTTACAGGAGTTCCTTGAAGAGTCTCAGGCCAGACTTTCCCTCTCCTCCTTGCTTGCATCTGCTTTACCAGGAATCTGTGCTGTCTTTTTGAGAACTAGGTTTTTCAGTATCCTTTTCCATCCAACCTTTTCCCCCAGAGAAACTGTAAGAAATGCCTATGAACCAGTCCCTCTGTTAGGATTTGGTACTGACTCTGGAAAAGCTGGGAAGTTTTTTTCTCTTGAACAGTGTGCACGTACTTGAATAACAGGTTATTCCTTTGCATGTCTTTATTTTTAATTGACGCTTAGATGATTGAGGGTTTACATTTTTAATACCACATATAAAGAGGCAAAGCCTGTTTTTTCCTCTAAAGGGTAAAAGGGATTGGTAACTGTAAAGAGTTTTTTAAGAAGTGTAATATTTGTGCTTTCTAGCCTGGCTTCATGGACTCAGTTCCACTTTTATTTTTACTGGGACAACTGGAAGCTGTACCACTGCAACATCACCACAAATACATGAAAGTGAGGAAAACAAGATATAAATGCCAAAGCCCATAAAGTGTTTGTTGGCTGGGGGGGGTGGCGGGGGGGAGTGATATTTTTGATGCTCCATATTTGTACAGCTGCCTGCTTAGCAGTGAGAATGTGTAGCGAGCATGACACCAGTCAAACAGAAGAGCACTAACATATTCGTAATGCTGACATTACATGCTCCTGTATCTCTAACCACTCCTTTCACAGGAATGTAGGATCCTGAAGAATTTTTCCTCCTTGAGGGCCATCATTTCAGCACTGCAATCCAACTCCATCTATCGGCTGAAGAAGACCTGGGTGTGTGTTTCAAAGTAAGCATCCCCCTCTGCCCCTGTGGCTAGCCCCAAACAAAGACAAAAAGCTCCGTGCTCTTTCTTTCCATCTTGTTCTTCTCGGTCTTCCTATTCTGCTCCTTCATGGACAAGTGTCCTCTTAGAAGATACTCTCATTCCTGTGAGGCTCAGACCCCTTTTTTTGGGTCTGTCTGCTGTGAGCTCTTCTTTCATATTGACGGGACCACCTGCCCTCAGGGGTACTGGGTCTCTTCTGTCCTTTATAGCGTATTGGATCTTCCACAACCTATTTTGAAGAACTATGGGACTACCTACTGACTCAGCACAAGCACACGGTTCTTGGAAGGTCAGCAAAAGGCCACCATGATGCTTGCCAGTTGTCTCCTCTACTGTGAAGTTGGAGGAGGTCAACGTTGCCACAAACCTTCACTAATCCTCTCTTGGTCCTGACATTTCCTTAAAACATATCCCCAAACTACAAAATCCAAGCCTGTATTGAAGATGGTATTTCTTACAGGGGAATACCTTTTTGTGCAACTGGCATATTTACTGCATGCCAGACAGACACCAGAAAGCTGTGTAGGAAAGATGGTGTTCTGCTCATTCAGTTGGTGACAAACAGATTTATGTTTTTTTCCTTTGTCTTTGATAAACAAAGAGAAACGTTGCTCTGCCACACAGCATACTTCTGCATTTCCACTAGGAGAGGTGGATCTTTCCTTCTGCCGCCCTGTGTTCCTGTTGCTGATCAGGATGTTGCCATCTTGTGTTTATAGTGTGGGGTAATAGAAAGGGGCTCACACAGTTACAAGCTTCTGGCTTTCCTGAGTGCGTGGCACAGGGCAAAAACGTAGGATACCTCTCACAGCTATTTTTCTGTTGCTTTGTATCCATTTACCCGCTTCCTTACAACAATCTGATACCCCTCAGTGTGACTGAAAGCCCTGCCCAGGATCGGCGTACCTGTGGCATTCCTTGTGCTGCTGTCAAATAAGGCTGGCGTTACCGGGGAGCACCAGGAGATCCCAGGAAAGTTCCTAGTTGATGTGCAGCATCTCACTGGATGCGTTTTGGTGGTGGTATCTTTTACATGCCCAACTGTTAACGATTCATGAGGAAAAAACCAGTAATCTGATCTGTATTAGAGTGCTTTCTGATAACCTAAAAGATTTAATCTTTTCCTATACAGGGACATGATGCTGATGTTCGAAGAGCTCTCTGATACCTTCTCAGACCACGACAATTATTTGACAAGCAGGCAGCTGCTGCTGAAGGTGAGAATTAGCTTGAGTTGCAAGGCTTGTGATCTCAATCAAAGCTGAGGTTAGCCCTTCTTCTAAGGAGCTGTCAAAGCTCGTCTCTCCCTGAACTACGGTAGGCAGTGCTTCAGGGAAGAGAGGTCTGTAAAACCTGTGCTTTTCTGCTGGGATGAGAGGTGATTTTGTTGTTCCTGAAAGCACCTACGCTCCTGTTAGCCTGCTGAGCTTGGATACCCACACAGAGCAGGGTGCAGCAGCACAGTTTCTGTGAGGGCTTGTTCACAGGACAGCAGGTCAGGAGCCTTGGAGCCCCCACTGCTGGAGTTCGACGTCTCTTGGGCAGGGTGATTGTCTGAACTGCTAGCTGGTGCACCCTCTGAGCAGACCTGGAAAGGCTCTGGTTTGCACTGGTGAGTGCAGAGCAGCTCCAAATGGAGCTGCACGGCTGTAGTGCTCTTGACTTCACTGGAACAATGCCACTCGGCTTCAGCTGAGGAATTAAACCAAGATGTTTATCCGACCATCCCATACCTTTCTTGGAACTGGAAAACAGGGCTGGGAATTTCGAAGGAACAGGCTTCCTGCTCTGTGTGTGGCCAGATGGACAACAAAGCAGGCTCTGTCTGAAGCAGTTTGACTTGAGCACTCTCCTGGGCGAACGCCAACAAGCTCTGGGTCTTGAGAGGGGTGAGGAAGAATAGCAGGGAAAGGTTATATTCTGTAGAAACTATGGAATGTTTGTGGCAGTTTTTTCTGTCTGCATGAAAATGTTTCTATAGACTGCCTCCTGACCAGTTGATTTTTTGGCAGTTCTATCCAGTCAGTCTGGCATTTGTACCTTACCCCCTTGCCTTGGTATTTGACACAGTGTTTTGCTCAGGAGTGATGGGTGAACACATTCAAACCTGTCAATCTCTTTTGTTTATCATCCATTTATCAACACCTGTAGCTAAATTTTAAAGCAGGTGAGATAATAATAGGCATAGAGGGAAAATGTGTGTTCACAACAGCTTATTAACCTAAGTACTAAAAAGACACAACAGCAACTCAATCTGAGCCCAGACCTTCTGGCTCCTAGCAAATCACCCTCTCCAGCTGCCGTAAGGAGATCTGCAAAACATTTTGAAAGCAGTGAGAGGAGAAAAATTCCACAGAATAGCTAGAACCTCTCTCCTACTCCTCCTTTTGGACTGTTTTGTAACGATTGGAGGATGAATGTCCACTGAATCCCTAAAGTCTTTGTTTTCTTTCACTGTAAATAGTGTCTGTAGGGAAGCTGTCTTTGCCCTTGCCTATCCATCCTACAAATGTAAGTGTAAAGCAGACAAAATGGCACATGACACAGGTTGTTTGGCACGGAGAGGGAGCGCTGTGTTCTCTCCTCCCCAAACAATGGCTCTGCTGCAAGCTGCAGTTTCAGGTTCTGTGCCTGCCCGCCGGCTGCTGTTAGAGGATCTCCAGTTTATCTTTCAGTATCTTGAAGACACTGAGACAACACTCGTTTTTCATTTGCTCTTGTTTTCCAGCCGAGGAAGGAAATACAGTTTGAGTTTGATCTGTTCCTTCACTGTGACTGAGAGAAGTAAACGTTGTGATGAAAGGATCTTTCCAAGTGCAGGCTGTTGTTTTGTGCCTCTTAAAAAGACTGATAATCATTCGTGCCCCACCTGTCCAACCACTGGAGACAGTAACAGTAACTCCCAGCATCCCGTAGGGATCCAGGGAAATAAAGGCTACAGATCTATTGTGAAATAGCTCCTCCATTCACAGGAGAGCTTGACTTGTGGAGATGAAAACCTATTACCTTGTTTTCCTGCGTGGTTTTGGATTAGTCAATAAGCTACAGAGGGTAGTTGCTGCATCTCTGTTGCGGCATGAGAAAAACAAGCAAGCATTACATAAGATAGAGATGTTTACTTGTAGCAGTCCTGATTAGGAAATTAAACAGAAATCCTGAGGTCGAGAGTGTCAGGATAGAGTTCAGAGAAGCATCTGGCCACCTGAAGGTGCATCTAAGCTTCTCTGATTTAAACTCCCAGGAGATTTTCAACAGCTCTTAGCTTTGACCAGAGTAGAGCCACTTTGCTGAAAAACTCCCTTCTAGTAATTTTGTGGGATTTTGTCCACAATTCCCAGTCAGTGTACAAGTCCCGGAAAATTAGCACATGTATGTACACGTGCATGTACCTATACAGCAAATATTTTTGCTTGCCCCATTGAATGTATTTGCAATTATTTTACACAAACATAGTTGCCAGCTTATCGCTTAGATCCTTTGTTAATTGCCTTTAATTCTCTTGTAACTCACAGGAAGGAACATCCAAATTTGCCAACCTGGACAGCAGTGTGAAAGAAAATGCGGAAAGCACACGGAGGCGGCTGCAACTTCAAAAAGATATGGTGCGTTTGGGGTCCTTTTCCTCCCCTTTTTGACCTGATAACGTGATTAACCCTGAGTGGTGAATGATATAAGAAGCAAAAACTAGAAAGGTATTTAACAAAGAGAGCGTGCAGTAGGTAAAGACCTTGAGAGTGCCGCTGTCAAGAAAAACAATCACATCAGTGCTATAGATTAGCTGATGCAAAGCGAGGGAAGCGAAAGGTTGAGACTGAATAGGCAGTCAGAGTGTTTGTTCCTGTGCAAAGCTGTATTTCACTTATGCTGTGGGTCGCAGTAAGCAGGTAATACTCTGTGTGCGTGTATATAAAGTGCAGATATATATAGATGATATCCCCCCCCTCCCCCCGCCCCATACATCTGTATATAAAGATGGTTCCAAAGCGGGATCCGTGCTGCACCCCGCTCAAGCCGTATGGCCTACGCTGAGCTGCCACGCTGTAACCGCTGTGGTTTTTAGCGCAGCCCAGCTGTCCTCCTACTCCAGTAACACCCGCCTGTGTACTGAAAGGCCGGAGGAAACGGATGTGCAAAGCTTCAGCATAGCCAGTGTGTTCAGAGATCTGATGCTGGGAACGCTCCGAGATTTCAGGATTCGGTGGTTGTACGCGGGGGCCACGTCATGTTCCCTGGCACCAATCTTCCCCTGTCCCCTGCAAGGGGATAACTGGGTGGGCAGGTTTGCTGCTCCCGCTTGCATTTGCTTCACATCCCAACCAGCTGTTGGGGGTGGACCCTGAGACAAGGGTTTGGCCTCAGTTTCAGGTCTTCCAGAAGTTTACTAAATCTGTCACATAGAAGAGTAATAAAAGATGGGTGAATACAGACATGTGTTCTTCGTTTTCAACTGCCTTGTTTCTGTCCTACAAGAAATTAATTCTGTTAACTACTCTCGTTACCCTTTAGAGAGAAATACAGGGAAACTTTTTCATGTAGTAAGATACCTAATGTAAGTACTGGAATTCTTGTGATAAAAGAAAATTAGCTCTGGCAGAGCAGCAATTGCATTTACTTTGAAGCAAGCTCATGAAGCTTCTGACATGCCAGCTTGAAAATTGCACAGACTTTTACAGAGATTGCTTTGTAAAACGTGTCCAGTTTCCAGTCTGCTGGTGAAAATGCCTTTTGTCTCAAAGCTGGCAAAGATTTAAAAGGGCAGGCGGAGAGAAATCTGGGATAGGGAGGCAAAAGTGCTGAATGTGACTTTTTTGTCTATTTGTTTGACTGGAGAAAGTATGGATCCTTTGGATGGTAGAAACAAGCGTTTCCTTCACAAGTGTAGAAGCAGCCTGAATTCTACAACTGCTAGCAGCCTAGGAAGTTTAAAATGTGAATAATTACTCTCAAAATGAAAGGAATGGCTGAGGAAGATGGTCACTTCTTAGAGGAGGACAACTGTGACTTGATTTGACTGGACTGTCAGGTGGCATACACCATTAAGTAAAAATCCACTGGAATGAGGCAGAGAGAGAAACTGCTTCAACAGGCTAGCCGGGAGCATGCCCCGGCTCCTTCTCTTGTAGCAGGTAGCCGAGGGACCCTGTCCCTGCTGCTCGATGCTGCTTCCACAGGCGGGGTTTCCTGGTGACCCACTGTTAGAAACCAGGGTGTGGTGGCAGTGTGGTAATAGAAAACCACTTGGCAATATCTGTGAGAGCATCCCACTGTCATTCGAGTTTGATTTGAATTGTAGATTAGATACTGAGGAGGATGCCATGAAAGAAAAGATAAGACCACTGTTTGGTTAAGCAGACTGCTTTTATTTCATTCTCCTATACAGGCCTATTCTAGCATTCTGATTATTACCGTTTCTCAATCATTTAATCCAACGTTGCTCTGATCATTTGCAGGCAGTAATGCAAGGCACGGTACCTTTTCTTGGTACCTTCCTCACTGATCTCATCATGCTTGACACAGCACTTCAGGACTATATCGAGGTAAATTAAGGCAATTTCTTGAATCCTAAATATCCTCCCTGCCTTCCCAGCACTGAGCGTGTCTGTTCCTGTATCTTCTACCGGGTTCTTCTGCAGCTCTTAAAAATGGAGGAATCTGTTTTCAAAAAAAAGGAAGCCAGATGCGGTTTTATCAGCAACAAGAATCTTGTGTGAATTGGAGTGCTGTTATCTGAAGGGACAAGCTTAGCGTTGTATTTTGTCTTGTTTTCTTAGGTTAGAAAATGTGAAGAAAGTAGGCTTTCCATTATTCTGTTTCATTTTTCTGAAAACAACGTTTTAGGCATGCAGATTTATGTGAATAATTGGTAAAATGCACACAATCACAAATTCAGCACTGCAGACTGATCACTGAAGAGCTTTGGTATTGACTCGGGTGTGTCTGGGCCCTAAAGTGATTGAAGACTTGTTTTTTTTTCGTTTCTCTTTAGCTGAACAAGCAGGGGGAACCAATTTAGCACAGGAAGGGAAAAAGGACTGCAAGAGAGTCTGGTTGTTTAACAGAGACTGAGGATGGGGCCAGTTTTCAAAGGTGTTTGAAACCATAAGTAGAGACACTGCAGCCTTTGTTGTGCTGGTGTTGGTATTTATGATAAGAATGGGCAAATACAGTTCTCCCTGGGCTGGCAGTGGTTGCTGGGGTTTTTAGTGGTGGTTTGTTTGGCGGAACTGCACAGAAGCAGGCCTGCGTAAGGTTGCTGTACATCCATTTTCTTTGGGGCAGTTTCCCTCCTGTCCGTGCTTTGTGTTTACTTGGTGTTTCTGAAACTCCCTGGGAACACTGCTAGAGTCACAGCACAGGCAAGAGCCAAGTTTGTTTCTGCCGTGCAAAATCCCACTAGCATTCTTCAGAGCGGATCTCAACACAGCTTTTATGAGCATTCTTGCATTGGGCTTTTTTTCTGGGGCAGATTGCCCTATAGGCCGTGAGGACAGCTGTCCCTTGGAGACTCAGATGTATGAGTGCTGTGGTTTATACCAGATCTGGAAACAGGTATTTGGAGAAGGTCCTTGCTCGGGGCACGTCTGCGCTTTACATTAGCCTTGCTACTTCACGCTGTTTGTGATTAAGTTCAACTAAGCTTGTGTTCTTCTATTCTGATCCCTGCTCTTTCCTTCCAACAGGGCGGCCTGATCAATTTTGAGAAGAGACGAAGGGTAAGTTGAATGTTCTGTGATTTTTAGTTTACTGATACCCTCTTCTAGAGCGTTCTCTTGGCGAGGCCGTTTGTCATTGCTTGGGCATATACAACAGCTGTGAATTTTAATGCAAGTTCACAAGGAAAGAATAGACCCCTGAAATGCTGCGAGCTTCTGCCAAACTGTGAACAAACTGCAGAACGAGAACCTACTTTTTAGATGTGTGCAGTAGGGGAAGAGGAGCTGCAGGCCACTTACTTCCGTGGGAATTACATGCGGGGCATGCCCATTCCCTCCCTTTGGTGTTCATGGGAATGTGACAGATGTGTATGACCTGTGTGTTGAAACAGAGCTGGTGGCATGAGACCTTTGCTTTCCAGAAGATACAGTTTGTAAATATCTTCCTTCTGCTGCGGTAAACTATTTGTAGGTGAAAGGCTGCAGATGAGACAGAGAAATAAAAGCTGTCAGTCTTTCTGTTCAGCCTGATCCTCGTTGGTCAGAGATGAGTAATGTTATGTAGGAGTTAAAGGTTCTGTCTGAATGAAGTCATGCCAAATCTCCATTCTGGGGTCTGAAAGCAGTCTTGGGAGTTGGCTGTGATGGAGCCATTTCCTCCCCTTAACTGCTCCCAGCTCTACAAACCACTTCTTGGACTTGCCTTGCATGTACAGCTGCATGGCTCAGGGTACTAATAACGGGATACGGGAGCTTCTGGTTGGTCATCGGTCCAGCTTCATACAAACCAGTGGCAAAGCCGCCCTCTGAACCAGGCCGAGTACTCAGCTGCATTCCTGCATCCCGATTCTATAACCTCCTCTAACACGAGGGGGTATTAAGAATTATTGTGGCAAAGCGTGTGTGCAGGTGGAGTTAGAGAAGAGCTGCACGTTCTAGTCACACGTGTTACGGGTAGCATTTCATGTTCCTCTGGTGCAAGTGTGAGTGCACAACGTGAAAAGCCGGGGACAATCAGACTCTCTGCTTTCGTCGCAGGCACCCCTAATTATTTACCCTCGCTTGCTGTCTGAGAACCACCTAAGCACAGGGCATGGTTTGTCTCTCACAGCTGGTCTGGCCCGAGCAGGGGTCAGCAGGTGGGGTAATCTGAAGACTTTATGACCCTTTGCTACCCTCGTTCCTAGAGGAACAACCAGCAGTGCTGCCGTTCGGTGGGTTTGCACTGGCATTGCACTTCAGTTAGTACTTGGGAAAAGCGCTGTGGTGAAGTGCGATTCCTTGTGTTTGTCTTCTGATTTGTGCTTCTCTGAAAATGTCACACTTCAGTAAACATTTTGGATGCTGGGGGGAAAAAAAAAGACAAGACTTCGTTGTTTGAAAAACTGGTTCTGGAAATAGTCACTCGACTGAAACTGAACTTCAGGTCAAACGAAGTTTGTCCTGGATCTGTTGTTGCCTGTGTTTAGTATATGAATGAGTGAATTTGGGTTTGTGTTGTTTTTTAATTAGAATTCCCATTTGATTCTTTATTTTTTTTTAGGAATTTGAAGTAATTGCCGAAATTATGCACTTGCAGTCTGCATGTAACAGCTACTGCTTGACACCAGACCCAAAATTCCTCCAGTGGTGGAGCAGACAGGAGCATTTAACTGAGGAGGAGAGGTAGGTTCTCAGTCCAGCCGGCGAAGCAGGCTTTTCTTAGCCCACACCCCCCTGCAGGGAGGTTGTGTCAGCCTTGAGCTGTCCTCTTACAGGGACTTACATGTACTGCTGCTCCAGGAGGGTGGAAGTACCTCTGTCTTCTGCTAACCAGCTGTAGAAACCCTGTTAAACATTTAGCAGGGGTTTTTGGAGACTGGATTTTTTTTTTTTTTTTTTTTTGAGATTGGAAATGAGGCTTCTGACTTTGAAATCTGATAGTCTGTTGTGTCTGGGCTGTCTGTATGCCCAGAGGCACGCTCAGAGGCCGATCCTAGGGGAGGTCGAGATGCAGGCACTGAGCGTTGGGCTGGTGGATGCAGGCAGCAGGTAGCCAAGGCAACGCAGAGCTGGCTGAGCGCTCATCAGATAAACGTCTCCCGGGTGTTTGGGGTGGGTTTTGCAGCCCTGCTGAGTTCTGTGCTACGGTACATGCTGCTAGAAAAACGCAAGGCAATTTATTTTCTGCACTCTAATATTTCCACTAGGTATCTGAATACCACTCTGCTGCACTAAGAGTGTAAGCATAGATACATACTGCATTGTACTGAGTCATAGTGAAAAAAAGTCAGCTTATCCAAGATTCACATGTTAAGTATTTTCTTGACTATTTTTTTTAAATAAAATGATGACTGTTACCCAAAAAAGCACTAATTTTTAAAATTGTTGTAAAGAAGTGAAATATCCCCTTCATCAGGGTAAAGTGTAGAGCGCGCTGTGTTCCTCTTTGTGGGGTTGCAACCTTTGGTGAAGTGGGAATAACTGAAGGCTTCTCAAATATCTTGAATATTACTGCTTTGAGATACCTAACTAATCGTCTTGTCTGTCAAAATTAACCGGGTGCCCTCTGTTCTGCAGTTACAACCTTGCACGTGAGATTGAAGCAGCTGCTGACACTGGCACCCCATCGCCGAAACCTCGGAAAAGCGTGGTGAAGAGGTTGAGCCTGTGAGTACGATGGGGCAAAGGGTATCTGGTGTGTTAATATGAACCTGAATAAATCAAACAAGCAGTGCTTGTTTTACCCGCTGAAAAACCTGGCTGGGGATGCAGACCACTGCAGTACATTAAGGAGACACCATCAGCTAGAAATGCAGACTTCTGTCTGAAGCTGTCCTTGCTGCTGCTGTTGTTATAAGTAGTCATGAGGATTATTAATGATGAAAGAGATTAGAGACAAAAAAGCCTTCCTAAGGTGTCAGAAAAAGGAATCATTTTAGGGCTGGATTATAAATTCAATATCTATTGTGTAATGACTTCCCTGAATGCAGAGGCAAAACAGAGTAGATGAGGATAAAGTCTGGCCTATTATTAGTCTAATTTGCTCACACTTGCAAAAATTCCTTGCAGGATTTTAATTTGAAAATTAAGGTTAGCAAAAGGGCATTTGATAATAGAAACAATCTGCCCAGCTGCCTTCAGGTTAGAGAAGGAAAATAATCATGGGGACATGGTTCAATTGAGTTTAATACTGCAAAGGTTCAAGCAGGAGGCGGTGGAGAACAGGGGCATGCAGCTAAGCAGACACAGGAAAGAACAGACTAGCAGGAATTCATGGCAAGCTGCAGGAAATGAAAGCAGAGATCAAGGGCGGAAGTAAAACTAACTTAAAGGTGAGAAATTTGAACCTGATGCGAGAGGAGATACGAAAGGACTCCCGCATACCAGTGGCATGATCAAGATGAGGTGGGGAGATGATGAATTTAAGAGCACTATCAGCTCCTAACTGTCCTTTCCTGCTCGGTTCTTGTGGCCAGTTTCCTCAGAACAGGCAGTAGCCATTTCACTTCACATCAGCACTACTGCAGGCTAGGGTCTGAAAGAAGAATGAATGGATGTTTTCAATCTAGAGTTTTGAGTTCTGATAAGCAAGAAAAAAAAGTCCAGGCAGCTGTTTGGAAGGTGTTTCAATTAGTCCGTCTGAGTTCCATTTTGCGTAGTCCATCTGGCTGTGAGAACGTGAGCTTTGAAGATGACAGTGCCTGAGCTCTCGGTGGCCTGTCATGGGTGTCTCCCTCGGCACGTGCCTAAGCTGCGCGTAAGAACTGTCGCTGCGGAGCACAGGCTTTATTCTCTTGTTTCTGACGGCGTTTCAGTGCTGCAGTATTGTCATTTACTGCATGGAGTTTGTTTGCACTGTGCAGCCTTTGTCTAAAGAATTGTTTCATCTGCACTCTGAATGTATTTTGCAAATTAATACTGTAGAAAAGACTGGCATAATTCACCCCGGCAACAGGGGGTGACACCTCTTTAAATTGTTTTAAATCGTTAACTGCATGCCGACAGAGCATCTAATTCACCTGGCTTCTTTACTTTATGTCTTGTACAAGTTTGTTTCCTTTGACACTCCTTTAAATTTACTTGACCTGCATTTAGAAATGAGTCTTGGAGAGGGAGAGCCTATAATTTACACTTTCTCCTGATCTTCTCGTTGTGTACATCTCCATTCAGACTCTTAGAGAGAAACTGGTATCCGTGGCACCTTTACTGAGGGAAAGAATTTGCAGCGGGGAGGAATTGGCCTTTGGCAGACCTTTGCCTGGTGTTTGGCCACGTGTTACCTTTCTTGCACTCATGGCGACTGAGCAGGTCTTGTGTCAGTGGGACCCGGGTGTGACAGCAGTGTGCAGGACCGCGTAAGGTGCAGCCAGCTGCCATGCCTCTAACTCGCCCCTCCTCATCCCTTGGGTTGTAAACACATCAGGTTTACAAGCTGTCATTTCCTAGCAAGTGAGGCTGAAAATTCAGCAGACCGAAGAGTCTTGTTTGTGGTACTTGGGCATTAGCTCAGCTTTTGGCCTTGCAGCTGGTGGGTATGCCAGGTCAAGAAGGTATTGTGTTAGGGTGTAACAGACTCTCTTGACAAACCGTATGAACAGCATAGAGGAAATGGAAACAACAGGCCACTCAAGACAGGAAAGCAAAACAATGAAACAGTGCATAAGAACTTTGAGCCAAGTGACCGCCTTGCTCAGGCCAGCTCTGTTCTGCTTTCACTTACTGGCTTTTATGCTTTCTTTTCTATACTAGACTGTTTTAGGCAACTCGACATCAAAGGCCTGCTGCTGGAGCTGATCTATTAAGTTCAAACAAGCTGTGGCTAGCCTTTCCACTCTATTTTTTGGCAATTCCTCCTAAAGTGTCCACTCTCTCCACAATGATAACATGGTCTCATGTTCTGAATGAATTTTTTCTTTTCTGGCATTTTGTTACTTATCTTAGTGACAGCAGCAACTACTGGTTTTTCTTTTTCTGCTAGTAAAACACCTTTTACAGCAGAGGCAATCATAGCTGCTTGGGCATTCTGTTCTGCCCTGGAAGCACGTAGTAGCATTTCATCAACAGGAGCTCCATTTAGTAAACCTGCTAGTATAGTCCTTGTTCTGGTATTGGCATTTTCAAAAGCTAACAACCGAAACATAGTCTTTCATTTCATCAGGTAAGTCCGCTTGATCTTTCATAGCTTGAGATAGTCGATCAATACAGGCACTGTATATGGTTCTGTAAGTCCTTGTCGAACAGCCGCAAATGGAGCTGTTTTTTTTCCCTTCAGGTATCTGCAGAAGAACCCGGTGGGCTAGCTGTTGTGACATTTGGTGAAAAATTGGAGGGAAAGTCACCTGTACGGCCGTGCTGGCATATGCGCCCTGACTCTACAGATACAGTACAGATACCTACAGTCCCAGCATAAAATGGATCGTTCTGATCACGTTGATGCTTATTTAGTTCAGTAATTACAAGTTGATTCCATGTTCTTTCCCAAATTAAATGTTGAGAAGGAGTCAATAAAAGTGAAGCAATGTTCTGAGAATCAGCAGGTACCATCAAATCCGCTGTAATTATATATTTTATAATGTTCTTTGCTGCTCCTGATTTTAATCCATAAGTGGTTACTGTTTGTTTTGCTTGCTGTAAAATTTTCCAATCACGTGGTTCCCACTTCCCGACTCCCCCTTCAGTGACCACGGGGCAGGCTAAAGATCCAACTGTCTGCCAGTCTCCTTCTAAAATAGCATCTCGGACTACTCCAGTCCATCGTCGCTGCACAGGATCAGTGTCGGAGGTTGGATAGGATGGAGGTCGTTGTATAGTCGGAGCTGTATTTGTTGTGGTTGGTGGTGGTGGCAGTGGTGGTGGTGGTGCAGAAGGAAGTGCAGGGCCTGAGTTGGAGTGCCACCAAGTGGTAGATTTTAGAGTCCTTTTTTGTGTCAATACAGGGATGTAGCTCCTCCAGCTTTTTCATTAGTTGATGTAACAGTTGGTCATTTTCTAAATCGCCTGCAGCAGGAACTGTTGGAGGCGTGTTACTGCCAGAGTTGTTGGATGATGACCAAGAAGAGGAGGAGGAGTGTGAAACTGGAAGGGACGAATATAATCGTGGGCGGCAACTAGATCCGCTTTGCTCCGCCTCTTCTTTTGTAATTTCCCTCATCTGAGGGGCAATCTCTTTCACTTCCGCTTTACTCTCAGTTGAAACTGAAACTTTGCTGCTTGTACCACCCCCTCCTGCACGAGCCGCAACTTCTGCTGCGGATGCAGCGACGGAACCCGACGTACCACGAACAGGCAGCTTAGTGACATCGAGACCAAAAAATTTCGCTACCGGACGACGTGGGGTGGTTGCTTTATTTACTTCTGCTTTATCTGGTTGTACCGCCTCTATTGCTGCAGCGGCCACCTTCCGCTCAGCTTCCATCTCTTGTAAAGCATTAATCACTTCCCGCCACACCGATCCAAGTTCCTTTGCTTTTTTTCCTGCTTTTCCACCCTCTATAGTAAAATTCCACAGTAAATCTCCTACAGCCCTCCATTGAGAGGGATTAAATAACATAGAGGCGCTGAGGCAAAGCTGTGGCTCCTGCGCCCATTGCACCAAGTCTTTTAGCTTGGACTGGCTCACATCACTACCTCTCTTAGAGAGTATACTTGTGAGGAGCCATATCGCTGCTTCCACTTCTTGTGCCATAGCAGCTTACCTTCGCAGAGGACAGCCTGCAGAACCGTCTCCTAACTCCAGAAGTGCGTCTATGTGCCGGCTTCTGTGTTTCTCTGCGCCGTTTCTATCCGAAGTTCTCCGTTCATCGCCACGTCTCGGTCGATGTGTTAAGAATAACGAGGTCCCTGTTCGGGCGCCATCTGCCGATGGATAGAGCCCGGATATCAAGAATAATACCAACGTGGTTTGCAAGCTCGATCCAATTTTATTAAGTACAGAGCATCTTACATACTGTTAGAGAGTGACTATGCGAAGGCAAACAAACTGTGATTGGTTCTGTGCTACTGTCCACACGATATTATTCATATTTCATTGGTACAACGTAAGAAGCACACGCGAGAGGCGTGAGCCGTGGACCTACTACTTGAGGTTTCAACGTCACGCCTTATCTCTAGTTAAAAGAATTTGCTGAACAATAGCTCTCTATGCAGTGGCAAGTCAGAGAGGAATGCTGAACAGCAGTTCTTTCTACAGAGGCAAACAGCAGAGAATTGTTCATTTCAGTATCAAGGACCATGTGACTGTTATCTTCCAACAACTTCTCCACAACAGTACAGACTGGAATTTTTGGGGGGGTTGTTTTGCACGTGAGCCGAGGAAGGTGACAGCCTCACCTAGAGGGGAAAACAGGACTGCAACGTTTGTCTTAAGAACACCGCACAAGCCAACTCTCTTTGCGAGAAAACATTTTCCTTTGTGCCAGTATTACACAGAAGAAGGTCTGAATTTATTTTTATAAAACGGGAGAAGAAAAGTTTCAATGCAGTTCTGCCTGAACCGAGGAGGAGGTCCCAGCCGCCTCCAGCTGACTGACGGGAACACTGGTTTGCGGGAGGTGTGGGTGAGCCAAGTGCCACAAGCAGTTGCTGCCTTCAGGAGGGATTTACATTCATGAAAAAGCAGGGCGGGTGCATCCCCAAAACACTCATCCCTGGAGACAGTAGAAACTGCAAGTGGGTCTGTTGCTTTCACACAGCTGGCAAACTTCTTTTTGCGCTTGTTCCATGCCAGAAAATTACCTATTTGGGGTTTTTTTTCCAAAGACCTTTGAAAGAATGGACTGCACTTGCTTTGGGATGAATGTCATGGTTTGTCCATGAACAAGGCAAAGAACCACTCCTTGTCTGGATTTAGGTCTGGTCTTAATGCCGCTACAGGGCGTTTTTTCTTTCACTTTGCTAACCCGTTGTACAGAAATCGATGCCTTTTGCCTGTACTCTGGAAGGACCGATGTACCTCTTTGTAACGTGCAATCACTCTTCAAGAGCAAAACTTTTAACTCACGTTTTCCTTCATGAGGGGCAACTACATGACCTTTTATTTTAAAAGTGGGTATTGAGAGGAGATAACCGGGCCTTAAACATTACCCCAACCACCCAGAGATTTTGATACACTCGTAGCATTATTATGGGTCATCTACAGGCAGCTCCCTTGCTCTTGATGTATGTCTGTTAAATGAGTTTCCTGAATGGTACATCCTTTCAGCTGCAATAAAGAATTCAGCTGGAATGTTATCATCTGTTCTCTGTGAAACTTTAAAGAACATATTTCTTGAGTCTCTTACCAGAATACAGCCTTCCTTGAAAGGATAGTTAGGAGTTTTATTTTTAAAAGCCATAAATGAGACATTGGATTGTAAGCAGCTCTTACTGAATAGGCTGTCTTTGAGATAGATTAGTCTGAGTTAAAACAAACTCAAATACTTAATGATACACATGCCTGGGTCTTTTTTTTCCCCACCGGTTCTGTAGCAGAGATTTTCAAAACTGTGCGCAATTAGCGATAAACTCATGACGCAGTGTTTGCTTTACTATGTTCTGTGTGAAGTTTTATCACCTCTGTTGACAAGTAGCACCATGTAGGTCCTAGTCTGAATAGTTTAAGGACTCCCACTGTTTCCCTGTTAGGAGGGTGAAGGAAGCGAGTTTGTAACTGAGCCTTAAACTTTGCCCAGAGTTAGGATAAGATTACCACAGAAGAAGTTCAGTTTTCTTTGCGTTTCAGTGTAAGCGTGCACTGATGTCTGTGCAGTACCATTTGCAAAGCACAGCACTGCTCACTCAGAGGGGGTATGTCTGTACTAAGCTGAAAGGTGAATGTTCTTGATTTTAAAATTACAAAAATGTTGTATATGAAAAAGATTTTTTTAATTGCTTACCTGTAATCTTTATACAATAAGTATATAAACTTTTTTTCCACTAATATTTGCCTGGAGTGAATCTGTTTTCTTAAGACTTTATTACTGCATGTCAGTTGTGGGGTTTTTTCCTACCTCACACCACTTCCCTCACTGTCACTCTTTCCAACTTCATCACTTTTACTGTTTTAACTGTTCTCAACTTCTTCCAGCTCCCACAACCCATCTCCCCTGCCACCCAGAGAACTTGAAATGCCATATTTTAGCCGTAACCCTTCAGCTACAACCTTCCTATACCTTTTTTTACTCTGCAATCGTGCATTTTCTTTTGAATTCCTAAAAGTTTCTATGAGGACGGCTTCTGTGTTTCTTCCGCACAGTGGCTGGAAGGGCTGTCCAAGTAAAGCAGTCTCTCACCCACGTTACCCACGGAGGGGCAGCAGCTCACCACGAGCCATACGTAGTCCAGTCACACATTGCAGGAGTGCAGCGAGCTTGCCGAGAGCTCCAGGGCAAAGCAAAAGCGATCCCGGTGCATCAGTCACACACGCCAACCCGAGCCTGGCGCCTCAGTTTGCGCAGGCAGGGCCAGCGGACAGGGCGCAGTCCATCTCCTGGGTCTGGAACTTATCCGAGCCAGTTTCATCTTATCGTCCTCCCCGAGTAGACTGAACCATGGCCTCCACTCGCGTCAAAACCACCACCAGAAAGAACGTGGCGACCCAGACGGAGCTGCCACGCAAACACGCAGCGGTGCAGGTCCCGGGCTGCAGGGAGTGCCTGAGCCTGTCAGTCCTGCCGGAGGGCTTCATACAAACCAGTGGCAAAGCTGCCCTCTGAACCCGGCCGAGTACGCAGCTCCATTCCTGCATCCTGATTCTATAACCTCCTCTAACACGAGGGGGTATTAAGAATTATTGTGGCAAAGCGTGTGTGCAGGTGGAGTTCTATCCCAGAGTCAAAGAAAGGTAAACGACCAACAACACTGCAAATAACAAATAAAGCACAGTCCTAACCAAGCACATGATAAAGGCAACAGTAATAACAACACTATCAATTAACAGTTTTTAAGCAGACATATTCAAACAAAATGTGTCCCGGGCCGGGCCGAGGGATGTGCTTCCAGCCTTTGGGAACTGGGGGGAGAAGGTGGTTGTTCACACGAACAGGTACAACTGCAAGACGGTTTACACGGACGCTTACAGGATGACCACATACATACCACACGGGAAAAATACAGCAAGAGCTAACAGAGCACCTGCCACACAATTAAGTGTCAACAGGGTATATATTCCGGTGGCTGTTGTGGCTGAAGATGGCACTCTGACTCGCCGGGGCGGGGGGGGCGCGGGTTGTCTGCCTACGCAGCAGGAAAATGAAATTCCACACCCCCAGCCTAGCGTGCAGGCGTGGTTTAGGCCTTGGTACTTCCACCTCGCCTTCATGGGTCCAGTAATGACCTTTTAAAGTGCAGGCCCCATTAGCAAAGGGACCTTCCCTCGGAACCAAGGGAGAGGAGAATGGTCACCCAAAGCAATTTTTGCAATGATAGACAACGCATCCTAAAAACGTTAGTAAGGCAACGAACATCGGCACTGCACAAAAATTTAGATTTACATAAGGATCCCTCCTCATGACTCAGGGCATCTGTCTCCAGGAGCGCTGACCTGCAGGAAAAAGGAAGGAAAAGCTTCTTGGTTCGTTTTGTGAACCGGGAGTGGGTTATAATTAGAAAGATGGGGCAATCCACCTTGTATTAATTTTGTGCTCCTTTCCATGAGCATCTTTGGCTTTCCAGGTATACTTGTTTATTGGTGTATCCAATACCAACGATACCGCTCCCACTGTTGGCAGTTCAACTAAGACAGGTTGTCTGGGAGAAATGAGATGGATTTCTGGGGTGCTTGGCTTTCAACTCCTACACCTAAATCTCTTAATTGTTGCAACTAACTTAGTTGCAGCTGGAATCTGCATGGGAGGTATTTTTACTTTGCCGCCCGTAACAGGTCCAGCACTAATAGAGTTTAACTCCGAATTGATACTGACTATCAGAAAGATTTAACGTCAGTCTTTCTGCACAGGTTGCCCTAGAGTTTGGCCATTAATTCATTTGTACTGCTCATGTACAAGTCACGTACATGTACTGATTCACTTCCCTTGCCTCGTGCAAAGGGCACAAGTCGGAAAGCAGTGCTCAATCCTCTTTCACCCCCCAGGAACCAGTGATCCACTGGCCCATAACACACCCCTCAGAGAGCAACCCAAATCTGCTCCGAGTGGGGGCTCGGGTGACAGCACAGACTCGGCCAGTGTTCCATCATGCGAGTTTAATCACCCTGAGCCTGAAGACGCCTGCATCGCTCCCGTAGGAACCGCTGATGCGTCTCAGAAAAAGGTGCAGTCTGTGCCTTGTTGCCAGAAGAAGTAGCCTGAGAGAGACTGTCGACACTGCCAGCAGGGCCCAAGCCTGCTTGTCGTGTCGAGAGCATTGCTTTTAGAGGAATGGAGAGACTCTAGATATAAATGTGTAAAAATGAAAGCAACCCAGTCAGGATTTTTGCACAGTTCCCTCTGTGTTGCTGAGATACAAGGCAGACTGAAGCTCTCCTTCCCTGAAACCAGATTTTCTTGTGGTGCCTGTTAGTGGAATTGCACGAGGTTAATTTTTCTTTCAGTCCCTCGTTGTGCTTTTTGAGAGGGATGGGGCAGGCTAGCGGGCAGCATTTCTACCTGTGGGAAGTGGGGTGAGGAGCACGTGGCAGCATGACGTTAGCAGTGACACGGACAAGAGGATTTGTGAGCGCCCCCCAACCAAAACCCACTGAAATGGGAGATGGGATCAGCTGAAGAGGAGTAAGCTCAACAGCTAGACATTTCCTCCTCCAATACCTCAGGTCTGATGAATTATTCTGCTGTTAGCAGCCTGCTGTTGTGTCCATCATTCTCAGTCAGCTGCGGCTGTTAAAGGGAGTTTGACTTCTGCGGCGGGCGGAGGAAGCAAGCAGCCGATTCAACGTGAATGATAGAGCAAGCTTCAACTTTATTGAAAGAAATCACACCTTATATAAGCACTCTACAATAATCACGCATACTACTCACAAATCTATTGGAGACATGTAAAACATTATCATATCCCAGCCCCCTGCAGCACTTCAGGCATGTCACAACACCTTCCTTCTTCTGGCCTGCCCTCTTTCCCATCACACTCAAGGCCATTGTGTACCTCAGTTTCTCTCTTGGTTAACGTAACAGTCCTTTGTAAGCATAACTGTACCCTGGGTTTTTTCCTTTGTTTACCTCAGATGGCTGCAATCAGCTCCTGCAGAGACCCGTGGCCTTGCTCTCTGCAAGCCGTTCTCCAACAATTCCCCCTTTTTCTTTTTGTGCAGGCTGCACAAGCATAAATTTACTAATATTTCTCATTATACAACTATATGCTATTTTAATAATTACTACAATCAATAATACTATTCCTAATCACCGCAATAAACTGTTAAAGGTACCCTATTAAGTACAAAGCATCCCATATTACCTATGTTCAAGGGATATGACTAAATACTAGAAAATAAACAGTGAGGAAAATATGGAATAGCACACTTAATTAATAGAAGTACTAACATTCAGATCCGCAATTGCTAGGGAACCCTGGATACAGCGAGAATTTAGAATGCCCTTCCTCACAAACTGGAAACCCTACGTGATGCGTCCATCCGTAGGTGAGGCATCCAAAGTCGCTGCAAGCAGGTCCAGCCTTCAAAGCAACAAGCCAAAATAACTGGCAACTTTCTTTGAGCGGAAACATCTGATTTCATCCTCCTGTTGGGTTCCACCTGGAGCCTGGCCAGTACTCCAGGGGGAAAACCAAGGGAGTTTCTAAATAAGGTTAAACACTTGAGCTCTTAATTCTCAATGTTACTAAACACAGAAAGTGGAATACACATATTCTTGCGGTATCTTATCCTTATTAATAACTACATTTTCTCTAAACTACATTTTGCACAAGCGACTAGTAAGCTTATATATTTCATTAAGGAGTTACAATTACTGTTAGCATTTTCTCTTAAAAGAATTGGCAACTGTAGTGTAGTTTGTCCTGTTGCAGTAGCAAACATTACTCAGACATTCTGCTTGAACGATCAGTCGAAGAGACCGCAAACTGTCCGCACAGGGGCACTCACAGCACCCACAGCTGGATCCCGAGTGCTGGCTGCCTCTCACGCCTCAGCTGTGGTTGCACACACCTTGCTGGTGACCATTGGAGACTAAGACCTGTGGAGACGCAAGCATAACTTCTTCCCCAGGTTATTAAAGAAAATGGTCCTTCCCAGTTACCCCTTACTAGGTTTTTGTTAACACTTGAGCTTTGCTTTGGACTTCTTGTTGATCTGGTATCTGTGATGAGAAATGACACAATATTGGTGACACCTGTAACACAGGGGAAATGTTTAAAATGTTCATGACATATAATGCCTTATTTAGCCTTTTGTGAGGTGTAGATTGGTATCTTGCGTCTTGCCCCTTTGTTGTTATTGTTGTTGCAATAGACGCTTTAGCTTGCTAGATGTATGCTTCACAGTGGCCTGACCAGCCGGTGAATGGGGAATGCAGGTCAGACGCTTGACTCCCCACTGTATGACAGGATGCAAACAGTGCTCCAGGAAAGGTATTAACAGACACCTGTACATATTTTAGTATCTGAAATGCACCTAAGTGAGTGACAACAGATTGCTATAATTCTGAGGAGGTGAGTCCCCAAGAGTCAACACCACTTCCCTGTTGAAGAGACGGAGTCTTTCTGGTATTCAGGGCAAGTTGCAGTGATGTCTTTAGCCTGATGCCTTGATAAAGAAACCTGGTTTTGTATTGCTCTGGCATTCTGGTGGAAAAAATGCATGCGTTTTACAGCAGAGCAAATGGTTGACCGGGAGCCAAGATCTCTCCCCCCTTTTGTTTTTGCAACAGCACTTTCAAGATCTGGCGTGCTCTTTCTACGATGGTTTGTCCTGTGGGGGAATGCAGTACACTTGCGATGCTTGTTAGCTATACGGTGAAGATCTTGTTTTGCTTTCTCTGTAAGTACTTTGGGTGATGTCAGTGAAGGATCTTTTCACAAAATATCAAATAAGCTATGCAGATCATCATGAGTTAGGCCCACGACGGCTGTATCTAATTTATGGTTCCTAACAGTGACTGTAAATCTTTTAAAGTCTTAATAACAGTTTTAAGTTGTTGCAGGACAATACACACAGGTGATTCGGTTTACAAGGTTAGTGTCAGGGTGGGTTTCAGGGTGGGTTGTGCTACAGTGGTGATTAAGACAAACTTGATCCAATTTGAGTTCCTCGTTGAGTCATACAGTTATGACCCCAAAATGCAATAGGGGTTTTCCAATATAAATGGATGGATATTTGCTACCCAATTTTCTGGGCCTCTTACATGAATGAGATCCTTGCTTTAAATTGTTACAGCATGACCACCAACCCTGAAAAGCATTTGAGTTACCGGAGCTAACAGCCAATCTGCTCACAGATATTATGGTTAACATCTGCACCAGTATCTAAAACGCCTGTCAGCTCGACAGATTTTTCAGCTTTAACGAGAGTACATTTTACCAGAAGTGAACCTTGTGTTACTGTTTTAGTCAAAAAAAATTTAAGGGGTACCTGCTGATCCAAATCCCGAGTAATTGCAGCTTCTTTAACAAGCTGAGCAATTTTTTACTTTTTTGTTACTGAACATAGGGGTACAGACCATAATTTTGATTTTTCTCTTCATAATCAGCATCTACGACCCCTGGTAAAACAAACAACCCCTGTAAGGTTGCGGATGACTTTTTAACAATATTTTCAGAGGTGCACTCTCTCCGCAGAGTATGCACCTAAATTCAAGATAACAGTCAACACAGAATTACTGCCTCCCGTTAGAGGAGGTATTTTACCTGTAACACTGAGAACACGGAGCCCAAACAAACCGCAGCACCGATGCCCCAGCGGGCGGGCACTAGGACCCTGTAGCTCCTCGGCGGCCGCTCCCTTGGCCGCAGAACTCCGCGGCTGCAGCGGCCGCGTCTCGCGCACACACACACACACACACACACACAGTCGCACAACTGCACGCAGGAGCTCCTGACACTCATCACTCACAACATAAAATGACAAATATGACAAATACGAGGACTCCATTAAGAACATCTAAAGCCTGTGCTGCACAACCCTGCCGCTTTTGGCGGGGGGGTGCCGAGCGCGCAGTGCCGGGCTCAGCCGCAGGCGGCCGCTCCGCGGGGGGGTCGGGGAGGCCCCGGGCCGCCGCCGCCAGCTCCGAACGCCGAGCACAGAGATGTACACGCTCGGTTTTTCAGATTTTGATTTTTCAGAGTACTGTGCCGGCGTGAATGCCGTTTTTTCTTAAAAGTGTTAGCCAGTTTTTATGGGGCCAGTCGAGATCCCTGAGCCATCGCCTCCAGTACAGCTGTCGTAGTCTGAGATTTTGCAGCCCGTTCTTATTAATGCTTTTCTGTAAATCTTTAATATTAGAAAAATGCCGTTTTTCCCAACGTGGCTGATGACTCGGCTCATAGCTTACAGGAGTAAGAATTTTTCTTGCCATGTCCGTATTCCCTTGCGCCAAAGTTTTTTCGCCTCACTTTTATGTTTTTTTCACCTCAGTTTTGTGATAGGTAGTAAATCGCCTGTTCATCAAATCCAGTAAGAAGACAATAGAAAAGCAAACTGTCATATGAACTATTGTATGTTGTGTAAGACTAACAGCAAATGTTTAATTGAATTAACATGATAGTGTGAATTGTGACCGGAAGAAAGGGGGGGGAACAACAAGAGAAGAAGCATCTGCACTTCAAAAGGTGTGAAGAGTTGCAGATGCCCAATTAAGCAAACAAGAGAGTGTTCACGACCATAAATCTCCTTATTCAAAGAGACTGCTGGGCCTAGGCTGATAAGGACGCTGCAGACTTAGTGGATCATCACATTCCAGGCGAAAGGTGAAAAGTACACTGTGAGGAGGACCTACGGCCTTCATCCCAAACGACCACCACCCATAATTTGGGGACCCTTACCCGTATTTTTAACAGCTTCTGCGCAAGCGTAAAAGACTGATAAGCTAATTACCATACGAAGCGGGAATAGGCGGGTCCAAGTAATGTATATGCATAAGTGTATAATGACTATGTAACACTTTATAGTATAAGATTGAAACAAAATGCCCTGGGGTTGCGGGCCGTTGTTGGAGCAGGAGACTCCCCGGCCGCCCAGCGCTGTTTTGCTTGTTGCCGCTTGCTAAATAAAACTCTGACTCAGCCAAATTTAAGAAGTCAGTTTATAACAAATTAAGTGGAGTGTTTTTATTGCAAAAGGAAAGGGCATGTGAAGAAGGTTTGCTGAAAGAGAATCCAAGATGAGAAAATATTCTTTGAAGATTAGTGGGGTCAGGGGCTCTATGTGCTGGGGACCCCAAAGAACAAAGAGCCCTTAATAAAACTTAAAGTGGGTCCTCAGCGACAAGAAGTAGAGTTCCTTGTGGACTCAGGAGCCAAAAGATCTACCATTCAGGCTTTACTTCCAGGTTGTAAGGTATCATCAGAAAAAGTTAATGTAATAGGGGCTAAAGGTGAACCATTTGAAGTCCCCGTTCTTCATAATATAATTATTGAATCAATATGTAAATATGTGATTGGAACATTTTTATTAATACCAGAAGCAGATTATAATTTGCTTGGACGGGATCTGATTATAGAATTAGGAGTCAATTTGGAAGTGGAAGAAAAAGAACTCAAAGTCAGATTATGCCCCCTTGCAGCTGCGGATGAAGAAGAGATTAACCCAGAAGTATGGTATACCCCAGAGACAGTGGGTAGACTGGATATTACCTCCTTTTGAAACAACCATTAGGAACCCAGAGATCCCGACCAAAATCAAACAGTACCCTTTGCCGCAAGGAGGCAAGAAAGGCTTAAAGCCTGAAATAGAAAGACTCCTTAATAAGGGACTATTGGAACCTTGTATGTTGCCTTTTAATACTCCAATATTGCCCGTTAAGAAAGCAGATGGGAGTTACAGATTAGTGCATGATTTAAGGGAAATAAACAAAAGAACTGGTACTATGTTCCAGTAGTAGCAAACCCTCACAAGCTATTAAGCCAATTGAACCCTGAACATCAATGGTATAGTGTCATCGACCTAAACGATGCATTTTGGGCCTGCCCTCTTAAAGAGGAATGTAGAGATTATTTTGCCTTTGAATGGGAGAACCCTGACACTCACAGGAAATTAAGATGTCCTAGGTTAAATGTTTACCTCTGGCCCTACTAAATGTCAGAACCCAGCCTAAAACAGATACTAGAATATCTCCCTTTAAAATGTTATATGGAATGCCTTATGATTTGGAAATGCCCCCTGATCACCCTCAAATTAAAGATGCAAGAATAATATCCTACCTAATACAACTAATGGCAAGGAGAAAACAGCTGCGAGCCCGAGGGATGGTGGTACAAAGGCCTCCTTTGGACATAACAATGCATTGAATTCAACCAGGAGATAAAGTATTGATTAAATCGTGGAAAGAATCTTCCTTAACCCCCCCCGTTGGGAAGGACCCTATGTTGTTCTTATCACTACAGAAACTGCTATTCGAACTGCTGAGAAGGGGTGGACACATGCCAGTCGTGTGAAAGGACCTATACGAGATTCATCCTGGCAGGTGACCAGCTCTCCCGGAGATCTGCGAGTCACTCTTCGAAAGACCTAAACGAACACTGTGAAAGTCAAGGTACAAGACATCACAAAAGAACTCAATGAGTGAGATGTTAATATTTTGTTAATTAAAACCCATAATTGTTTCCCTTTCGTGTATATAGAATACAATACATGTAAAGAAGGCTGGTGGATTCATAATACACTCGAGGCGAACCTCCGATCTAGTCGTAATCAAGATTACTGACTAGAACGGTGGTTAACTAACTGGGCCTTAAAATTAGAAACAACAGAGAAGGGGGAAAAAAATAAATAAATAAATAAATAAATAAAAAAAAAATATATATATAAAAATAAAAAAAAAAAAATATATATATATATACACACACACACACACTCACCCTAACTGGCCTACAAAGTTCCAACGTCAAAATCCTTGTCAAGGGCCTGAGATTGAAGCTAAAACTGGGAGGCCTATGCAGACCAGAGTAGAGGTAAAACGTACCCCTGAAGAATACGACTGCTGCCGAGAAGATGAAGCACACTGCTGCTCTATGCAACAGAGTAGGCAGAGGAGGCAGAGACGTACACCAGTGGGGAAAAACTTCAAGCCCTACTCTGAGAGAAAAAGGCTCCTTAAAAGCGAAGGCCAGGAAGGGGTGCAAATCACCTTGACTCTACAGGAGCAATGCCCTCCTTCTATAAAAGTTGTAAAAACTTTCAGAATCCTACCAACCTTCTATTGGATCTATTGGACTATCTGGATAACAAAGAAATGGAGTTTCCACCCTTCTCAATACATTCTGAACATACTACTCATAACACACATGTCACAAGCACGGGCTGGACTGAACCACCAGCCCCATCAACCTTTTGAATGGACCCTAACTGCTGAAAGGGGTAACCAAAAGCAAATGCAGACTGTAATAACATCAGGGGCACCATCATTTGTAAGTTCCCTGTGTACACTTGTGCCCGTAATGCCTTGCACACAGGACTCAGGATTTTATATTTGCCCCAGTTCCAACCCAGGAAAAAGCTACTGCAATTATCCTAACCAATTCTATTGTAAGTATTGGGGATGCGAAACTATAGCCTCAGATTGGGTACCAGAAGCAGGGCCACTTATCCTCTTAATTTTAACCTTAACTTTTGGTCCTTGTATATTTGACAGGGTAGTAAAGATCATTAAGAATAGATTAGAAACAGCTCATTCAATGATCATGGGAACTAAGTGTGAACCTTTGGGGGGAACACCGAAATTGGAAGAAACTTTCATCCTGAGCCAACAGGCACTCGAAAGATTTGATGAACAACATGGTAAAAAGAAAAAGGGGGGATTGTGATAGGTAGTAAATCGCCTGTTCATCAAATCCAGTAAGAAGACAATAGAAAAGCAAACTGTCATATGAACTATTGTATGTTGTGTAAGACTAACAGCAAATGTTTAATTGAATTAACATGATAGTGTGAATTGTGACCGGAAGAAAGGGGGGGGAACAACAAGAGAAGAAGCATCTGCACTTCAAAAGGTGTGAAGAGTTGCAGATGCCCAATTAAGCAAACAAGAGAGTGTTCACGACCATAAATCTCCTTATTCAAAGAGACTGCTGGGCCTAGGCTGATAAGGACGCTGCAGACTTAGTGGATCATCACATTCCAGGCGAAAGGTGAAAAGTACACTGTGAGGAGGACCTACGGCCTTCATCCCAAACGACCACCACCCATAATTTGGGGACCCTTACCCGTATTTTTAACAGCTTCTGCGCAAGCGTAAAAGACTGATAAGCTAATTACCATACGAAGCGGGAATAGGCGGGTCCAAGTAATGTATATGCATAAGTGTATAATGACTATGTAACACTTTATAGTATAAGATTGAAACAAAATGCCCTGGGGTTGCGGGCCGTTGTTGGAGCAGGAGACTCCCCGGCCGCCCAGCGCTGTTTTGCTTGTTGCCGCTTGCTAAATAAAACTCTGACTCAGCCAAATTTAAGAAGTCAGTTTATAACAAGTTTTATCTATGGATCATCCCCAATTAAAGGAGGACACAGACCAGACAGTCCAGATTCTTTTTCAGGATTTACAGCATCAGGGTCTAAAAGATTATCACGCCATTCTGCTTCTTTAAACAATAAATTTGGCTCTTTAAAGTGTCCCTTAGCCTTGCCCAGACCGATCAGCGCGGCTAAGTCTTTTAACGGACCTACTCCCTGCTTTTCTAAAAAGCAAAAAGTTTAAGGGCTACCTCTCGTTCCTTGTTCCTGCCCGGGCAAAAATTCCTTAAATTCCTGGTGCAGCTTGACGACCTTCCTTAAAGTCCGATCAAGTAGCCAACAACCAGTGAAGGCTTTTCCTGGGTAATCCCTATTCAGCCTTTTATTCCTGTGGCCTTTCCTGGGTAATATCCCTATTGCGGCCTGGCCTTTCCTGGGTAAATCCCTATTGCGGCCTATTCCGGGGTAGCCCTCCCCGGATTGCAAAACCTCCTGAAGCTGGACCAGCTGCTCCAATGTCAGACTTACAAATCCCGACGCTTTAGGAGATGGCACACATCTACTGCCGCCGGCAGCGACTTTATCGCCTTCCTGCTCCGAAATCCGTCCCGCCGCTTCCTGGGTTCCGTTCGGTGGAAAAGCAGAGTTCGGGTAACCCTGTTCGGTGCGCCACTTGCGGCGGGCGGAGGAAGCAAGCAGCCGATTCAACGTGAATGATAGAGCAAGCTTCAACTTTATTGAAAGAAATCACACCTTACATAAGCACTCTACAATAATCACGCATACTACTCACAAATCTATTGGAGACATGTAAAAGGCTACATTATCATATCCCAGCCCCTTGTGGCATCTTCCTTCTTCTGGCCTGCCCTCTTTCCCATCACACTCAAGGCCATTGTGTACCTCAGTTTCTCTCTTGGTTAACATAACAGTCCTTTGTAAGCATAACTGTACCCTGGGTTTTTTCCTTTGTTTACCTCAGATGGCTGCAATCAGCTCCTGCAGAGACCCGTGGCCTTGCCCTCTGCAAGCCGTTCTCCAACAGACTTCAGCAGCCCTGTGCTCACCAAGGAAAGCCCAGCTGCAGCCAAGCTGCGCCTGCAGCCTGGGGAAGGTGTTTTCTGGGTGGGAGAGCACGTGTGCATTAGGAGCAGCCTAACCCTGCATGAGGATAGGGAGGCACTGCAGAGAGACTTGCATAGATTGGATCAGTGGGCCAACGTCAACGAGATGAGCTTCAACAAGGCCAAGTGCCAGGTCCTGCACTCGGGCCACCACAACCCCCTGCACAGCTACAGGCTTGGGGAGGTGTGGCTGGAGCTGTCTGGAGGAGAAGGATCTGGGGGTTCTCATTGACAGGCGGCTGAACAGGAGCCAGCAGTGTGCCCAGGTGGCCAAGAAAGCCAACGGCATCCTGGCTTGTGTCAGCAATAGTGTGACCAGCAGAAGCAGGGAGGTGATAGTCCCCCTGTCCTCTGCACTGGTGAGGCCACACCTGGAGTGTTGTGTCCAGTTTTGGGCACGTCAATACGAGAGAGATCTCGAGGGGCTGGAGCGGGTGCAGAGGAGGGCAACGAAGCTGGGGAAGGGCCTGGGGAACAGATCCTATGAGGAGCGATTGAAGGAGCTGGGGCTGTTTAGTTTGAGGAGGAGAAGGCTGAGGGGAGACCTCATCACTCTCTACAGCTCCCGGAAAGGACATTGTAGGGAGGTTGGTGCTGGTCTCTTCTCACGGGTGATGCGTGACAGAACAAGAGGGAATGGCTTTAAACTGCAACAGGGGAGGTTCAGAGTGGACAGGAGGAAAAAATTTTTCACAGAAAGAGTGGTGTTGCATTTCGGGTGAGAATAAATTTGGTACAAGATAAATCCCCTTGCGTTCTAGCCGGTCCTCAGAGATTAGAGGGGCCGGGGCGGCTCTACTTACACCTTCATAGGTATGTCAGTTGGGTTGTTGTTACGAAGGCTCTCACATAATCCACTAAAAAATAAAAAAATTATTATTAACACAATTAACTAGCTCTCCATAAATTACAGGTTCGAATGTCTGTGAGAGGAGCACAGAATGACTTCCTAGGGTTTAACGGCAACCCCAAACGCTTTATCACTCACCTGACAAGTGAGGGCTCTCAACCTCGAGGACCTGCTCAGGGCAGCGTCCCGAGCCAAGGCCCCTCGAGGAGTTTCCTTGGGCAGCATCCCGACCCAGGGGGAGAGTCCTCGGCCGCAGCTGCTGCTCCAGGGGACGAGCTCCAAATGGCTCCCCCCGGGGACTCCATCGATACCCAGGCCGAATCTGACCTGTGTCAATAGCGGCTCCCATTGGCCACAGGCCCCGATTGCCACGGAGCCCGGAGAACAAGGGCAGCCAGGAGCAGCAACCCCTCAGCAGCCAAGAAGCACCACTGGGCTGGTGCACCTGCCACAATCCACCCCGTGACTGCAGCCATAATTCGGCAGGTTTCCTTGAAGTGGCGGCGCAGTCACCTCTCGCCTCCAAGGTTAAAAGGCAGTGCGGTCCTGGTGAGTCTCCATGCTCGTTGTGGATTGTCATCCCTAGATGATTATACACTCAAATCTTAAAAAAAACAACCCCCCACCCATACAATGTATTACAATCAACACTGAAGGAAGCTGATTAACCGTTCTAACGAGGAAGATTCAAACAGATCCAGTTAATGCTTAATATGGCAACAACTGCCTCAAGTCTCTTGCCACTTTCTTCATTTGTTGACCTAAAGTGACATTAACACAACAGCACCAAGTTCAATCACATTCTTCTGAAGGATGCCAATTTCACAAGATTCATTCACCACCACTTTGTCAGCCGAGTCTTGGTTGTCCATATGGGTCACCATTGCCAGTCAGGATGTCGAAGTCATCTGTTCCTCCAAGATCTTAACAAAAGAAACAGAACTAGGCCTGGGGTCAGAACCCGGGCATCAAGTTGGAAATCAGGGATTATCCATCAGGCACTGCTTTGGTGAGTTTTTCCACCTTTATCTAAGGCCTCCCAGGCATGGAAACCCCCTAGATTTTAACAAGGTCACAAGCACAATGCCACAAGAGGGCAACTTCCCCACCGCAGGCTGGCCTGCATGTATTTTCAGGGGGAACCGGCCCTTATGATTGTCAAATATAGGAGCATCGTCACCTGATAATCCCATAGGACAAAACGCTCGCCTTCTTGGGTTCACGTAATGTCCCTGGCAGTTATTAACAATAAAAACTGCTTATGCGAACCTTACATCCCAGGTAGGTCGTGAAACACCGGCAGGCCTCTCGATCAAGCCATTAATTCGCTCAACCATGCCATCAGCTTGAGGGTAACACGGTGTATGAAACACCCACTCGATGCCTTGTGTGCCCACTCCTGGACCACCCCGACAGTAAAGTGGCTCCTGTTATCTGATTGACTTGAGCGTTTCCTTCTCTCTCTGCCGCGGGTGGCAAGAATGATCTCACTGTGTTACTGATTTTATTATCAACTGAAATTAAATTATGTTTAATTTTAATGTAAGTACAGAATTAAGGGATATTTTAGTAAAAATCATTTTACATTTATTGTATTTTGAATCTAGCAACCGATTGCTACTCTAAAATCCCCTGTACAGCCCCGTACCAAGGCCGAAAGGATTGGTCATAATTGTTTAGTAAGAACGGTTAGAACCTAGGTAACAAAACATGAGGTGATTTGTAATCTGATTTATAATACATGTATAGGACTAGAAGAATGCAAGTAGTTGTCAAGGTCCAGGATTAATGAGAACCGAGGGAAGTAACCGTAACAGCTTGCAGGTACCTGCCAAGAAAACTGTGTCCTTAAGCAGAAGGTAATTCCGGCAGGGGGAGATCGCGACCACCGACTCATGGGCCACCTACTCACATTACACCCCAGACCCATTTCTGGACATTTCTAACCTTTACTGCGCAGAATCGGAAATGGGAGGAGAATATGTTAATGATTTCTTAGAAATTGTATGCTTATGTATAAAGACTTAATGAATATGTATGAGTAAGTTCTATATAAGATGTATGACCCTGGTGCCTGGTACGTGTTGTTGGTGAGAGCACTCCCCTACACGTCCGGCCGTCAATAAAGAAGTGTCTGCTTATCTACATCAAATTGGTGTTGATAAGTTATTTTTATCCCGGATTTCGGTGACAGTTTCTGGCGACCCAGATGGGACCTCGCTGAGAGAGACCGGAGGAGTCGGGGACCTGATCGGTTCCAGCCGGCACCGAGGATTACTCGGGGATACCCATCGATCCCCGATCCGTAAGGCTCTTCGCGACGTCCCCTGGATTTTGGTAAGACACTTCTCCTTTGCATTGGTTTTGTATTGGTTTTGCATTTGCATTGGTTTTGTATTGGTTTTGCATTCGTTTTGGAAAAGTGGGTTAGAGTCCCACTATATAAGCCTGCCTGTCAGACGCAGCGAAAGCTGCGCAGGGTTGGGCTAGAGGATCCTCGTTTGTTGGAAGCCTAGGCGTCTGCCCGTAAGACATAAGCGAAAGCTATTGCAGGGTTGGACATTTGGATTTGGAAACAAGAGAACCTATATGCTATAGAGTTTTCAAAGGTAGTGCCTCTAACGAAAAAGTTAGAAGTTTTTATGTACTCTATTGTGGGATTGGTTGTTTCGTCAATTGAATTTTGTGTAGTAATTAGGAACTGTGTTGCATTGTGTTATATACCTTTATTTGTCGTAGTAATGGTAGAAAGGTGTGAGTGTGTTTGTTAAGTGTGAGACGTGTAATTGAGCATGAAGTGAGTGTGGAGTTCGGATCCGCAGTTCTGTTATCCCACGAGGGGTGCAGCCGGAGAAGGACGAAGCGATAGACTTGAGCGAGTGATTAATTGTATATTGTGTTAACAAAATAACTGAACCATGGCATCTAAGCTGACTCATTTGTTTAAAAGCAAAAGTATGGGTAATCTTGCTGCAAATGACAAAGTTCCAAAAACCTCTCTGTTAGGATGTTTGTTAGCACATTGGGGAGATTTGCAGGATGATTTGCGAAAGAGTCAGATGATTGAATATTGTAATCATTGGTGGCCTCTGTATACTGTGGATGATCAGGAAAAAAAGGCCCATGAATGGGACATTAAATTATAATACCATTTTTCAGTTAATGCTGTTTTGCAGAAGGGAAGGAAAATGGAGTGAGGTGCCATCTGTTCATTTATTTTTTTATTTAAAAGGAAGGATTGGCAGAAAGAATGTAAGTTGATTAGTAAGGATAATTTAGTAATGGCTATAATTTCTGATGATAAAAAGGTGAAAAAGTGTTGTTCAACATATGAACTTGGAAAGACTGTTTGAAGGAAAGAATTGTTTCTACTGAAAAGGATGAAGGGCTGGAATTAGATATATGCCCTCCACAGAGAGAATGGCATCAGGGGCGAGAATATAGAGAACAGGTAGAGGAACCTGAAAGTAGTGGAATAGAAGATGTGGATGAAGGGTCGTCTAAGGTTGTAATTCATACCCCTGTATCTTGAAAGAACTCGGCAGCAGGTACAAACAATAGTTTCCCTGCGGCAGAGAGTTGGCAATGATGGGTCAGCGTATGTGAAAGTGCCTTTTTCAGTGACGGATTTGATGGCTTAGAAGCAGGCAGTAGAAGTGTATAAAGAGGATCCTGAGAAAACAGGCAGAGTAATAGATAATATGAACAGAACACAGAATCTGGATTGGAGTGATTTACAGGTGATTTTAGCTAATGTGTTAGATGATACAGAAAAACAGATGGTATTGAAGGCTGGTAAAGCACAGGCAGAAGTGACTGTATTGAGTAGGACAACAGGTAGAATATTAGAGCAGAATACTTCATCTGGGGATCTGCAGTGAGGATCCAAATAATGTAGAACACAGAGAAAGACTGAGTTGGTATCAGAAATGGATTTTATATGGAGTTAAACATGCCATGCCTAGGTTTCTGAACTGGTCTAAATTGTATGAGGTGGGACAAGATAAGAATGAATCTCCTTCAGCATTTCTAGAAAGACTAGAAGAAGCTGCCAGAAAAATAAATACTGATTTGAAAGTAGAAACTGAGGCAGCTCAGATATAATTGGCTTTGATTTTTATAGGACAATTGGTACCAGATATAAGAAAGAAACTGATTGATAAATTTTTGAAGTATAAAATCTTGGAGGAGTGTGAATCTAAATATAAAACTCTCATTCTACCAGTCAGAAAACCATTGGGTGAATATAAATTAGTGCAAGACTTCAGAGCAGTGAATCAAATAGTTAAGGGTATATATCCTGTAGCAGCAAATCCTTACACGCTGTTAACAGCTTTAAAGGAGACTTATCAGTGGTTTACAGTGCTTGATTTAAAAGATGCTTTTTTTTGTATACCTTGGAGAAGGAAAACAGAAAATCGTTTGCTTTGAATAGAAAAATCCACAAACAGGACGAAAGATGCAGCTGGCATGGACAAGACTACCCCAAGGATTTAAAAATAGCCCGATAATTTTTGGAAATCAGCTGGCAAAGAAGCTTGAAACACGGAAACAGGACAAACCAAAACCTGGACATTTTCTTTTACAATATGTGGATGACACACTGATTGCTACAGAAGAAAGATTTACCTACATATAGGTAACAATAGATCTTTTTAAATTTCTGGCACTGAATGGGTATAAGGTAGCCAGGAAAAAAAAAAAAAAAAAAAAAAAGCGCCCAAATAGCATGTCAGACTGTGATACATTTGGAGTTTAAGATTTCAAAAGGGCAGCGGCAATTAGGAACAGAACACTGAGAAGCCATGTAAGCTGAAAAATATTCATGAACTCTGAGTATTCTTAGGAATGACAGGGTGGTGCCGCCTCTGGATCATAAGTTATGGTCTGACAGCTAAACTGCTATATGAGGCCCAAAGAACTCTCCTTTGACATGGGGCCCACAGCAACAATGGGCTGTCACAGAATTAAAACACTTTAATGTCTGCACCTGCCTTAAGACTTTTGGACATCACCAAAGACTTTCAGATGTTTGTTCACGAAAGACAACGCCTGGCACTGGGTGTCCTGACTCAGAAGATGGGAAGCTGGAAACGACCTGTCGGATACTTCTCTAAACAGCTGGACACAGTGAGTAAAGGGTGGCCAAAGTGCCTTCGAGCTGTGGCTGCAACAGTGATACTCATACAGGAAGCTCGGAAATTAACTTTGGGAAGCACAGTAACAGTCTATGTCCCACAGATGGTGATAACTGTTTTAGAACAGAAGGGGGGACATTGGCTATCTCTGAGCTGAATGATGAAGTACCAGGTAGTACTGACTGAACAAGATGATGTGATTCTAAAAACAACTAACCTGGTAAATCCTGCAGTGTTTTTAAGTTCCACACAGGAAGAAGAGCCACTGGAGCAGGACTGCTTGGCTACTATCGAGTATGTTTATTCCAGTCGAGAAGATTTGAAGGATGCACCATTGGAGCAACCAGACTGGGAATTGTATACAGATGGTAGCAGCTTTATGGAGGAGTCTGATATGTTGGATACGCGGTAACAACAGACACCACAGTTATAGAAGCAAAGGCACTGACGAATACCACATCAGCTTAGAAATCAGAACTCATTACTTTGATTCGAACCTTAGAACTAAGTGAAACGAAGAAAGTAAATAATTAGATAGACTCAAAGTATGCTCTTAGGGTGGTACATGTCCATGGAGCTTTGTAGAAAGAAAGGGGATTATTGTCCTCTCAGGGATCAAATATTAAGCATCAAAATTAAATTATACAATTATTGCAAGCAGTTCAAAAACCAAATCAGGTAGCAATCATGCACTGTAAATCACACCAAATTAAAAATACAAAAAAATTTTATTGGAAACATTTTGGCTGTCCAAACAGCAAGAAAAATAACAAAGGAACAAGCATTCCAAATGGCATTAATTCCCTCCAAACAGTAACTCTTCCAAGGGAAAGGCCAAAATATTCAGTAGAAGATGAAAATTAGGTCAATTTTTGAATGCTAAGAAAAATTTAGCGGGATGGTGAATAACTCTTCATGGAGGAGTAATAGTTCCACCTTTGTTAATAAAAGAAAGAATGCAAACCAAACATCAAGAATGTCATTAAGAAACAGAAGCTTTAGTAACTTTTTTACAAAAACAAGTTATATCTGTTAAAATGGTGGACATGGCTAAATTAATAACTGCAAAATGTGACGTATGTTTAAAAAATAATCCAGTAATCAAGAAAAGAGTTCAAATGGGTAGATTAAAATCTAGTACAGAAAATGGAGATTATTGGCAAGTAGATTTTTCAGAATTACTAGACAAAATGGGTACTGATACATCCTGGTAGGGGCTGATACTTTTACAAAATAGCCAGAAGCTTTTCCCTGTCGCACCACCCAAGCCAATGAAGTAGTAAAGTGGTTATTACAAGAAATAATTCCAAGATTTGGAATTCCTGTTAGAATTTTGTCTGACAGAGGTCCACACTTTGTTGCAGAAATAGTTCAAAATGTCATCAAAATTCTGGGTATCACTTGGGATTTGCATACTCCATGGAGGCTGCAATTCAGTGGAAAAGTAAAAAGAATGAATCAAACTTTAAAAAGACAAATAAGTAAAATCTGTCAAGAGACCAATTTAAAATGGCCTCAAGCATTTCCATTGGCATTATTACAAATCAGAGTACAACCAAAGATGGAACCTCAGTCAGTCCTTATGAATTACTGTATGGAAAAACCTTATGAGTCCCCAGAACCAAATCCAAACATGCATGTAAAAGGAAAACAGGATGTGTATAACTATTTACTTTCTTTAGGAAAAACACTGACTGTGATTCGGAGTGCAGTGCTGTGGAATAGACTATTATCCCTAGAAACTCCAGTGCATGACTTTCAACCAGGAGATTATGTCTATGTGAAAACATGGACTTCTGAACCTTTACAGGAGCGCTGGAAAGAACCTTTTCAGATACTGTTAACAACCTTTACGGCTATCAAAATTGCAGAATCAGATGCTTGGATACACTATACCCGAGTGAAGAAAGCACCTACTCCATGGAAGATTATAAGCCGTGACCCAAAGACTTTAAAACTGACTTTAAAACATGTTTAAAATTTCATATCAGTTTGTGATTGTTCTCCTTATATTAGCTTGGAAGGTGACACTGGTGGAATCATGGTTGATCTGGTGGCAAGCAACAGAAGGCAAGCAGATACAGAATAATTAATCCAAATTCCCAAAGAAATACCTGAAGAAAATTTGATGTTGGGATTGATTAAGGGATTTGCCAACTTACAAAATGTCACCCAGATCACAGCTTGTTTACCAATTCCAAGAGCAGTAGGTGAATCTATTCCTTGGAGAATCTTGACTATTAATTTGACCTATCTAGAACACAAAAACGAGACCACTTATTGCAAACAAAAGCCAGTGATTCAATGGTACGAACAAGTGAAAGTTATTAGAAAACAATGGAAATCACCAGGAAAAAAATCAGACTGCGAAAAACTACTAAATTATGACTTTGTAACAGGGTCTCAACCTAGTGCTTTGGATCGAGTTCTCCTTCCAGGAGGCCCAAACCCTAATCTAGGATGGTGTTCATATGATGAACAAGTTAACAACAATGTGAGCAGGATCATCATGGAATAGCAGTGTAACAAAACTGGGCAAAGTACCCAAAACCAGGCAAGGTGAGACTCTGTATGGTCTATGTCCATATTCTTACTATTTCAGTACATGGCCAGAACCCCTTAGTGTTTTACTTGGGAGAGTACCTGGATCAATAGAGTGTTTACAATCCTTCCCTCAATAGTAAATAAAGGCACTACCCGATTAGAAAAGGAACATTGTAGTACCATGGTAGAAATGTGAAAAGGTGTATGATTGCAGCAATGCAGACTTAATAATTCAAAGAATTCCTCATTTGGCAGATACTTAGAAGTTTGGTTGTTATTGTCGAGGTTTTTATAATAACTTCACCATGACTAGCATCTTTACACCCAGAAGCAGATACTTTTCTAGTTGTAAGAAATCCACCACTCAAAGTCCAGGACATTTAGTTTGGGCATTAAGTGATGGCACCTGGACAACCCACTTACCAGTAGATAGTAAGGTAAAACAAATTACTTTAGGCCTGCCAACATTGTGTCCAATTTGGAAGAAATCACCATTCAAGGGATCCCTAGAAAAATTTAAAATTACAACGAATCAAAAGGTCTGAAACAGATGATGACACTTGGAATGAACCATTAACAGGAGTAAAAACTGGCCAGGCTTTAGAGTCTCTTCTGAACCCAATAGCGTCCTATAGGAAGAGAGAATAGCTTTATCACTTAACAGGACAAGTAAAAAAATTGGCCAATGTTACAAGAAAAGGATTTAAAGAATTAAATATACAGTTACAGGCAACTTCCCGAATGACACTTCAAAACAGGATGGCATTAGACATGCTTCTGTTAAAAGAGAATGGAGTGTGTGGATATCTCAAAGATAGATCGGATCATTGCTGCATTCATATTCCAAATGTTAAACAGGATTTAGAACATGATTTAGATCTGTTAGGCAAAATCGAAAAAGAAACAGAAACCATTCGAGAAGACATATCAGAAGATTGGCTAAGAAAAATTTTTAGTGGATTAGGTTGGAATTTGAGCTCTTGGCTGAAATCCCAAATCAAGACTCTGTTTTTATTACTGATCGTCCTTTTAATGATTATGCTAGTGTATGCGTGCCTTAAAAGACAGTTTACTAATAAACTTGCAATACATCATAGAATTATAAGAAAAGTACCCACTATGCCACCAGACTACAGCCCACCACCACCATCATCTAGCAAGACAAACTTTGGCCTCAAAAATGAGAAAGAATAAAAGTGTGAAAGTATTGAAATAATTTTCAACACTTTCAAAGGGGGGAATGTTACTGATTTTATTATCAACTGAAATTAAATTATGTTTAATTTTAATGTAAGTATAGAATTAAGGGATATTTTAGTAAAAATCATTTTACATTTATTGTATTTTGAATCTAGCAACCGATCGCTACTCTAAAATCCCCTGTACAGCCCCGTACCAAGGCCGAAAGGATTGGTCATAATTGTTTAGTAAGAACGGTTAGAACCTAGGTAACAAAACATGAGGTGATTTGTAATCTGATTTATAATACATGTATAGGACTAGAAGAATGCAAGTAGTTGTCAAGGTCCAGGATTAATGAGAACCGAGGGAAGTAACCGTAACAGCTTGCAGGTACCTGCCAAGAAAACTGTGTCCTTAAGCAGAAGGTAATTCCGGCAGGGGGAGATCGCGACCACCGACTCATGGGCCACCTACTCACATTACACCCCAGACCCATTTCTGGACATTTCTAACCTTTACTGCGCAGAATCGGAAATGGGAGGAGAATATGCTAATGATTTCCTAGAAATTGTATGCTTATGTATAAAGACTTAATGAATATGTATGAGTAAGTTCTATATAAGATGTATGACCCTGGTGCCTGGTACGTGTTGTTGGTGAGAGCACTCCCCTACACGTCCGGCCGTCAATAAAGAAGTGTCTGCTTATCTACATCAAATTGGTGTTGATAAGTTATTTTTATCCCGGATTTCGGTGACAACTGCACACAGCGCTCCCTCGCAGTTTCTCCCGGCCGCCCCGCAGCCCCTGCCCGCCCTCCGGTCGGCTCAGGGCCGGGTCGCCCCTCGGCGGGAGCGCCGGGCACGGATGTTCCCGCAAAAGGCAGCGCCGGCGGCCGCCGCTCCCCGCAGCCCTCCCCGCCGCGCCCGCTCCTGCCGGGACTACTTCCCGCCCGGCGGCGGAAGGATATTGCCGCAGCCACGAGTCCACCTCGCCCTCATCGGGCCCCGCTTGCCCGTCGCCTCCTTCCTCCTCATCCACGAACTTGTTCTCGTCGTACTCGTCCACATCCACCCGGCGGAACCGCGCCGAGAACACCGCGTGCTTCGCCATGGCCGCCGCGCCGCGCCGCGCCGCGCCGCGCCCCGCCCCGCCCCGCCCCGCGCAGGCGCCGCCGGGGCGCGAGCGCTATGCACGCGCCCTCCGCCGGGGCGCGAGCTCTGCGCAGGCGCCGGCCGTTGGGCGCGAGGGGGTGGAGCCACGCGGGAAGCGAGCTGCCATTGGTCGGCTGCGTGCCAGGGCGTCCGGTTGCTGTGGTTACCGCGTCATTCGCGGACGGGCGCCGCGGGACGCGGAGTGGCCATCGACTTCGGGCTCCGGGCAAGCGCGCTCCTGCCGAGCCCCGACAGCGAGCTGGTCCTGCGGACACAGCGACAGGGCGCGATGCCGTGCGGGTTCAGCCTAGGGAGCGTTCTCAGACGGCTCTGGCCGAAGCGAGAGCCCGCCGCCCCCTCCAACGGGCCTGTGGGGGCGACACGGAGCGCGGGTGGCGCCAGGTAGTGCCCACGCGGCGTGCTCCGGCACTGGGGAACAGGCTTTGGTGCTGAGCTTGGAAGTCCAAGCTCAAACGCCGCCTACTTACCACAAGAGTTCAAAAAGAGCAGCGGCTCTACAAAATCTAGCGAAAGAAAAGTAATCGCCCCGATGCTACAGCACAGGCGCCTGCTTGTGGCCGTGCTAGCTAGTACTTAATCGGAAAGTGCAGAGGGATTCCGTCTCATGCAAGAAAGCTGTCCTAAAAAAGCGCCTAGGCGTTGTAAAAGTAAGGGATCGGGTGGGTTTTAGCGCAGTGCTGCCTCTCTAACGTCGTCTGAGGCTCAGAAGAACCTCTGCGTTTCCAAGGGGGATCACCTCTGCTGAAGTCAAGGGTGGTTAAGGTCACACGGGGAAGCAACCTCTTTTTTTCTACTCGGATATGCGTAACTAAGTAAGAGATGCCACAAAAAGAGTCAAAAAGGAGCAGCAGCACTGCCTCACAAAATTAGACAGTGTGTGTGTTTGGCAATGGCTGTTACCTAGGAAGGAACCCCGGTTTCCCCAGGCAACAGCATGATCTTGACTTCAGCTGCTCCCTTCTTCAAGACCTTTAGTGTCATCACAAATGTACTCAATCACACAGTGAAAACACTGCTCTAAATGACAGAAACTTTGTTTTTCTTTTTCAAGTTACACTTGGACTGTGTAGATCTGTTATCTCTATTATCCTATCAGATACTTGCTATCAATTACAAAATGACACAGCTTTGTGAGCTTCCTCTTAACGGAAGGGAGGAACCCAAGGGGGGGGGGGGGGGGCGTAAAGTACATGCACACACATAAATAAGTGTATATAAACCCCTCTACTATTAAGGAAACAGCCGGTGGGAAAACTTTATCGATAGATCAGCCTTACCTACAGAACCACCTTCTTGACAGAGGAGGAATTTAGGATATGTCATGTGTTCCCCCAAAGTTGCCTCAGCTGGGAAGCTACAAGTCTGGCTGTGGCGGTAGCTTGTGGACTGTTCACATGTTTCTGGTAGCAATTGGCTTAAGGGCAACAAACAAATTACTCCCAGGAGGTAATCAGAAGATACCAAGGTTTTGGTTTTAGTGCGATAGAATTATGTTTGAAAGGAACAGGGATAAAATAAAAGTATACTATCTTCAGAATCAGCTATTCGAGACCACCAGTTATTCTGTGGGTTAACTTTTGTAGGAGGTGACTTTATTGATTTTTTTTTTTTCTTTTTTCCATCTGTGATCTCAGTTTGATAGCCAGAAAGCAGTTCAGTTAGTATCATCTTTAGAGTAGGTGCCTGCTGCTTGGAAAAAAATCAGGATTATGAGTGTCACTGAATTATTCCTTTGGCATTTTTAAATGCCTTACGATATTTTTAGGTCTGGGGTATAGATGTTCCCTCTAAAAGGGCAGAAACATGCCTGGGAAAAGCACCAAGGGGCTGTGAGACATCGGAGGTAGCAGTCTGCCTTTCATCGCTTGGAAAGGCTGCTGGGAGGCCGGACTAGGAGAAGAAAAGGCCTTTAATTTCTGCTGCACAGCAGGGTTTCCCTGCCTCGCCTGTGGAAAGGCTTTCCTAAAGTAGGGTGTAATTCCTGTTAAGTTGTTAACTGGATGCAGATTTTGTTGATCTGCTAGGGTTCTTGATGGTGGAGTTGAGTGATGAAGGGCTGACCCTGGGATGCCATACACAAAATTGCAGAGGAGGTAACACCAGGCCCCCCCAGGCAGTCTCTGCAGAGTCACCCCAGGCCACAGGCTGGGAGAGGCTCCGCAAAGCTTCGCCGTTCCACGCAGCCGTGGGGAAACCGTCCTCGGTGAGATAAAACTGAGAGAAATAGATGCAGAGCGTGATTTCTGGATACTTCCACAAAAGGGTGTAGATTTTACTTACGCAGCAGTGGTAAACCTCGTTACAAGGAGAGTAATTTGCATAGAGGACGATGCATCCGATGTTTGCATGGGCATCTGTAACTGCATCCAGATAACCACCCACCCCAAACAGCACAGATTCGGGATGGTAGCCTCGCTCAGTACAGTCTGTAGCATGGCCTTTTTGGACTACGCTGCCTGAGGAACTCCTCAGTTCACAGAAGAGGAGGTGTTTGTTTCGGAGAGTTGCTGTTGATCTGTAAGGGAAGCCAAAGACCCTGTCAAATTCTGCGTAAGGGACTCTCGCTTCTTCACCAGCCCGCATGTGGTAGGGACACTTGGCGCAGGTGTGGTTCTGTCTCTGCCAGCAACAGGGCTTTACCACAGTCCCCTGGTTTGTCAGATATTCTTGGAAAATTGTTTTCTCTCCTGGATTCAAGTTCTGTTGAAAAATCTCCCCGTTTATGAGCTACATAGCTGACAGTCCTGAGTGAAAAGGGGAAGTATTAGCTTAAGTCAACCCTTCGATTTATTTGGCACTTGAACCGCAAAAATAGTAGGGGACAGTCTCCTCAAAAACGTACTGAAACTTGTAGCAGCGTATAGCAACTTAGTGACACACAGAACAAAGCGCCCTTGCAGCCTAGGAACATTTTTCCTTTTCACAAACTAGCCTTTTTTGCTAAAAACGTAAGTTGAAAATATTTCTCCGGCTCTGCTCCCTTACCCTAGACAGGACAAACTGTATAATAAAACCAGCCATGATTTTCAGGAATTGATTAGCAGATGAGCCTTATGAAATCTGGCAAAGCAAACAGGAAAACACCACCAAAACCCAAAAGGTATAATTACCATCTCAGCAGCTCCAGCTCAGTAAATACTCGTCTGATTTCCTTCACTGGCCTTTTAGGACTGGTCCAGAGTTTCCACTCCAGTGATGTGGCAAGCTTTCTTTTCAAAATCCTATGATGAAGAAGAAAGTTACTATTGCCTCCCCAACTAGCTGCCTGGTGATTCAGATCAAACGGACTGACGAGTGCTGGCTGTGTGTCAACAAGACGAAAGAGGAGGCCAGAATATGGTGTTCTTTGGAATACTTAGAGACGCCGGGGGATGTTTAACTGTGGGCTTTGAGCCTGGACACCCCAAGCAGTCTCTAAAGCCCTTGTGACTTTTGGGGTTATTTACAAGAATGGTCATCAGAGAACCAATACATAGGACTATGAGGTGCACATTTCCAAATGGTTTGGTGGAGCTCAAAGTGTATGCAGTGTAAAGAGGGAGAAGTAGATGTGCTGTCTAGGTTACTGGTTTAGGCCACTGCGATAGCGGTACTTACTCTAGTGTCAGAGAAAGCAGAAATTTAAGTGAGCTAGGAAGGGGGCTTGGGTGCATGTAACCATGCCATGGGTTAGATGCACTGCATCTACTCAACATGCCTGAGCATCTTCCTTAGCTGTGGAAGGATTTTAGTCAATTGTCGTGATTCACAAGAGAGAGAGAAACACAATGGACATTAATAGTAAATGTATTGCTATCTGCGTTTCAAAACTGCCTTTCTGTTGATTCCAAACAAGTATGACATTTGTTCTTCAGGAACCTGTTTCGGAGATTTTGGAGAAGAAGAAATAGAAGCTCACCTGAGCAACACCTTGCCGAAACTGAGACACAGGTGCAGCCTGCAGAAGATGCAGAGAGTGTGCAGGAGGCAAGTCACTGGTGTACAGGCAGTTATAGCTGACTATGGGATATTTTAGAGATGGTGTAAAAACAAACAAACAGAAAAACAACTCAAAACCCCCAAACCCCAGCCTCCCCAAACCTGGATTTTATTGTGCGGCACTTGAAAGATACCCTTTCTAATTTAGAGATTTCTGTATTCAAGGCTGTGGTAGTTAGTAAAGCCCTGAAATTTTAATTGTTCAAGTGGTATGTATAATGAAAACTCATTACATGGTTACAGAAGGACTAGTATATATATATATTTCTAAAGTTAATGGTTACATATTTGTTTGCAATTCTCCTGTTCATTGCTCCTCCCTGCAAATCTAAACAGAGCTCAAAAGAAAGCTATGGAGTAGGCATCTGATTTAATGGTGCCTACTTGGCTCTGTAGCAGGGCTCTAAGAGGGCAATAAAATCCTTGTAGGATTTGGTGAAATCACATAGAACGAATGTAGCATTAAACAAAAGAAGTAACCCATAGATAAGCCGAATTCTTGCTTCACTTCAGCTATTTGCCTTTTAACTGAATGAAGAGAAGAAAAAAGATGACAACTATGTCTTACTGTTGTTACTTGAGCACTGGGGAAAAGTTAGGGTCCCAAGCCAACTGGAAAATGAGGCTCTTTCTCATGTCTTCACTCTCAGCTGAAATTGAAGCCTATGTTCTGTTTTCTGTTACGCTAGTGGGAATCCTTTGTTGGCTTAGACTAACAGCATTGAGATCTGAGAGCAGAGAACTGCAGCGAGTGCCCATCTTACCTGAACGCTTGAAAGAATTGGTCTTAGATCTGATTGAGAAATCTGTCCCTGGTGTTCAAGAGTCTTCAGCATCCAAAAGAGCTCTCTTATATGACTGGCTTCTTGAAATGGGGTCTAGGAATTTCTGAGTATTTTGAAATATGTCCTGCAAGAAAGGAGGACACAGTTTTCAAGTTTAATATGGGTCATTTAGAATAAAAAAGCAAATAGGATCAACTATGATAGTAATACAAGGATTTATGATTAATTTATCCCTGTTACTTTAACCATCTCTTAGAGGTTAAGAGTGTTGAGTCTGTGCACAACGTTCGGAAATGCCACACTTTGTTTTGGGGTTCACAGTTCACAAGACTACTTTGTGCAGATTTTCCTCATGCTTTAAGTCTAAGCCATGGAGTTACTTTTGGACATGTTAGTTGTGACCTCTAACATGTATAATGCCATTGAAAACACACGATTACTAGGATTTGTTGTAGGAACAGCATTTAAACTGAAACTCTACATTTACTCTTTCTGGAAACTATGTATGCATGAAATGAATGCGACCTGCCCTCTGATTATAACTCAGTGGGTGGGAGGGACAAAGTCCTTGGGCTTTGAACTAGTTAGATACAAATACAGAGCTGCCTGGCAAAAGTCTGTTCAGAGGAAGGGAAGGCCCTGGATAGAGTGGGAAGTACTCCCAGTATCTTAAGTAACAGGCACTCCAATATAATTATTAAACCCAGAGTCCTCTGGGGAGTGCTTGGATTAAAGGATACCAGAGTGATACAGTCTTCTAGGGAAGGAAATATTTATTTTTCAAGAGGAAAAATGAAAAAGACTCTAGAGTGAAAATTAAGGAGATGAAAATCCTCATAGTCAACAGAGATTTATACTGTCGAAGCAGACAGCAACAGGGCCATAAAAGGCCTATGTGCATACCTGTAACCAAAGCAAACTGAAACAGAGCAGAAGGGAAAAAGAAAGTTATGTTTGTAAATGGGAAGTTCTGAGAGCTCATCAACTAATCAAACAGTTACACTTCTTGTTCTGGAAACTGAAGCTTGCTAGAAAAGAACATGAACTATGGCAAGTAATTTGGGAATGAGGGGGAGGATTGACTACCAACTAGCCAATAACATAAATAACAAATTTGTAAATGTATTGGAAGCAAGAAGCTTCTTATGGACAATCAGCCTGTTTATGGAGATGAGAGAGCAATTAGGGAAAACGAGAACTGTGCTAAATCAACCCAATATCTGTTTGTGCAAAAAAGAAGGCAATCTTTTGAGTGACACTTGTATATGAGAGCCACTTGATTCACAAATCAGGAAAGGTTTTTTTTCCTTAATTCAGCTGATGCAATCAAAATGACCTATTTATATCACAATGTCCATAGGAATTTTCTGCTGTGGCAGAAAACTCTGTGGTTACAACAGTGATGATACCAAATGGAAGTGTGTGTGTGTGTGTGTGTGTGTAACAGGCGGGAAAATCAGTCCTTTCTTTGAAAAAGGAAGAAATTGGTGAACTCCATCTCCCTGTCTTCTCCTTTACGTGAACACTTGCTTATTCCTCTGTGAAGCAGTAGTAAGGTGAAGAAGCACGGTCCCACTGTTTACAAACGGAACGATCTCAACAGCATAGGCAACTTTCCCTTTGTTAATATGGCTTTGATTTGACTGAGTTACAAGCCTTAGAAAACCACGTACTCAGCATGCACTTCAGGGTTTTGTTTCTTCCTTCAAAGCTTGTGAAGGGGGCAGCCAAGAGGATTTGCTGCAAACACCTGAGTAGCTATAGAGCACGAAACTAGAGAAAGATACTGCTTTGAAGCAGCAGGGACACGTGTGGCTGGAAAAAGAACAGAGGAGCTGGTAAAGCGCTTAAGGCCTAAGAAAAGTTTCTGGGTGTTTTGCGATATGTGCGACTGAGACTCCAGTTCCTAGGACCCGCCGTCTCTGCTCCTCCAGGTTGTTTCCAAAGAACCAAGAGAGGTTTCTGCAGACTGAGTAGGGGGCAGGTATAAGAGCAGACCCTGAGGTACGCTGGCACTACTTACCCTCCTCTTGAGTGAAAAGGCTCAGGGGACAGGGAGTAAAACACGCTGTTGTTTCTCCGTATGACGTTGCAGGCGGTGCAGTTTACCAGTGATGTGACCACGGTTTTGCAAGCAGCATTGCTTTGAAGTCTTAACAAACGGCAGGCCAAGGACTTGCTGTTCCTGAAGGAGATATGCCCCCTAGATCTGAGATTATACAAAAGCATGCCATCTCCTCTTGGACTGCACAGTTTGTGAAACAGTGCATGCCTATCTAACTGCAATCACATCTGAAATGAGAGGTCAAGGGAAGGCTGGATCTGCTTCCTTAAGTACATAATTTTTTGAATTAGCATTGCTAATTATGCAGCCTTATGAATCAGTAATCTGTTGGGTTTTTTTTTTGTATGGGAGCTCTGTTGCATTTCCTCTGGCATTTTACAATGAAGCTGGTTAATACTTCCAGTTACTCAAAGGCACCTATTTAGTTCTAGTGTCAGCCAAGACAGGTTATGATGAACTTGGTTATCTGGTTCTTTACTGAGCTGCTACTGCATTGTCACATCTTTCAACGCTGTTCAGAGCGAGCGGGGAACACGTTTTTTCCTTTTTTGCACAGGAATAAGGATCGCAAAGGTTGCAGACAGTGGAAGATCAGACATACCGTGTATAATGTAACATTGCTTGTGCTTTGATTAGTTAGTGGTTTGAAATTCAAATTTAATTTTTGATCCCAACAATTTTTCTTACTGGCTGACATGTACTGACAGGGCACTCATTCATCTAAAGAATATAAATCTCCAAGTTAATTTATTTCCAAAAGAGGAACATGGAGGACCTGCCTCCCCTCTGTTACCCTCCACATCAGCACGCAGCACGTAAACGTATTGCCCCTGTGCTGATGGAACAGACTGCATGAGGTAAGTGCCTGTGAGGTGCTTTGTGCTGTAAAGGACCTTGAGTCCTTTACCGAGATTGCAGCACGCTGAATGTTAAGCGGGTCTAAAGCACTCTGACAAACTAACTGTGTAATTGAGTGGAAAGCAGGAACTCAGGCGTGCACAATGTAAAGGAGTACTACCAGGTGGTTCTCATACAGTAACTGTGGCAAAGAGCTCTCTGCAGCCAAGCTACAGGCCAGAGTCCGCAGCCAGTAAATCACAATATAAAACCGATACGTGTTTGCATTTCTATAGTCTGCTTAAATTCTGTAGCTTTTGTGGCTCACCTGTGCGTGATTTTTTTAATAGTTTCAATCTCAAGAACTGTAGTCTGCAGCACCTGTTAGCTATCAAATTGAGGGCATATGCCATAAACAGAAAGCGGGAACTAGATGTGGTTATAAAGAAACCAGACAAATAATAATTAATGAGATAGTATGAATAGAAACAGTATTTATTTCCTTTTGTAAGCATGCCCTTCTAATGCATCATCCACTGCAGGGGGCGTCTCTTTGGACAGGCTTTATTCTATACGATAGATTCTCCTATTTTCTACAGGATGAACAGACAGCCTGTCTCGTGGAATCCTCTCTTCCAGTTAACAGTTGCACATGTACAGGTAGTGCCCTTGAGGTGGTAGCCACTGCTTCTTAAACAGAAACCCCAAAACAGAAAAAAAGAAAACTATGTAATATTGTAAAAACACTTAATGCAAAGCCAGGGTTACTAGGAAATGTCTAGCATTTCCAACATGCAAACAGGTCTAGCCCCTGGCACAATCAAGCACCAGACAGTGGAAACTGCTTGAGCTGGTACTGCCATTGAAAGGAACATCTTGAAACCACGGCCTAACTTATGGTTTCTGTAATGCAAGGAGCGTTCTCCCTTTTTTGGAAAAAAAGTAAGGAGGCAGTTGTGTGTTTTCCTTTCCTGTCTCCCACTGAGCAGCCCTTCCCAGTAAGGCTAATTCGCATGCAGCGCTCTGGTACCTGGCTTCTTTCCTTTTAGGCTGCGCGATGCCCTTCTCTCATAGAGAAGCTGTCTGGGACGATTCTTACATCGCCTGGTTACTTTGTCCTTTTCCTTTGCTCTCCCAAATATTTCCCTTATTTGGGTACCGCTGGCTTCTGTTTCCTCTTCTCCTTCCGCTAGGCCCCTAGAAGAGGCAGCAGGACTAGCTGTTCTTTATTTCCAGCTGGTTTATAGGTCTTTTGCTTTATCTGCTCATGAAAGTGTCTGCATGCCAGCTGTAGCAACAGTTGAAAACAAGGAAAAATCATCACTCTGTGACTAACTTATTTCTCTGTGGACAGTCAGCAAGTTCTCATTGGGCTTAAGTGGTCAATGATCTGCCGTTTGAGAACTTTCCAGACCTCAAAGGATCTTCTTATATAACATTTCACTGTGAGAAGTGTAAGGTTGCATTTCACAAGTGGATTTGCATTTCCTTCTTGGTGCAAGGGGGAGGGAATACGTGCTCAGATGTATTTAGAGGAACAATTCTGATTCAGTAGAAAGGGCAGGCACAGACCTTGATTATGGCAGGAATGTAGCTATCGCATGTGAACATGATTGGGAAAGAACCAAATATTTAACACAAAGTTAACCACGAGTGTGGCTCATTGGTGTAGATCGAGTTTGTGATTAAAGTCTGTTAAACCAGCAAACCAGAAGTTCCACTAAACCGAGTTGCAGACTGTTCTCATGCTTTTTCATGCTGTTCTCAGTCCTCGAAATCTTTACAGAACATCTTTTAGACTAATCAGAGCCTGCTTTGTCTTCATGTTCTCCTGTGCATTCTGATCCTGTCTCTTGGTCTACATAAGGGGTTGAACACTACATAATGGTCTTAGAATGCAACTAAAGGGAAGTTAAACATTACATACGCTTTTCCTCCTTTTCAGTATGAAATAATCAGTATCTGGATAGAAATCAGATTTTTAGGAGCCTAGACTGAGCCCAATCCTTTCTCTCTCAAAGATCAAATAAACACATACATGTTATGTACACATACACAGACACGCATGTTTTGGTAAAAGTTAATAACAGGAGTTGGGTCCTTCTGTTAAATTTGTAGTCAGTACAGCATGTTCCATTCACTTTGACAGGTTCTACCAGTCTGAGAGAAATTTCTTGTATTCCGTGTAACAACACTGTTGTAGCTATGACATCTGAGGATCTAAATATGGACAAGGTCCGTTGAAAGAGGGAGTATATTTGAATTGACCTCTTTGGTTAGCTGGAAAGCAAGCAAATACTGCGGCATAAGAAAGAGGCACACTATGTTGGAAAACACTATCCCATCCCCTGGCAGCTGCTTTGATGAGCAAACCACCCCAGCCTACACCTATCCCTCTCCCAAGTGAGACCGTTAGCAACAGAATCCAGACTTCCAAGGAACTAGAAAACTGCAAATATTAGAATTGGCAGAGGATTCGGATAAACACTTTTGCACTGAAAATCTGTTGCAAATGTGACTGCAGGGCTCTACGCAATGCAACGTCTGACGGAATTCTTGTGGGGACAAGACTCAGTCCCGGGGAGGTTTGAGCCTGCAACTCATTCTGATTCCAGGGTCTAGGCTCCAGTTCATCAAAGAATCTTAAGAATTTAGTTGCTTTGATGTGAATGGTTTAGGCTCATGCTGAAGTAAAGCTACTGCTTACGTGCTTTTCTGAACTAGCATCCTAGGTAGGGGCTAAAGAAAGATGAAATTAATTTGTCAGACTAAGTTGCACTGTGTATTGCCCTGGCCATCTTGCAGTTTTCCTCTTGCAGCTAAACGAGTTAACGGAAACAGCTTCTAGAAGCTTACTCATGTAAACTAATTTAAGGGATAAGTAAACAAAATAACTAGATTAAGATTTCAATCAAGTAAATACTGAAGGTTTCTACGAAACACAGACATATTGGGTTGGGGGTTTCTGGTCAGATTATTGAAGCTTGTATCTGCCTCAGCATATTCTGGATCACTTTGGTGTTAAACAAATAAACTCAATGCTCCGCCTGGCAAATCATCTGATCACTTCAACCGTGACAACACAATGCAATCTTGGTTTCGTAGCTTAAAATAATGTTCCTTGCTTTCCTGTGCTGCCTCACGTTAACAGCTGCAAGTGATAACAGTCTCTCCGAACCAGCACTGCTCCTGAGAGACTTGCCAGTAACACTTGTGTGTAAATACGTGAATATACTGGCTGTTAGTGCTGAGGTTCAGGAGATCTGAGCTTTCTGGTTCAGGTCTTACTTGCTTTCATTGACTTGCACAGTAATTGGTGCATTCAACTCCTCTCTGCTTCCCTTTGTAAGTCCAAAAATCCAGGTAACTAAAGACAGCTCAATAGGCAACTTAAGTCAGTGTTTTTAAGGTGGTTTGAGATCCTTGTGTTAGCATGCTGATGTCTGCAGCTAGTGCTTGCGTAAGAGGAGGGTCATGGTTCAGAGGGGCTTGTGTGTGAGCAAGGGGCTCCCACAGAAAAAAAATAAGGATATTGTGGGTTTAGTCTATGTAAAGAGGTAAGGGGGAAAGATGATAATCTACTGATTACAGAGACTCAGTATGAGAAGCTTTTCTCCTTGGCTTAGGAAGAGCCATTCTCTTGCGGCGAGACAGGTGAAGAGCGTCGGGGTTTGTTTCCCAGGGCCAGCTGCACAGGTCGAAGGGGTAGGAATACTCTCCCCAGGCCTCCAGTTTCCCATCCCCTTATCTCCGCAAGCCAGGAGCGCTGCCCCGTGCCCCTCCGCATCTCGACCTGCAGAGCCCACGTCTCCGCTCCTTGCTCCTCGTGGCTCCGCTGTTTACCACGGGTTTCTTACCTGCCGCTGCGCATCTGCACATCCCCTGTCCCCGCTCTCGCTTCTCCCTGGCAGGGGGAGGAGGTTTTCTGCCGACGGCCACAGGGTTGCGGAGAGCCGCGGGGGGCCGCGGCTGCCCCCCAGCCAGCACGGTGGGGGCTGCCTGCCCTGGCACGGCCTGCCTGGGGTGGGCAGGAGGAGGAGGAGGAGGAAGGCCCTTGCTCTGCCCCTGTCTGAGCCACCTGAATTGCCCGGTGGGCGAGCGCAGAGCAGGGCCGCGACAACCTGGAGTACCGCCGCTCGCAGCAGGGCTGGGGTTCCCTACAGCCTCTGACTTCCTTCCTTTCAAGCTTGGGGAAGTAAGCTTGTCCAGCTTGAGCTTGCCCTACAATCCCCCTTCTGTCCGTTTGCCTTTCTAAGTGCTAGAACAGTTCCAACCCCGTCAGGAGCGGGCAGGGAGCCCCCCAGGCGGCCCGGCCCGGCCCTGCGCGCTGGGCACCTGCCCCGGCCGCCCGGGGGCACCGGGCGCTGCCGGTGCGGCTGCACCCGGGCGGCGGCGGGAAGGAGGCGCTGCCCGCCGGCCCCGTCCCCGCTGGAAGCCGAGCGGGACGCGCCGCACCTCGTCCCTCTTCCAGGGAGCTGGGGGCGGGTGAACGCCCCGCTCCGGGCGGCGGAGCCCCGGCGAGCGGCAGCCCCGCGGCCGCTCCCGGCGCGGCGCCGGGCAGGCACGACTGAGTCCGCCGCAACTTGTCGGCCGGCGGTAAACAGGAAGCCCCTCGGCGGGGCCGGGGCCGGGCCGAGGCGGGGCCTGGCGCGGCCGCCCGCCCTCCCGCCTCCCGCGCCGCGGAGCCGAGGGGCCGCACGGCTCGGCCCGGCCCGGCCCGCGGCGGCCGCTGACAGGGCGGAGCGGCGGCGGCGGCGTGCCCCGTCGAGGCGCCGAGAATGAAATTGCTGTGGAAAGCGAAAAGGGTAACCGGGCGTCCCGTCCCCCCCTTGCCCTGCCCGCGGGGTGCCGGTGCCGGCGGGGTGGCCCGGGCGCGCCGCTCCCCGCAGCCTCGCCGGAGCCGCAGCGCGCTGCCGCCTCCCTGCTCGTCGCCGCTCGGAGCGATGCTGCCTTCCCCAGGAACCGTGAGCCCGCGCCTGGGGCCGGGAGGGTGCTCCGGAGGGGGGGAGTCCCCCACCCCCGGGAGAAGCGGGGACGCGGGGGCTCTGCCTGCGCTTTTGTCCGGGTAATCAGCTGGGAAACGAGGAGTCATTGCAGCACCTGTTCGCTTCGAGTTTGGAGGACGTTGCGCTACTTCTTTTTCTGTTATCATTGTTATTTTTTTTAACCCGCTTTCTAGTGTTTGTGAGTTTTAAAGCCTCGACTCCGTAAAGTTTTTCGTAGCTTGGAATAATAGGTTTTGAAAAGCAAACCACCGGCTCTTTGGATCCGTCCTGTCAAAAGAAATAAAAGGTTGGTGTATTTTAAACTTCGAAGCTAACAAGCATTTAAAGGCTGCCTGCCTAAGTAATTCTGCAGTTTTAAAAAGTGCAATTCCTTCCATAAATGAAAGGCCAAAGAGATTAATTGCTTTGGAAAGGGGGGGAGGGGAGGGAAGAGAAGACTGCTAATCAAACCCAAACTGTTTCCTTAGAAAAGACTTTATACAACTATTTAAAGTATGTGCTAGTCTAGGAAAAACAGTTGAATGGGAAGTCAAGGTATCTTGATACCACAGGAGAGGACAGTTTGCCAAGAATATCTCCAGAATATATCCTCAATCTGAAAGTATCCCGTATTGCTTTGATTGTTGTATTTACTTTGTGCAGCCCATCTTCTGCCCTCAGGTCTGCGTGAAGCAGTACAGCACCTGGGGTAGAGTGCGGTTAGCAGAGGAGTGAAAATGTTCTTTTTCTTTCTCTCTTTTTTTTTTTGTTTTGTTTTGTTTTTTTTTTTTCCCCCTTTCTCCTTTCCCTGGCAGAGTGCAATTCAGGATGTGGGTGAAGAGGTGGAAGAGGGAGCCATTTTCCATGTCACCCTGAAACGAGTGCAGGTTCAGCACGCTGCCAAGGAAGGAGCAAACTGGATAGGCGTAAGTAAAGCTGGCGCGGTGGCGTTTTGGAAGGCTGCTCATGGGCTTTGGAGCCTGCTCCAGGGAGCTGAATTCCACACGAATCGTTAATGATAGTAACTTTTAGCACTGACTGCTCTCACTGTTGAAAAAACCCAAAACAGTGAAGTTGACTGCCTGGGTCATCTGAAATAACTCTCTCCTTGTGTTGACTCTTTTCTTGTCATGCAGACAAGCTTTGACCAGTTGTGGCGAGGGGTCGGGGTCGGATGATACTTAGTGCAGGAGTAAGGATCTTAGCTTATGGCCTGAGAAGCTGAACATTTAGCAGTTGTTTCAGACTGGGCTATGGCTTGTTTCTGCTGCTAGGAACCTTTCTCAGGTCTCCCAAATTAGTAGTCATAGTATTTTGACTAATGAAGATCTGTCGGAAGTTAGCGGAAACTTCCTGAGAAGTTAAGTGAATATAGGTTTGGGTCTTATTTTTGTAGTGCTTTCTCAGCTAGGTTAGAAATTACTTGTCTGCATGTCTGCAGGAATTACAGCTCTGTACTGTTTGTCAAAGGTACATTTTAAAGCATGAAGGCTTTAGTGGTAAGTAGATTGAGCTGAAATGCACACGCACTCAATTTGGCATGCTGCCCAGTGCTTCACCTCTGTCAGGCCAAGTCCCCAGCTGATAGAAAATGTCCTCACTTCATTGGAATCAGTGCAGCTGTGGCAGTTTGAGCCAGATCTTCAGGAGCTGGCTCTAGCTTTTGTATTATTTTGTTATGTTTCTATATTTTCTTCAGGATCAGAGGCAATGATGTAAGAACTTGGTTTGATGTAGTATCCAGACTGATATTTTAAAGACTTTTAAAACTGCCCTGAGATTTATATCAAATCGTGTTCTTGTGAAGTTCCATGACATACAGCAATGCAGCGGTGCTGAATCCACAGTCAAGAAAGATAAGCAAATTCTGTCCTGCATAGAGATAGTGCTTAGAAGCTCCCCTTCCTATGTTTCCAAGAAGTACATAGAGTTCCAGTCAGAACAGATAATTTCAAATCTGCTTCCTTCGAGTGGCAGATTTCCCGCCTCTGCCTCCTGTTTTTCCCAGGAGAAAATATTAGAAAGTATTTACGAGCTCCTGTAAATAGATCAGGCTAGAGAAAAAGGCATATTGGTAACTGGAATAAAAGTTTTAAGAGGAGTAGCAAGGAATTTGAATGACGTGGCTAGAAAGAGAAGGTTGTATGAGGTTCAGCTTACTCCCGAGGATGTAAAGGCAGCCTGTAGGGAGGCTGGCACCTGTGTGTTGAACCGGATGGTGCTATTGTCCATGAAGCAAAGACAGCAAAGCAGAAAAGACGGGTGAAAAATTTAGAGTTCTGTGGTGTTTGTTGGTCTTGAACTGACAGCCAGGTACCCATGAAATGAACCAAGGACAAGCTGAATCGTAGCTTAGCCAGAAGCAGATAAGAACAGTAGAGCAGTGGCTGTAAAAGTAGACGAGCTGCTAAACACCTGAATTTCTGTTGCCAGGAGCAGTATGCTGACAGAGTATGAATGGCATCGGAAGAGGTGAACTCCAGTCAGTGGTTTTATGTAAATAGTAAACTGAAAAGTAAACAGTTAGTTGACAGAGAAAGGAAAAAGCAGCAGGTAGAGAAGGAAGTGGAGAGATGGGGGGAATGTTTAAGAGGCGAGAGACTGAAAGAGATTTTGATTAGCTGAGGGATGGGACTGTGGAGGGCAAATGGGACAAGAGAATGTGTATGATGTGGATGGGATCCACTGGACAAATGAAAGGATTAGAGGATGACCACGGGAAAGAAACTTCTGCATTTGTCAAATGATAGAAATGAGAATTGTTCAAGGGTTCCTTTGCAAGGAGGAACAAGGGCTGGAGAATTTGAGGAGCTGGGACTGCAGGTGTGGAACGAGATTGAATTGAAATACTGAAACTGCTCGACTGTGGAGCGGACACAGTTGAAGATAGGAGGGATGGAAAAAAGGCCTTTCTCTTGAAGATGCTTGGCCTGGTGGTTGTGTTTGTGCTGTATGCCAGTGGATGCATACACTGAAGATGAACCACAGCTAGGGGCTAGCAGAATGGGCCTTACGTTAGTGGAAAGAGAAAAGAAGGAATGGGGTAAGACAGTAAGGCAGGAAGAAAATGATTGACCATGTAAATAGCAAAGAGGCAAGTGAGGGGGTAGTTTAAGGCTACCTGGTTAGAGGAATGTTCTCAGCAACTGGCCAGAATTGTACCAAGGCAGTAGATACTAGTGCCGGCCAGTTCTTTCATCCAGTATGAGGTGATGCTGTGTCAGTGCGATTTGCCTTAAGTTCTGTAGAAAGGTAAGTAGAGTAGGTCTGTGAGATGCTTAGCTTTACAGTGGCACACTTGGAAACTGTGGAATGTGTTTGGTGAAGTCAAGTAAGGTAGGAAGTTCAGATAGTTGAATGTATGAGCTTGGAAGTTGGAGAGACCAAACTGCAAACACTACCTTGACTTCTAGTTTGAATAAGGGAAAAAACCTTTCAGACCAGGGCGCATGAATAATGATCTAAGAAAGATGCTATTTTTTTTTTTTAGGAGTTAGACTTTGAGAAATAGAGAAAAGCTCTTGTCAGCAGAGAAAGCTGTATCTAAGAGTTAAACTAAGAGTTGGTGAAGTCAAGCCTCACAAAGGAAGTGAACACAAACAGATCACGTTTTGTCAGCCGTATGAGAACAACAAAAGAATAAGTCTGCTTCCTAGAGAGAACGAGATAGGAATTAAAATTAATCTATATATAACCCAAAAAACCAAATGAATTTTTACCTGTTTTCTATAAGGATGACAAAGGTCAACCTAGAGGTTGATGGTAATGATGGCGCGTGGGGCTTTTTCATGTCTTCAAGCTTTGTCTCCAAGAGCTTAATGTGCCCATGCTGGGCATCTGGTAGTGTCCATCCCCAAACTACCAAGGAACTGGTGTAAGAAATGATAGTCAAGCAGCAAGAAGTTTTAATTCATCGATCAAGTCAGAAATGCTGTTGTATGGCTGGAGAACAGCAGCGGTGCCTGTATTTGGCGTGGGGAAGGTGTGATTTAGGTGGGTAGGAGACAGTGATCTCATGAAGATAACTGCTCTGATTTAAAAAAGCTGTGGGCTTAAACTGTTTGAAAATCTGCCCATCTTGAATCTTGAAATCACTGAAAAAAATTAGGGATGATAAAATATTTTTAAGTACCTGTTGAAGAAGAGCTGCTGCTGCAGCTTTAATATGTGAAATAATATAAACACGAACAATCCCTACAAGTCTCTTAAAATGATTTCTAGCAGTTTAATGTTTTGCTGACAAACTCAGGTTTAGATTTTCAGGGTTTGGTGTTGTTTTTTTGGTTTGCTTTGGTTTTTGGTGTGGGGTTTGTTTTTTGTTTTTTTTTTTTTTTAACTTTCTCCCAGTATGATATCTTGGGGAAGTTGCAGTGTTGCAATTAGCAGAGAAATTTGTGCGTGTATCATACTTGGGAGCAGATTCAGCCCTTGTTTGGTACACATTCACATTAGTGGATGAGACGCCTTTACACACGCTGAGTAGAATATGGCCGTAAATCAGTACATCATGGTTTGGACAATCTGCTGGATAGAAAATTAATAGTTAAATACGGTGGTGCAGGCGTTCTTCCCTGTTTGAAAGTGGTTGCATTGTATAAGTGGTTATTGTCAAAAGTCTATTTTAATTGTACGATGAAAAGTCAGCAAGAAAATGTAGTGTTTTTTTTTCTCCTGAGCAAGTTTTGCTTAGGGAAAATTTGAATGGAGGCGGGCGATGTATAGCACCAATAACAAACAGTATTCTTAGAGTGTTTCTGTAATGGTGATGCCATATATAATTCTATATATACCTTTAAGTCAGGTGTATAACAAATTATACACCTTTATATCAGCCATGAGATCCACGGAACAAAGTTTTTCAAGTTATTCTGGTGTAATTTCACTCATTCCCTGTGGGGTTGCGTTTGGGGTAACAGTGGGGTTTGGTGCAGTAGTACTGTGTGTTGCCTTGTCTGTTTATAAAAGGTATGAATGGGTTCATGACACAAGCCCAAGTTACCAGTCTGTTTGAGCAGATGTAAACCCACAGTGCTTCCAGAAATTCTTACAGCTTGCACCCAAGCTTGTGTTCCTTGCATCAGCCTGTGTGTTTCTGCAGCCGTGGGGTGAACTTGTGCGGGTTAAACCTGAGCCTAGGAGGTGAAATAAAGGGCTCTGTTTTGGCTGGACCACTTTCCCAGCCCACTTGGCTGCAGCAGGTGGACAGAAAAGGGCCTCTGGGAATGGGTTCTTTCAGTGGCTTAAACTCAAGGTGAAATGGTGCCATTTTGCAGTTGAGATGTGGCTGCAAGTCTCCTAGGGCCTCTGCTTACCTACTGCGTCTATACTCTTTACAGGCTGTTGACAGGTCTTTGTGTCTTGATGGTGCAAGATGATCCTGGCTCTTCCAGGCCTTCCTACAGACACAGAGGCACTTTTCTGCCAAAAATCTGTGCCTGGGCCCACTTCTTGTTAGAAAGTCCAGAACACTGTGGGATACTGCTGTTATTCCTGATTTTTCTTTTCCTGTCTGGTCTATTTGTTTGGTTTTGGGGTTTTGTTTTTGTTTTTTAATACAGGAGGTTGTATTTTAATGTAACAGTAAGATTTGTTGGACCTTGTTAAGCTGGGAAATGAGATGTCCTCGTGCCAGAGTAGCAGGGCTTTAGACTAATATTAAAGACCTCTGTCTTGTTTAAAACAAAAAAGGGTGTCTATTATAAATAATTCAAAAGCAATGGAAGGTCGTGATGTAAATATGAAGTGGATGGGTGATCCGTTCCTAATTATTTTATGAATAGGTTAACTTTTTTCTTTGTGCTTTTGTCAATATACCAAGCCAGAGTTGGTAGTGACTGTAAGTCATTAACATGCTGTCTTCATGTCCTCAGTCTAGTCCCAAGGTGTTGTGTTAATGTTGGAATATTGTTAGCCTTGTTGTTTCTAACTCATACCTTAGCAGGCAGTTTCTGGAGCAAAACGTCTGGTCAAGCTGTCCATGAACTTCATATTCAGTCCTGGTGGTGGTTGGTCAGGATGAATTTGAGACACGTCAAGGAACCATGGAGAAACTCAGAATGTGGATTGTCTCGTTACTTAGGGGAGCCTCTCAGTCTGTACAAATAACCGACTCGATATTCCAAACTCAGAAGAGCTGTTAAATTATAAACCGTTACTGTAAGGCTGTGAAATGTGACCTAATGATATGCTGTTACTGCGTGATCTCATGATACAGCAGAAGCTCTTACTAGGAGGGGAGGCTGTGATTCCGAAGAGAACCATCACAGCAGTCCCAGCTGAAGGCATGCTGTGGGTGAGTATGTAAGGAGGAAATCTGCAGCGGAATAATGCTGCGATGAAAATGGTTGAACTCCTTAGTTTTTATCCTGAGGTTGCAGGAGAGTTGATGATGCAAAGACTAAGTACTAGAGTGTTGTGTGTTCATGTCCAGTGCAAGTTTGTTTCCTGTAGCATTCTTCTACTGATATATCTAATCTAACCTAAAAAGATTTAAGATTCCCTCCCCCCCCTTGAAATATTTCATGACGGCTTGATTTCTCCTTTGCATAATGCCATTAATCCTAGCTAGGATTTGACTTTGTAAACTCAGTGGAAGTGAATAAAAGTAACTACTTCAAAAAGGTATTTCATTCGTTCAGATGATCTTCCAATAGTTTATTTACATAAATCATAGTGATGTCTGGGGATTTTTGACAGGATTTTTCATTTCACTCATGGCTGCGGACACTCGAATGGGCTCAAGCCATTTCTTTCTCTCAAGGAAAATTACTTTTTTGTTACTGGAGTTCCATTAGTGCTGGTGATATGTGATTATGCACGTCATGTAACTGTGACTGAGGTAAAAGAGCAGGTGTGTCACAGCATGTTTTCCTCAAGCTGAGGATGCAGTCCATCAGTCAGTTTGGTCCCCATTAAACAGCAGCAACAGAAAGAGAACTGTACACCTCCCCATGCTGCCTCTGTAGCTCGGCCTTTCTTAGGTTAGTGATCTGAACATTCCTTCCCAGAGACAGTCAACTCAAGAGGTAGAGGGAAATCTTCTGTTTGATTGCTCTTGTTGATGTATTTTATTTATAATCTCATTTTAAAGTTTTTATCCCACATACTTAACAAATCAGTATTTAAAGTAGTCACAAAAATAATTTTCTGAACCATCCTCTAAATAATGGCAGAATTGAAGGGAATGTTTCTAGTTATTTCAGACTTAAACCAGTCTGTAAGCATGAAAACCAAATGCTGTCTAAGCCCCTCCCCCCAACACCAAACCCTAAATTTGTTGACAAATCTTGTGCCAAATGAAAACTGTAAGAGAAAATGGAAATGTTCTAATGGTAAGTTTGCAAGATGATGTTGGCACCCTCCTTGCAAAAGTATCATGAAATGTTTCACATCCAGATGTGTTCATGACCTTGGGTTCTGTGTGGCAACCCAAAGTTGGTATTTTCAGAAAGGGAATCACAAGTGCTGATGCCAAAGTTGTGGTCAGTTTTCATGTTTATTCAGAAGTTAATGGGGCACTGAGTTACCACTATTGTTCCTCCCAGTAATAATATTATTTGTGGTGTGATGGATTTTCTTTTAGATGATAATATATGTTGGGATCATAAGCTAACTTAATAGCAGTTGGACTGTAAAAGATTGTGTGGAGCGTAGAAGTTATCTTCAAGATAAACTTACTGAAAACCTCTGCTATTTGATACGGCATTTGGTGTTCATTTAGCCAAAAGTGACAAAATCACGTAGTAACTAAAGATGGAGTATTGATGTGGAGGATGGAATTTAATCTTTGTTTCATTGTGAAAGCTGTGTCAGGGATCTGGCTTCTGTCTGATTTTTGTGATTGTTTTGTTTCAACTTTGTAGGCTGGAGGGGACGAGTTCCCTCCAGAACGTACTGTCAGCCAGTACGAAACATGCAAAATCCGGACAATAAAAGCTGGGACTCTGGACAGACTTGTGAAGAATCTTCTGACAGCTTTTGGAGACAGTGATTTCACCTACACCAGTATATTTCTGTCTACATACCGTGCCTTTGCTTCTACTAAGGAAGTACTGGAAATTCTTGAGAGGTAAGAGCCAGTATACAATGGGAACTGAGCCATCATTTACATGATAGGGGGATGTGCTCAGCAATTTCTTCCATTACTTTTAGAGGACATGGACTTAATAACCCGATGGACAGATGTCAAGAGTCCTGCAAAATTCAGAATTTCAGCGTAAAGATAAAATGTGTAAATGCGTGCTGCCCACATCCCAGCTGTCATTAAAGCGTAGTCATCAGGCAGCAAAAGTGTGCCGTGTCTGACTGCTAAGGATCCAAACTAGGACCAACGCAAGAAAATTAGTACAGCTTCCCTCTACCCACCCCTCAAAAAAAAAAAAAAGAATGCATGGGCTGCAAAGTCATACCTAGAATAGATTAGTATGTTTTTCTGGATACTGATATTTTTGGACCTACACTCTCCTGTTTGGGGGCTGCTGATTTGAGACAGGGATTGTACAAACATAAGAAAGAATTCACTGTCCCCTTCTAGTACTTGACGTGAACATGCAGTCATAAGTATTTGCAGACAGCAGAAGAACTGGATGATGTTCTAAGAATAGCTTAGGGTAAGACTGTTAAATCACATCTGCTGTATCTGTACAAATGCTTAGAACCCACAAGATTAGTTTTCTCACACTGAATTCTAATTGGGACATGATTAGATCGGAGGTGATCTTCTTTTGGGAGGAGAATATTTATTGCATTTTCCCAATCAAGTTTGTGTAGATTATATTTACTTTAAAGAGGAGCTGACTTGCCAAGTGACAGTGTGTCGTGAGAGTGTCTTGCTTCCTAAGCCTGTAAATTGCCAAAGAGGCACAGATTTATCAGAGGAGCCAATAGCTGTGTGCATATAGATTGTCCCTTTTAGCCAGTAATATTTTGTGTATGATTTATTTTACTGACTTTTATAAAAGACACATTTTTAACAGAGAAAGTTGGAATAAATAAATAGTGAGTTGAATTGAATGGAATTTTTCTTTGAATTGCAAACGCTATCTGTACACACCTGGGATTCTTGCATGTGAAGCCTTAGACTGATACTTCCACCTCTTCCTTTTGTCCTTTGAAACATTTTGGATGACTTTGTTAAGAGTTCTGACATGAACCTGCTGGACACAAACTGGCAGCCCGCTACGTGTTCTCTATCTGATGTTACGAGGATGTTGTAGCACAAGCACTTAAAGATGCACTTACTCTCCTCTGACTGTTCAGATTAATTTCAGGTGCCTGTCACCCTTAGTTGGGCACAGAATGCGTAAAATCAGCTTGCCTTATTCTGGACTGTGCGTAATTGTCCGCTTTCACTCATGAAAGCTGGCTGTAAGGAGCCATGAACTCCGTTACGGAGCTGTATGTCTGAAACAGGGGGCACTGCCGTTGAAAATGAAGGGCATAATCCTGCCTTCGAGGCACGTGCACTGCCTGTGTAGGTGAGAGATTTTGCTTTGCACTTTTGGAGTCGTGCCCATGGTTTCCTCTTTCCCAGTGGTAATTTTCAGAGTGCCGTGGGCCCTTCCCACTCGTGACAACTGTGTCAGTAGTTTTGGCACGAGTGAGCACTTGTCACCTCGAAAACTTTGTGGGAAATCACTCTTGGAGTAGGAAGAAATGGCAACTACTAGAGAAAGAGAAGCTGCGTTGGAGAAAGTGGTTGTATTGCAGCCTCATTGCGCCCTGGAATATTGCTCTGGGAAAGGATGGAGTGCAAACAGGCAGAAAGGGTCTTGGAGCTGTGAGCAAGGAAAATGTTTTGGTTGATTCCTCCTGTGTGCAGGCTGCTTCCTGTAAGTGAACAAATTCGGTTGGAAGAAACTGTCTGTCTCTTGAGGACTTTTTTCCTCCTAAGTGACATAATCTTCAAGCTCCTTAGTTTTGCCCAAATGTTAGATTCCGTATTTGAGCTTTTTAGTTGTTGATGAGACTTGTATATGAATTATGCTATTTAGGATTTTGCTTTTATTCAGTCGGAGTTCCTCTAAACACCCATCTCATTTTTTCAGGTGCGAAAACCCAGAGCCCTCAGGCTGTGAAGAGGATGTAAGCCAGGATTCCTCTGAATCCAAACCAGTCCTGGGGACGTAAGTGTGTTTCTTCACTGTTATTTTGCACAGGAAGCCCCAGTCAGGATTCGGTACTGGGGGAGGCTGTGGGCAGCATAGATGTTGCTTCCTTTGAAATTTCAGAGCACTGTTGGCTTGCTTCAAGAGGCTTGTGTAAAGGCCACATATCAACGGTCTGGTAAGATATCCAGCCCTATAACGCAGAGATCTTTCTGTCAGGGAAATTGTCTCAGAATTCAACATGAGACGAACACATCTAGGCCAAGAGTTAGTTGATTAAACGAAGGAGGAGTGTTTGTTTCCCCTGCTTTACCTCTGGTGGTAAATGGTTATGGCTTGTGACTGATTTCATTGTGCATAACAGCAGTGTCTGCAGACCGAAGCTGGGGTTGTTTCAGGCAGCGTGTGTATGCGTGTTTCTTTGCCACTGGTGCCCCTGTGATTTACAGTGTTGCTTTTAGAGTGAGATTTAAATTCTGAAGTCATCCGAATTTGCAAGAAAAAGAGCAAAGCTGTCTTGAAGTGCAGTTAAAGGGGTGAAAAAGGGGTTTGCTTATCCTCCTAGCACCATATGAACGTGGATTTTATCTGTAGACGTCGGGTGTAAAATGTGCCTTAGGTCTTCAGCATTTGTTCTTTGACAGCAGTGTGATCTGTGGTTTGCATGCATTGTGGCAGTGAAGAGTAGCTGCAACGTTATATTTGATTACAGTATGAAGATGCTCTATTCTTGTCAGCGTTACTGAGGATTGTTTTTCTATGAATGTCTCAGCTTCCACCAGTTAAGAAGACCTTAGTTTTTTTTATCAGTGCACTGACTTCTCAAGGCGTAACTGAAGAAGAAGCCTTTAGCTTCCTTTTGTTTTGAGGTGGAAGAAAAATGTGGAACTCTTCTGTCATGTCCACATGTCACACAGTCCAATCAAGACTGAGAAATACGCTGCACTGTTTTAATTCCTGAGATTCAGGCAGACTGTCGATTCAGTTCTGTTCTACAATACCGAGCGTGGTCTTCCCACTGCTTACCTCCATGCTTTTCTGATGGCTTGTGTGTTGGGATTAGGGGGGTTTTGAGTCTGGCTTAAAAGGGTTCAAACATCCCCAGTCCAGAAATGTGTCGTTAACATACTGAACACCTTCCTGTCCTCCGTTGTCTGAATGGATTGGTTGGACAGTGAGGTCGCTTTGCCTTCCGTCACTCATGCAGCAACTGTTTTGCTTAACCACCAGAGATAAATTGGTAAAAGCTCCTTGGCTGTGAGCATTTCAGTAGCTGTCTCTGACAAGAAGAGATGTAGAGCTTAATTAATGTCTGTAAATGACACAGGACTCTCCGAGGCTTTAGTTAGAAACACACGTTATCGGTTGTTAGTTTATTTTTTTTTTTTTAGCACTTAGCAAGGACAGCAAGCTAGAAGCTCTACTGATTTGGGCTGTTCCTCTTGCCCCATGAGACTCAACATGGGAGCTCAATTCTCTGATTTTTTTCCTGGCTGCTGTTACAGAGAGCTGTCAGTCTTTTCCTCCCGTTTTGCCATGAGAACTCATCAAAGAACAGCTGGTAGTTAAAAATTCATCACAAGCACCAAGAAGGCAGTGTTCTGTAATGGGTAGAGGCAGTAGTAGGCAGCCAGCAGGTTCCCACACTGCCATCGAAAATGAGCTCCAGGGTCTCTTCCAGCTTTGGGCAAACCATTTGACTTTCCCCTTTCCCAGTCAGTCCAGGCACAGAATATGAGCTACAGCAGTACCCTTCCTGCAAAACAGATGAAGCATTTGTACTGGGGATGAGGAGAATAGTTTCACCAGGGTAAATCAGGTTGGGATTAGTCCCCCAACTGCCGTGTCATGGACCCAAAGGAGCTTGATTATGAGATGGAGAACACTCAGTGTGTTTATGTATCTCAGAATAGACCTGCAAGTCCCGTGCCAGGGCTTGAGTGCGCTTGTGGCACAGCCTCTTTTGAGAGCCTTGTGGGAGCTCATTGTCTACATGTGAAATCTGTGTTCATATTTGAACTCCTCTCGTGATCTCGTAACTTGAGGAAGGAGAGGTCCTCCTGGTATGCTTGTCCATTTTGCAGCTATTAACAGGATAGACCTGAGCCACTGTATCTGTCTTTTTGAGGATTTGAACTTTAAAAGCCAAGTGCCTGGTTGTCGGGAGCACAGAGTACAGATGTTCTTTGAGCTGACAGATCAGTGTGTCTGACTGGATGCTTGTGGTCAGAGGTTTTTACTGAGAGCATGGCCCTTCATGGAATATCAGTGGGAGTGTGGGATACCGTTATTGCACGAGGGTTTTGTGAAGTGGGGTTATTGGAACAGGTATCAGGGAAGGTTTCTGTAGATGTGAAAAATACGGCCATTGGAGGGCTAAGCTCTCACAGCTCACTACAGAGCGCGGCCCTAAGCGTTTGGTGAAGTGGATAGGACCTGCTGCAAACCAGGGCTGTTGTCACTTGGTCATCTCAGCTGTTTTTCTGATGGCAGTGGAGCTCATGAGATCGGCTTCTCTAGAAGACGGTTTCTTCTTTCCTGAACATCTTCCCCCGCTTTCCCTGACAGCAATACCTGTAAGTCACCACCCCTCGTGCCCGCAGCAGCACTTATGACTCCGTGATGTACAGAATCAGTTGTTCTGGCCTATAGTAATCAGAACAGAGGAGTAGCGTAAGAACTCCTAGCTTTTAATTTTGGCTCTCCGGCTTAGGTAGGTAAGGAACAAGGCACGGATAAGCCATCTGTGCTTTTCTTTTGTGTCAGGAAAGGGGTATGATCCTACTTGCTTTGTAGGGACGTTATGTGGCTCAATTAATAGCGATGTTGAAATGCCTAAGTGCCAGTCCTGCTGTGATTGTGATAATAGCTGTGGTTGCTCAAGTGCAGTAACTTTGCAGCCAGGTAAGAAGTCAGACGAGGAAAGAGCAGCCACCCTGGGGAGCAGGCCGTACAGTTAGATTTACTACTGTGAGCTTTACCTCTCAGTCTGTACTAATTCTGACATAGAGCACGGGGAGCAATACAAATCGACAGTGCATGTATCCAAGAATGTAAAACTGTTGAGGAATTCATTCTTCTGAATGGGTAATTCTTCGTATCTTTGAAGAATAAAATACGAAAGGACAGCAAGTTTGTGGGGGTGCTAGTAACTTTAAAGAGGAGCTGACTTGCCAAGTGACAGTGTGTCGTGAGAGTGTCTTGCTTCCTAAGCCTGTAAATTGCCAAAGAGGCACAGATTTATCAGAGGAGCCAATAGCTGTGTGCATATAGATTGTCCCTTTTAGCCAGTAATATTTTGTGTATGATTTATTTTACTGACTTTTATAAAAGACACATTTTTAACAGAGAAAGTTGGAATAAATAAATAGTGAGTTGAATTGAATGGAATTTTTCTTTGAATTGCAAATGCTATCTGTACAGACCTGGGATTCTTGCGTGTGAAGCCTTAGACTGATACTTCCACCTCTTCCTTTTGTCCTTTGAAACATTTTGGATGACTTTGTTAAGAGTTCTGACATGAACCTGCTGGACACAAACTGGCAGCCCGCTACGTGTTCTCTATCTGATGTTACGAGGATGTTGTAGCACAAGCACTTAAAGATGCACTTACTCTCCTCTGACTGTTCAGATTAATTTCAGGTGCCTGTTACCCTTAGTTGGGCACAGAATGCGTAAAATCAGCTTGCCTTATTCTGGACTGTGCGTAATTGTCCGCTTTCAGTCATGAAAGCTGGCTGTAAGGAGCCATGAACTCCGTTACGGAGCTGTATGTCTGAAACAGGGGGCACTGCCGTTGAAAATGAAGGGCATAATCCTGCCTTCGAGGCACGTGCGCTGCCTGTGTAGGTGAGAGATTTTGCTTTGCACTTTTGGAGTCGTGCCCATGGTTTCCTCTTTCCCAGTGGTAATTTTCAGAGTGCCGTGGGCCCTTCCCACTCGTGACAACTGTGTCAGTAGTTTTGGCACGAGTGGGCACTTGTCACCTCGAAAACTTTGTGGGAAATCACTCTTGGAGTAGGAAGAAATGGCAACTACTAGAGAAAGAGAAGCTGCGTTGGAGAAAGTGGTTGTGTTGCAGCCTCATTGCGCCCTGGAATATTGCTCTGGGAAAGGATGGAGTGCCAACAGGCAGAAAGGGTCTTGGAGCTGTGAGCAAGGAAAATGTTTTGGTTGATTCCTCCTGTGTGCAGGCTGCTTCCTGTGAGTGAACAAATTCGGTTGGAAGAAACTGTCTGTCTCTTGAGGACTTTTTTCCTCCTAAGTGACATAATCTTCAAGCTCCTTAGTTTTGCCCAAATGTTAGATTCCGTATTTGAGCTTTTTAGTTGTTGATGAGACTTGTATATGAATTATGCTATTTAGGATTTTGCTTTTATTCAGTCGGAGTTCCTCTAAACACCCGTCTCATTTTTTCAGGTGCGGAAACCCAGAGCCCTCAGGCTGTGAAGAGGATGTAAGCCAGGATTCCTCTGAATCCAAACCAGTCCTGGGGACGTAAGTGTGTTTCTTCACTGTTATTTTGCACAGGAAGCCCCAGTCAGGATTCGGTACTGGGGGAGGCTGTGGGCAGCATAGATGTTGCTTCCTTTGAAATTTCAGAGCACTGTTGGCTTGCTTCAAGAGGCTTGTGTAAAGGCCACATATCAACGGTCTGGTAAGATATCCAGCCCTATAACGCAGAGATCTTTCTGTCAGGGAAATTGTCTCAGAATTCAACATGAGACGAACACATCTAGGCCAAGAGTTAGTTGATTAAACAAAGGAGGAGTGTTTGTTTCCCCTGCTTTACCTCTGGTGGTAAATGGTTATGGCTTGTGACTGATTTCATTGTGCATAACAGCAGTGTCTGCAGACCGAAGCTGGGGTTGTTTCAGGCAGCGTGTGTATGCGTGTTTCTTTGCCACTGGTGCCCCTGTGATTTACAGTGTTGCTTTTAGAGTGAGATTTAAATTCTGAAGTCATCCGAATTTGCAAGAAAAAGAGCAAAGCTGTCTTGAAGTGCAGTTAAAGGGGTGAAAAAGGGGTTTGCTTATCCTCCTAGCACCATATGAACGTGGATTTTATCTGTAGACGTCGGGTGTAAAATGTGCCTTAGGTCTTCAGCATTTGTTCTTTGACAGCGGTGTGATCTGTGGTTTGCATGCATTGTGGCAGTGAAGAGTAGCTGCAACGTTATATTTGATTACAGTATGAAGATGCTCTATTCTTGTCAGCGTTACTGAGGATTGTTTTTCTATGAATGTCTCAGCTTCCACCAGTTAAGAAGACCTTAGGTTTTTTTATCAGTGCACTGACTTCTCAAGGCGTAACTGAAGAAGAAGCCTTTAGCTTCCTTTTGTTTTGAGGTGGAAGAAAAATGTGGAACTCTTCTGTCATGTCCACATGTCACACAGTCCAATCAAGACTGAGAAATACGCTGCACTGTTTTAATTCCTGAGATTCAGGCAGACTGTCGATTCAGTTCTGTTCTACAATACCGAGCGTGGTCTTCCCACTGCTTACCTCCATGCTTTTCTGATGGCTTGTGTGTTGGGATTAGGGGGGTTTTGAGTCTGGCTTAAAAGGGTTCAAACATCCCCAGTCCAGAAATGTGTCGTTAACATACTGAACACCTTCCTGTCCTCCGTTGTCTGAATGGATTGGTTGGACAGTGAGGTCGCTTTGCCTTCCGTCACTCATGCAGCAACTGTTTTGCTTAACCACCAGAGATAAATTGGTAAAAGCTCCTTGGCTGTGAGCATTTCAGTAGCTGTCTCTGACAAGAAGAGATGTAGAGCTTAATTAATGTCTGTAAATGACACAGGACTCTCCGAGGCTTTAGTTAGAAACACACGTTATCGGTTGTTAGTTTATTTTTTTTTTTTTAGCACTTAGCAAGGACAGCAAGCTAGAAGCTCTACTGATTTGGGCTGTTCCTCTTGCCCCATGAGACTCAACATGGGAGCTCAATTCTCTGATTTTTTTCCTGGCTGCTGTTACAGAGAGCTGTCAGTCTTTTCCTCCCGTTTTGCCATGAGAACTCATCAAAGAACAGCTGGTAGTTAAAAATTCATCACAAGCACCAAGAAGGCAGTGTTCTGTAATGGGTAGAGGCAGTAGTAGGCAGCCAGCAGGTTCCCACACTGCCATCGAAAATGAGCTCCAGGGTCTCTTCCAGCTTTGGGCAAACCATTTGACTTTCCCCTTTCCCAGTCAGTCCAGGCACAGAATATGAGCTACAGCAGTACCCTTCCTGCAAAACAGATGAAGCATTTGTACTGGGGATGAGGAGAATAGTTTCACCAGGGTAAATCAGGTTGGGATTAGTCCCCCAACTGCCGTGTCATGGACCCAAAGGAGCTTGATTATGAGATGGAGAACACTCAGTGTGTTTATGTATCTCAGAATAGACCTGCAAGTCCCGTGCCAGGGCTTGAGTGCGCTTGTGGCACAGCCTCTTTTGAGAGCCTTGTGGGAGCTCATTGTCTACATGTGAAATCTGTGTTCATATTTGAACTCCTCTCGTGATCTCGTAACTTGAGGAAGGAGAGGTCCTCCTGGTATGCTTGTCCATTTTGCAGCTATTAACAGGATAGACCTGAGCCACTGTATCTGTCTTTTTGAGGATTTGAACTTTAAAAGCCAAGTGCCTGGTTGTCGGGAGCACAGAGTACAGATGTTCTTTGAGCTGACAGATCAGTGTGTCTGACTGGATGCTTGTGGTCAGAGGTTTTTACTGAGAGCATGGCCCTTCATGGAATATCAGTGGGAGTGTGGGATACCGTTATTGCACGAGGGTTTTGTGAAGTGGGGTTATTGGAACAGGTATCAGGGAAGGTTTCTGTAGATGTGAAAAATACGGCCATTGGAGGGCTAAGCTCTCACAGCTCACTACAGAGCGCGGCCCTAAGCGTTTGGTGAAGTGGATAGGACCTGCTGCAAACCAGGGCTGTTGTCACTTGGTCATCTCAGCTGTTTTTCTGATGGCAGTGGAGCTCATGAGATCGGCTTCTCTAGAAGACGGTTTCTTCTTTCCTGAACATCTTCCCCCGCTTTCCCTGACAGCAATACCTGTAAGTCACCACCCCTCGTGCCCGCAGCAGCACTTATGACTCCGTGATGTACAGAATCAGTTGTTCTGGCCTATAGTAATCAGAACAGAGGAGTAGCGTAAGAACTCCTAGCTTTTAATTTTGGCTCTCCGGCTTAGGTAGGTAAGGAACAAGGCACGGATAAGCCATCTGTGCTTTTCTTTTGTGTCAGGAAAGGGGTATGATCCTACTTGCTTTGTAGGGACGTTATGTGGCTCAATTAATAGCGATGTTGAAATGCCTAAGTGCCAGTCCTGCTGTGATTGTGATAATAGCTGTGGTTGCTCAAGTGCAGTAACTTTGCAGCCAGGTAAGAAGTCAGACGAGGAAAGAGCAGCCACCCTGGGGAGCAGGCCGTACAGTTAGATTTACTACTGTGAGCTTTACCTCTCAGTCTGTACTAATTCTGACATAGAGCACGGGGAGCAATACAAATCGACAGTGCATGTATCCAAGAATGTAAAACTGTTGAGGAATTCATTCTTCTGAATGGGTAATTCTTCGTATCTTTGAAGAATAAAATACGAAAGGACAGCAAGTTTGTGGGGGTGCTAGTAACTTTAAAGAGGAGCTGACTTGCCAAGTGACAGTGTGTCGTGAGAGTGTCTTGCTTCCTAAGCCTGTAAATTGCCAAAGAGGCACAGATTTATCAGAGGAGCCAATAGCTGTGTGCATATAGATTGTCCCTTTTAGCCAGTAATATTTTGTGTATGATTTATTTTACTGACTTTTATAAAAGACACATTTTTAACAGAGAAAGTTGGAATAAATAAATAGTGAGTTGAATTGAATGGAATTTTTCTTTGAATTGCAAATGCTATCTGTACAGACCTGGGATTCTTGCGTGTGAAGCCTTAGACTGATACTTCCACCTCTTCCTTTTGTCCTTTGAAACATTTTGGATGACTTTGTTAAGAGTTCTGACATGAACCTGCTGGACACAAACTGGCAGCCCGCTACGTGTTCTCTATCTGATGTTACGAGGATGTTGTAGCACAAGCACTTAAAGATGCACTTACTCTCCTCTGACTGTTCAGATTAATTTCAGGTGCCTGTTACCCTTAGTTGGGCACAGAATGCGTAAAATCAGCTTGCCTTATTCTGGACTGTGCGTAATTGTCCGCTTTCAGTCATGAAAGCTGGCTGTAAGGAGCCATGAACTCCGTTACGGAGCTGTATGTCTGAAACAGGGGGCACTGCCGTTGAAAATGAAGGGCATAATCCTGCCTTCGAGGCACGTGCGCTGCCTGTGTAGGTGAGAGATTTTGCTTTGCACTTTTGGAGTCGTGCCCATGGTTTCCTCTTTCCCAGTGGTAATTTTCAGAGTGCCGTGGGCCCTTCCCACTCGTGACAACTGTGTCAGTAGTTTTGGCACGAGTGGGCACTTGTCACCTCGAAAACTTTGTGGGAAATCACTCTTGGAGTAGGAAGAAATGGCAACTACTAGAGAAAGAGAAGCTGCGTTGGAGAAAGTGGTTGTGTTGCAGCCTCATTGCGCCCTGGAATATTGCTCTGGGAAAGGATGGAGTGCCAACAGGCAGAAAGGGTCTTGGAGCTGTGAGCAAGGAAAATGTTTTGGTTGATTCCTCCTGTGTGCAGGCTGCTTCCTGTGAGTGAACAAATTCGGTTGGAAGAAACTGTCTGTCTCTTGAGGACTTTTTTCCTCCTAAGTGACATAATCTTCAAGCTCCTTAGTTTTGCCCAAATGTTAGATTCCGTATTTGAGCTTTTTAGTTGTTGATGAGACTTGTATATGAATTATGCTATTTAGGATTTTGCTTTTATTCAGTCGGAGTTCCTCTAAACACCCGTCTCATTTTTTCAGGTGCGGAAACCCAGAGCCCTCAGGCTGTGAAGAGGATGTAAGCCAGGATTCCTCTGAATCCAAACCAGTCCTGGGGACGTAAGTGTGTTTCTTCACTGTTATTTTGCACAGGAAGCCCCAGTCAGGATTCGGTACTGGGGGAGGCTGTGGGCAGCATAGATGTTGCTTCCTTTGAAATTTCAGAGCACTGTTGGCTTGCTTCAAGAGGCTTGTGTAAAGGCCACATATCAACGGTCTGGTAAGATATCCAGCCCTATAACGCAGAGATCTTTCTGTCAGGGAAATTGTCTCAGAATTCAACATGAGACGAACACATCTAGGCCAAGAGTTAGTTGATTAAACAAAGGAGGAGTGTTTGTTTCCCCTGCTTTACCTCTGGTGGTAAATGGTTATGGCTTGTGACTGATTTCATTGTGCATAACAGCAGTGTCTGCAGACCGAAGCTGGGGTTGTTTCAGGCAGCGTGTGTATGCGTGTTTCTTTGCCACTGGTGCCCCTGTGATTTACAGTGTTGCTTTTAGAGTGAGATTTAAATTCTGAAGTCATCCGAATTTGCAAGAAAAAGAGCAAAGCTGTCTTGAAGTGCAGTTAAAGGGGTGAAAAAGGGGTTTGCTTATCCTCCTAGCACCATATGAACGTGGATTTTATCTGTAGACGTCGGGTGTAAAATGTGCCTTAGGTCTTCAGCATTTGTTCTTTGACAGCGGTGTGATCTGTGGTTTGCATGCATTGTGGCAGTGAAGAGTAGCTGCAACGTTATATTTGATTACAGTATGAAGATGCTCTATTCTTGTCAGCGTTACTGAGGATTGTTTTTCTATGAATGTCTCAGCTTCCACCAGTTAAGAAGACCTTAGGTTTTTTTATCAGTGCACTGACTTCTCAAGGCGTAACTGAAGAAGAAGCCTTTAGCTTCCTTTTGTTTTGAGGTGGAAGAAAAATGTGGAACTCTTCTGTCATGTCCACATGTCACACAGTCCAATCAAGACTGAGAAATACGCTGCACTGTTTTAATTCCTGAGATTCAGGCAGACTGTCGATTCAGTTCTGTTCTACAATACCGAGCGTGGTCTTCCCACTGCTTACCTCCATGCTTTTCTGATGGCTTGTGTGTTGGGATTAGGGGGGTTTTGAGTCTGGCTTAAAAGGGTTCAAACATCCCCAGTCCAGAAATGTGTCGTTAACATACTGAACACCTTCCTGTCCTCCGTTGTCTGAATGGATTGGTTGGACAGTGAGGTCGCTTTGCCTTCCGTCACTCATGCAGCAACTGTTTTGCTTAACCACCAGAGATAAATTGGTAAAAGCTCCTTGGCTGTGAGCATTTCAGTAGCTGTCTCTGACAAGAAGAGATGTAGAGCTTAATTAATGTCTGTAAATGACACAGGACTCTCCGAGGCTTTAGTTAGAAACACACGTTATCGGTTGTTAGTTTATTTTTTTTTTTTTAGCACTTAGCAAGGACAGCAAGCTAGAAGCTCTACTGATTTGGGCTGTTCCTCTTGCCCCATGAGACTCAACATGGGAGCTCAATTCTCTGATTTTTTTCCTGGCTGCTGTTACAGAGAGCTGTCAGTCTTTTCCTCCTGTTTTGCCATGAGAACTCATCAAAGAACAGCTGGTAGTTAAAAATTCATCACAAGCACCAAGAAGGCAGTGTTCTGTAATGGGTAGAGGCAGTAGTAGGCAGCCAGCAGGTTCCCACACTGCCATCGAAAATGAGCTCCAGGGTCTCTTCCAGCTTTGGGCAAACCATTTGACTTTCCCCTTTCCCAGTCAGTCCAGGCACAGAATATGAGCTACAGCAGTACCCTTCCTGCAAAACAGATGAAGCATTTGTACTGGGGATGAGGAGAATAGTTTCACCAGGGTAAATCAGGTTGGGATTAGTCCCCCAACTGCCGTGTCATGGACCCAAAGGAGCTTGATTATGAGATGGAGAACACTCAGTGTGTTTATGTATCTCAGAATAGACCTGCAAGTCCCGTGCCAGGGCTTGAGTGCGCTTGTGGCACAGCCTCGTTTGAGAGCCTTGTGGGAGCTCATTGTCTACATGTGAAATCTGTGTTCATATTTGAACTCCTCTCGTGATCTCGTAACTTGAGGAAGGAGAGGTCCTCCTGGTATGCTTGTCCATTTTGCAGCTATTAACAGGATAGACCTGAGCCACTGTATCTGTCTTTTTGAGGATTTGAACTTTAAAAGCCAAGTGCCTGGTTGTCGGGAGCACAGAGTACAGATGTTCTTTGAGCTGACACATCAGTGTGTCTGACTGGATGCTTGTGGTCAGAGGTTTTTACTGAGAGCATGGCCCTTCATGGAATATCAGTGGGAGTGTGGGATACCGTTATTGCACGAGGGTTTTGTGAAGTGGGGTTATTGGAACAGGTATCAGGGAAGGTTTCTGTAGATGTGAAAAATACGGCCATTGGAGGGCTAAGCTCTCACAGCTCACTACAGAGCGCGGCCCTAAGCGTTTGGTGAAGTGGATAGGACCTGCTGCAAACCAGGGCTGTTGTCACTTGGTCATCTCAGCTGTTTTTCTGATGGCAGTGGAGCTCATGAGATCGGCTTCTCTAGAAGACGGTTTCTTCTTTCCTGAACATCTTCCCCCGCTTTCCCTGACAGCAATACCTGTAAGTCACCACCCCTCGTGCCCGCAGCAGCACTTATGACTCCGTGATGTACAGAATCAGTTGTTCTGGCCTATAGTAATCAGAACAGAGGAGTAGCGTAAGAACTCCTAGCTTTTAATTTTGGCTCTCCGGCTTAGGTAGGTAAGGAACAAGGCACGGATAAGCCATCTGTGCTTTTCTTTTGTGTCAGGAAAGGGGTATGATCCTACTTGCTTTGTAGGGACGTTATGTGGCTCAATTAATAGCGATGTTGAAATGCCTAAGTGCCAGTCCTGCTGTGATTGTGATAATAGCTGTGGTTGCTCAAGTGCAGTAACTTTGCAGCCAGGTAAGAAGTCAGACGAGGAAAGAGCAGCCACCCTGGGGAGCAGGCCGTACAGTTAGATTTACTACTGTGAGCTTTACCTCTCAGTCTGTACTAATTCTGACATAGAGCACGGGGAGCAATACAAATCGACAGTGCATGTATCCAAGAATGTAAAACTGTTGAGGAATTCATTCTTCTGAATGGGTAATTCTTCGTATCTTTGAAGAATAAAATACGAAAGGACAGCAAGTTTGTGGGGGTGCTAGTAACTTTAAAGAGGAGCTGACTTGCCAAGTGACAGTGTGTCGTGAGAGTGTCTTGCTTCCTAAGCCTGTAAATTGCCAAAGAGGCACAGATTTATCAGAGGAGCCAATAGCTGTGTGCATATAGATTGTCCCTTTTAGCCAGTAATATTTTGTGTATGATTTATTTTACTGACTTTTATAAAAGACACATTTTTAACAGAGAAAGTTGGAATAAATAAATAGTGAGTTGAATTGAATGGAATTTTTCTTTGAATTGCAAATGCTATCTGTACAGACCTGGGATTCTTGCGTGTGAAGCCTTAGACTGATACTTCCACCTCTTCCTTTTGTCCTTTGAAACATTTTGGATGACTTTGTTAAGAGTTCTGACATGAACCTGCTGGACACAAACTGGCAGCCCGCTACGTGTTCTCTATCTGATGTTACGAGGATGTTGTAGCACAAGCACTTAAAGATGCACTTACTCTCCTCTGACTGTTCAGATTAATTTCAGGTGCCTGTTACCCTTAGTTGGGCACAGAATGCGTAAAATCAGCTTGCCTTATTCTGGACTGTGCGTAATTGTCCGCTTTCAGTCATGAAAGCTGGCTGTAAGGAGCCATGAACTCCGTTACGGAGCTGTATGTCTGAAACAGGGGGCACTGCCGTTGAAAATGAAGGGCATAATCCTGCCTTCGAGGCACGTGCGCTGCCTGTGTAGGTGAGAGATTTTGCTTTGCACTTTTGGAGTCGTGCCCATGGTTTCCTCTTTCCCAGTGGTAATTTTCAGAGTGCCGTGGGCCCTTCCCACTCGTGACAACTGTGTCAGTAGTTTTGGCACGAGTGGGCACTTGTCACCTCGAAAACTTTGTGGGAAATCACTCTTGGAGTAGGAAGAAATGGCAACTACTAGAGAAAGAGAAGCTGCGTTGGAGAAAGTGGTTGTGTTGCAGCCTCATTGCGCCCTGGAATATTGCTCTGGGAAAGGATGGAGTGCAAACAGGCAGAAAGGGTCTTGGAGCTGTGAGCAAGGAAAATGTTTTGGTTGATTCCTCCTGTGTGCAGGCTGCTTCCTGTAAGTGAACAAATTCGGTTGGAAGAAACTGTCTGTCTCTTGAGGACTTTTTTCCTCCTAAGTGACATAATCTTCAAGCTCCTTAGTTTTGCCCAAATGTTAGATTCCGTATTTGAGCTTTTTAGTTGTTGATGAGACTTGTATATGAATTATGCTATTTAGGATTTTGCTTTTATTCAGTCGGAGTTCCTCTAAACACCCGTCTCATTTTTTCAGGTGCGAAAACCCAGAGCCCTCAGGCTGTGAAGAGGATGTAAGCCAGGATTCCTCTGAATCCAAACCAGTCCTGGGGACGTAAGTGTGTTTCTTCACTGTTATTTTGCACAGGAAGCCCCAGTCAGGATTCGGTACTGGGGGAGGCTGTGGGCAGCATAGATGTTGCTTCCTTTGAAATTTCAGAGCACTGTTGGCTTGCTTCAAGAGGCTTGTGTAAAGGCCACATATCAACGGTCTGGTAAGATATCCAGCCCTATAACGCAGAGATCTTTCTGTCAGGGAAATTGTCTCAGAATTCAACATGAGACGAACACATCTAGGCCAAGAGTTAGTTGATTAAACAAAGGAGGAGTGTTTGTTTCCCCTGCTTTACCTCTGGTGGTAAATGGTTATGGCTTGTGACTGATTTCATTGTGCATAACAGCAGTGTCTGCAGACCGAAGCTGGGGTTGTTTCAGGCAGCGTGTGTATGCGTGTTTCTTTGCCACTGGTGCCCCTGTGATTTACAGTGTTGCTTTTAGAGTGAGATTTAAATTCTGAAGTCATCCGAATTTGCAAGAAAAAGAGCAAAGCTGTCTTGAAGTGCAGTTAAAGGGGTGAAAAAGGGGTTTGCTTATCCTCCTAGCACCATATGAACGTGGATTTTATCTGTAGACGTCGGGTGTAAAATGTGCCTTAGGTCTTCAGCATTTGTTCTTTGACAGCGGTGTGATCTGTGGTTTGCATGCATTGTGGCAGTGAAGAGTAGCTGCAACGTTATATTTGATTACAGTATGAAGATGCTCTATTCTTGTCAGCGTTACTGAGGATTGTTTTTCTATGAATGTCTCAGCTTCCACCAGTTAAGAAGACCTTAGGTTTTTTTATCAGTGCACTGACTTCTCAAGGCGTAACTGAAGAAGAAGCCTTTAGCTTCCTTTTGTTTTGAGGTGGAAGAAAAATGTGGAACTCTTCTGTCATGTCCACATGTCACACAGTCCAATCAAGACTGAGAAATACGCTGCACTGTTTTAATTCCTGAGATTCAGGCAGACTGTCGATTCAGTTCTGTTCTACAATACCGAGCGTGGTCTTCCCACTGCTTACCTCCATGCTTTTCTGATGGCTTGTGTGTTGGGATTAGGGGGGTTTTGAGTCTGGCTTAAAAGGGTTCAAACATCCCCAGTCCAGAAATGTGTCGTTAACATACTGAACACCTTCCTGTCCTCCGTTGTCTGAATGGATTGGTTGGACAGTGAGGTCGCTTTGCCTTCCGTCACTCATGCAGCAACTGTTTTGCTTAACCACCAGAGATAAATTGGTAAAAGCTCCTTGGCTGTGAGCATTTCAGTAGCTGTCTCTGACAAGAAGAGATGTAGAGCTTAATTAATGTCTGTAAATGACACAGGACTCTCCGAGGCTTTAGTTAGAAACACATGTTATCGGTTGTTAGTTTATTTTTTTTTTTTTAGCACTTAGCAAGGACAGCAAGCTAGAAGCTCTACTGATTTGGGCTGTTCCTCTTGCCCCATGAGACTCAACATGGGAGCTCAATTCTCTGATTTTTTTCCTGGCTGCTGTGACAGAGAGCTATCAGTCTTTTCCTCCCATTTTGCCATGAGAACTCATCAAAGAACAGCTGGTAGTTAAAAATTCATTACAAGCACCAAGAAGGCAGTGTTCTGTAATGGGTAGAGGCAGTAGTAGGCAGCCAGCAGGTTCCCACACTGCCATCGAAAATGAGCTCCAGGGTCTCTTCCAGCTTTGGGCAAACCATTTGACTTTCCCCTTTCCCAGTCAGTCCAGGCACAGAATATGAGCTACAGCAGTACCCTTCCTGCAAAACAGATGAAGCGTTTGTACTGGGGATGAGGAGAATAGTTTCACCAGGGTAAATCAGGTTGGGATTAGTCCCCCAACTGCCGTGTCATGGACCCAAAGGAGCTTGATTATGAGATGGAGAACACTCAGTGTGTTTATGTATCTCAGAATAGACCTGCAAGTCCCGTGCCAGGGCTTGAGTGCGCTTGTGGCACAGCCTCGTTTGAGAGCCTTGTGGGAGCTCATTGTCTACATGTGAAATCTGTGTTCATATTTGAACTCCTCTCGTGATCTCGTAACTTGAGGAAGGAGAGGTCCTCCTGGTATGCTTGTCCATTTTGCAGCTATTAACAGGATAGACCTGAGCCACTGTATCTGTCTTTTTGAGGATTTGAACTTTAAAAGCCAAGTGCCTGGTTGTCGGGAGCACAGAGTACAGATGTTCTTTGAGCTGACACATCAGTGTGTCTGACTGGATGCTTGTGGTCAGAGGTTTTTACTGAGAGCATGGCCCTTCATGGAATATCAGTGGGAGTGTGGGATACCGTTATTGCACGAGGGTTTTGTGAAGTGGGGTTATTGGAACAGGTATCAGGGAAGGTTTCTGTAGATGTGAAAAATACGGCCATTGGAGGGCTAAGCTCTCACAGCTCACTACAGAGCGCGGCCCTAAGCGTTTGGTGAAGTGGATAGGACCTGCTGCAAACCAGGGCTGTTGTCACTTGGTCATCTCAGCTGTTTTTCTGATGGCAGTGGAGCTCATGAGATCTGCTTCTCTAGAAGACGGTTTCTTCTTTCCTGAACATCTTCCCCCGCTTTCCCTGACAGCAATACCTGTAAGTCACCACCCCTCGTGCCCGCAGCAGCACTTATGACTCCGTGATGTACAGAATCAGTTGTTCTGGCCTATAGTAATCAGAACAGAGGAGTAGCGTAAGAACTCCTAGCTTTTAATTTTGGCTCTCCGGCTTAGGTAGGTAAGGAACAAGGCACGGATAAGCCATCTGTGCTTTTCTTTTGTGTCAGGAAAGGGGTATGATCCTACTTGCTTTGTAGGGACGTTATGTGGCTCAATTAATAGCGATGTTGAAATGCCTAAGTGCCAGTCCTGCTGTGATTGTGATAATAGCTGTGGTTGCTCAAGTGCAGTAACTTTGCAGCCAGGTAAGAAGTCAGACGAGGAAAGAGCAGCCACCCTGGGGAGCAGGCCGTACAGTTAGATTTACTACTGTGAGCTTTACCTCTCAGTCTGTACTAATTCTGACATAGAGCACGGGGAGCAATACAAATCGACAGTGCATGTATCCAAGAATGTAAAACTGTTGAGGAATTCATTCTTCTGAATGGGTAATTCTTCGTATCTTTGAAGAATAAAATACGAAAGGACAGCAAGTTTGTGGGGGTGCTAGTAACTTTAAAGAGGAGCTGACTTGCCAAGTGACAGTGTGTCGTGAGAGTGTCTTGCTTCCTAAGCCTGTAAATTGCCAAAGAGGCACAGATTTATCAGAGGAGCCAATAGCTGTGTGCATATAGATTGTCCCTTTTAGCCAGTAATATTTTGTGTATGATTTATTTTACTGACTTTTATAAAAGACACATTTTTAACAGAGAAAGTTGGAATAAATAAATAGTGAGTTGAATTGAATGGAATTTTTCTTTGAATTGCAAACGCTATCTGTACAGACCTGGGATTCTTGCGTGTGAAGCCTTAGACTGATACTTCCACCTCTTCCTTTTGTCCTTTGAAACATTTTGGATGACTTTGTTAAGAGTTCTGACATGAACCTGCTGGACACAAACTGGCAGCCCGCTACGTGTTCTCTATCTGATGTTACGAGGATGTTGTAGCACAAGCACTTAAAGATGCACTTACTCTCCTCTGACTGTTCAGATTAATTTCAGGTGCCTGTTACCCTTAGTTGGGCACAGAATGCGTAAAATCAGCTTGCCTTATTCTGGACTGTGCGTAATTGTCCGCTTTCACTCATGAAAGCTGGCTGTAAGGAGCCATGAACTCCGTTACGGAGCTGTATGTCTGAAACAGGGGGCACTGCCGTTGAAAATGAAGGGCATAATCCTGCCTTCGAGGCACGTGCACTGCCTGTGTAGGTGAGAGATTTTGCTTTGCACTTTTGGAGTCGTGCCCATGGTTTCCTCTTTCCCAGTGGTAATTTTCAGAGTGCCGTGGGCCCTTCCCACTCGTGACAACTGTGTCAGTAGTTTTGGCACGAGTGAGCACTTGTCACCTCGAAAACTTTGTGGGAAATCACTCTTGGAGTAGGAAGAAATGGCAACTACTAGAGAAAGAGAAGCTGCGTTGGAGAAAGTGGTTGTATTGCAGCCTCATTGCGCCCTGGAATATTGCTCTGGGAAAGGATGGAGTGCAAACAGGCAGAAAGGGTCTTGGAGCTGTGAGCAAGGAAAATGTTTTGGTTGATTCCTCCTGTGTGCAGGCTGCTTCCTGTAAGTGAACAAATTCGGTTGGAAGAAACTGTCTGTCTCTTGAGGACTTTTTTCCTCCTAAGTGACATAATCTTCAAGCTCCTTAGTTTTGCCCAAATGTTAGATTCCGTATTTGAGCTTTTTAGTTGTTGATGAGACTTGTATATGAATTATGCTATTTAGGATTTTGCTTTTATTCAGTCGGAGTTCCTCTAAACACCCGTCTCATTTTTTCAGGTGCGAAAACCCAGAGCCCTCAGGCTGTGAAGAGGATGTAAGCCAGGATTCCTCTGAATCCAAACCAGTCCTGGGGACGTAAGTGTGTTTCTTCACTGTTATTTTGCACAGGAAGCCCCAGTCAGGATTCGGTACTGGGGGAGGCTGTGGGCAGCATAGATGTTGCTTCCTTTGAAATTTCAGAGCACTGTTTGCTTGCTTCAAGAGGCTTGTGTAAAGGCCACATATCAACGGTCTGGTAAGATATCCAGCCCTATAACGCAGAGATCTTTCTGTCAGGGAAATTGTCTCAGAATTCAACATGAGACGAACACATCTAGGCCAAGAGTTAGTTGATTAAACAAAGGAGGAGTGTTTGTTTCCCCTGCTTTACCTCTGGTGGTAAATGGTTATGGCTTGTGACTGATTTCATTGTGCATAACAGCAGTGTCTGCAGACCGAAGCTGGGGTTGTTTCAGGCAGCGTGTGTATGCGTGTTTCTTTGCCACTGGTGCCCCTGTGATTTACAGTGTTGCTTTTAGAGTGAGATTTAAATTCTGAAGTCATCCGAATTTGCAAGAAAAAGAGCAAAGCTGTCTTGAAGTGCAGTTAAAGGGGTGAAAAAGGGGTTTGCTTATCCTCCTAGCACCATATGAACGTGGATTTTATCTGTAGACGTCGGGTGTAAAATGTGCCTTAGGTCTTCAGCATTTGTTCTTTGACAGCGGTGTGATCTGTGGTTTGCATGCATTGTGGCAGTGAAGAGTAGCTGCAACGTTATATTTGATTACAGTATGAAGATGCTCTATTCTTGTCAGCGTTACTGAGGATTGTTTTTCTATGAATGTCTCAGCTTCCACCAGTTAAGAAGACCTTAGGTTTTTTTATCAGTGCACTGACTTCTCAAGGCGTAACTGAAGAAGAAGCCTTTAGCTTCCTTTTGTTTTGAGGTGGAAGAAAAATGTGGAACTCTTCTGTCATGTCCACATGTCACACAGTCCAATCAAGACTGAGAAATACGCTGCACTGTTTTAATTCCTGAGATTCAGGCAGACTGTCGATTCAGTTCTGTTCTACAATACCGAGCGTGGTCTTCCCACTGCTTACCTCCATGCTTTTCTGATGGCTTGTGTGTTGGGATTAGGGGGGTTTTGAGTCTGGCTTAAAAGGGTTCAAACATCCCCAGTCCAGAAATGTGTCGTTAACATACTGAACACCTTCCTGTCCTCCGTTGTCTGAATGGATTGGTTGGACAGTGAGGTCGCTTTGCCTTCCGTCACTCATGCAGCAACTGTTTTGCTTAACCACCAGAGATAAATTGGTAAAAGCTCCTTGGCTGTGAGCATTTCAGTAGCTGTCTCTGACAAGAAGAGATGTAGAGCTTAATTAATGTCTGTAAATGACACAGGACTCTCCGAGGCTTTAGTTAGAAACACACGTTATCGGTTGTTAGTTTATTTTTTTTTTTTTAGCACTTAGCAAGGACAGCAAGCTAGAAGCTCTACTGATTTGGGCTGTTCCTCTTGCCCCATGAGACTCAACATGGGAGCTCAATTCTCTGATTTTTTTCCTGGCTGCTGTTACAGAGAGCTGTCAGTCTTTTCCTCCTGTTTTGCCATGAGAACTCATCAAAGAACAGCTGGTAGTTAAAAATTCATCACAAGCACCAAGAAGGCAGTGTTCTGTAATGGGTAGAGGCAGTAGTAGGCAGCCAGCAGGTTCCCACACTGCCATCGAAAATGAGCTCCAGGGTCTCTTCCAGCTTTGGGCAAACCATTTGACTTTCCCCTTTCCCAGTCAGTCCAGGCACAGAATATGAGCTACAGCAGTACCCTTCCTGCAAAACAGATGAAGCATTTGTACTGGGGATGAGGAGAATAGTTTCACCAGGGTAAATCAGGTTGGGATTAGTCCCCCAACTGCCGTGTCATGGACCCAAAGGAGCTTGATTATGAGATGGAGAACACTCAGTGTGTTTATGTATCTCAGAATAGACCTGCAAGTCCCGTGCCAGGGCTTGAGTGCGCTTGTGGCACAGCCTCGTTTGAGAGCCTTGTGGGAGCTCATTGTCTACATGTGAAATCTGTGTTCATATTTGAACTCCTCTCGTGATCTCGTAACTTGAGGAAGGAGAGGTCCTCCTGGTATGCTTGTCCATTTTGCAGCTATTAACAGGATAGACCTGAGCCACTGTATCTGTCTTTTTGAGGATTTGAACTTTAAAAGCCAAGTGCCTGGTTGTCGGGAGCACAGAGTACAGATGTTCTTTGAGCTGACACATCAGTGTGTCTGACTGGATGCTTGTGGTCAGAGGTTTTTACTGAGAGCATGGCCCTTCATGGAATATCAGTGGGAGTGTGGGATACCGTTATTGCACGAGGGTTTTGTGAAGTGGGGTTATTGGAACAGGTATCAGGGAAGGTTTCTGTAGATGTGAAAAATACGGCCATTGGAGGGCTAAGCTCTCACAGCTCACTACAGAGCGCGGCCCTAAGCGTTTGGTGAAGTGGATAGGACCTGCTGCAAACCAGGGCTGTTGTCACTTGGTCATCTCAGCTGTTTTTCTGATGGCAGTGGAGCTCATGAGATCTGCTTCTCTAGAAGACGGTTTCTTCTTTCCTGAACATCTTCCCCCGCTTTCCCTGACAGCAATACCTGTAAGTCACCACCCCTCGTGCCCGCAGCAGCACTTATGACTCCGTGATGTACAGAATCAGTTGTTCTGGCCTATAGTAATCAGAACAGAGGAGTAGCGTAAGAACTCCTAGCTTTTAATTTTGGCTCTCCGGCTTAGGTAGGTAAGGAACAAGGCACGGATAAGCCATCTGTGCTTTTCTTTTGTGTCAGGAAAGGGGTATGATCCTACTTGCTTTGTAGGGACGTTATGTGGCTCAATTAATAGCGATGTTGAAATGCCTAAGTGCCAGTCCTGCTGTGATTGTGATAATAGCTGTGGTTGCTCAAGTGCAGTAACTTTGCAGCCAGGTAAGAAGTCAGACGAGGAAAGAGCAGCCACCCTGGGGAGCAGGCCGTACAGTTAGATTTACTACTGTGAGCTTTACCTCTCAGTCTGTACTAATTCTGACATAGAGCACGGGGAGCAATACAAATCGACAGTGCATGTATCCAAGAATGTAAAACTGTTGAGGAATTCATTCTTCTGAATGGGTAATTCTTCGTATCTTTGAAGAATAAAATACGAAAGGACAGCAAGTTTGTGGGGGTGCTAGTAACTTTAAAGAGGAGCTGACTTGCCAAGTGACAGTGTGTCGTGAGAGTGTCTTGCTTCCTAAGCCTGTAAATTGCCAAAGAGGCACAGATTTATCAGAGGAGCCAATAGCTGTGTGCATATAGATTGTCCCTTTTAGCCAGTAATATTTTGTGTATGATTTATTTTACTGACTTTTATAAAAGACACATTTTTAACAGAGAAAGTTGGAATAAATAAATAGTGAGTTGAATTGAATGGAATTTTTCTTTGAATTGCAAACGCTATCTGTACAGACCTGGGATTCTTGCGTGTGAAGCCTTAGACTGATACTTCCACCTCTTCCTTTTGTCCTTTGAAACATTTTGGGTGACTTTGTTAAGAGTTCTGACATGAACCTGCTGGACACAAACTGGCAGCCCGCTACGTGTTCTCTATCTGATGTTACGAGGATGTTGTAGCACAAGCACTTAAAGATGCACTTACTCTCCTCTGACTGTTCAGATTAATTTCAGGTGCCTGTTACCCTTAGTTGGGCACAGAATGCGTAAAATCAGCTTGCCTTATTCTGGACTGTGCGTAATTGTCCGCTTTCAGTCATGAAAGCTGGCTGTAAGGAGCCATGAACTCCGTTACGGAGCTGTATGTCTGAAACAGGGGGCACTGCCGTTGAAAATGAAGGGCATAATCCTGCCTTCGAGGCACGTGCGCTGCCTGTGTAGGTGAGAGATTTTGCTTTGCACTTTTGGAGTCGTGCCCATGGTTTCCTCTTTCCCAGTGGTAATTTTCAGAGTGCCGTGGGCCCTTCCCACTCGTGACAACTGTGTCAGTAGTTTTGGCACGAGTGGGCACTTGTCACCTCGAAAACTTTGTGGGAAATCACTCTTGGAGTAGGAAGAAATGGCAACTACTAGAGAAAGAGAAGCTGCGTTGGAGAAAGTGGTTGTGTTGCAGCCTCATTGCGCCCTGGAATATTGCTCTGGGAAAGGATGGAGTGCAAACAGGCAGAAAGGGTCTTGGAGCTGTGAGCAAGGAAAATGTTTTGGTTGATTCCTCCTGTGTGCAGGCTGCTTCCTGTAAGTGAACAAATTCGGTTGGAAGAAACTGTCTGTCTCTTGAGGACTTTTTTCCTCCTAAGTGACATAATCTTCAAGCTCCTTAGTTTTGCCCAAATGTTAGATTCCGTATTTGAGCTTTTTAGTTGTTGATGAGACTTGTATATGAATTATGCTATTTAGGATTTTGCTTTTATTCAGTCGGAGTTCCTCTAAACACCCGTCTCATTTTTTCAGGTGCGAAAACCCAGAGCCCTCAGGCTGTGAAGAGGATGTAAGCCAGGATTCCTCTGAATCCAAACCAGTCCTGGGGACGTAAGTGTGTTTCTTCACTGTTATTTTGCACAGGAAGCCCCAGTCAGGATTCGGTACTGGGGGAGGCTGTGGGCAGCATAGATGTTGCTTCCTTTGAAATTTCAGAGCACTGTTGGCTTGCTTCAAGAGGCTTGTGTAAAGGCCACATATCAACGGTCTGGTAAGATATCCAGCCCTATAACGCAGAGATCTTTCTGTCAGGGAAATTGTCTCAGAATTCAACATGAGACGAACACATCTAGGCCAAGAGTTAGTTGATTAAACAAAGGAGGAGTGTTTGTTTCCCCTGCTTTACCTCTGGTGGTAAATGGTTATGGCTTGTGACTGATTTCATTGTGCATAACAGCAGTGTCTGCAGACCGAAGCTGGGGTTGTTTCAGGCAGCGTGTGTATGCGTGTTTCTTTGCCACTGGTGCCCCTGTGATTTACAGTGTTGCTTTTAGAGTGAGATTTAAATTCTGAAGTCATCCGAATTTGCAAGAAAAAGAGCAAAGCTGTCTTGAAGTGCAGTTAAAGGGGTGAAAAAGGGGTTTGCTTATCCTCCTAGCACCATATGAACGTGGATTTTATCTGTAGACGTCGGGTGTAAAATGTGCCTTAGGTCTTCAGCATTTGTTCTTTGACAGCGGTGTGATCTGTGGTTTGCATGCATTGTGGCAGTGAAGAGTAGCTGCAACGTTATATTTGATTACAGTATGAAGATGCTCTATTCTTGTCAGCGTTACTGAGGATTGTTTTTCTATGAATGTCTCAGCTTCCACCAGTTAAGAAGACCTTAGTTTTTTTTATCAGTGCACTGACTTCTCAAGGCGTAACTGAAGAAGAAGCCTTTAGCTTCCTTTTGTTTTGAGGTGGAAGAAAAATGTGGAACTCTTCTGTCATGTCCACATGTCACACAGTCCAATCAAGACTGAGAAATACGCTGCACTGTTTTAATTCCTGAGATTCAGGCAGACTGTCGATTCAGTTCTGTTCTACAATACCGAGCGTGGTCTTCCCACTGCTTACCTCCATGCTTTTCTGATGGCTTGTGTGTTGGGATTAGGGGGGTTTTGAGTCTGGCTTAAAAGGGTTCAAACATCCCCAGTCCAGAAATGTGTCGTTAACATACTGAACACCTTCCTGTCCTCCGTTGTCTGAATGGATTGGTTGGACAGTGAGGTCGCTTTGCCTTCCGTCACTCATGCAGCAACTGTTTTGCTTAACCACCAGAGATAAATTGGTAAAAGCTCCTTGGCTGTGAGCATTTCAGTAGCTGTCTCTGACAAGAAGAGATGTAGAGCTTAATTAATGTCTGTAAATGACACAGGACTCTCCGAGGCTTTAGTTAGAAACACATGTTATCGGTTGTTAGTTTATTTTTTTTTTTTTAGCACTTAGCAAGGACAGCAAGCTAGAAGCTCTACTGATTTGGGCTGTTCCTCTTGCCCCATGAGACTCAACATGGGAGCTCAATTCTCTGATTTTTTTCCTGGCTGCTGTGACAGAGAGCTATCAGTCTTTTCCTCCCATTTTGCCATGAGAACTCATCAAAGAACAGCTGGTAGTTAAAAATTCATTACAAGCACCAAGAAGGCAGTGTTCTGTAATGGGTAGAGGCAGTAGTAGGCAGCCAGCAGGTTCCCACACTGCCATCGAAAATGAGCTCCAGGGTCTCTTCCAGCTTTGGGCAAACCATTTGACTTTCCCCTTTCCCAGTCAGTCCAGGCACAGAATATGAGCTACAGCAGTACCCTTCCTGCAAAACAGATGAAGCATTTGTACTGGGGATGAGGAGAATAGTTTCACCAGGGTAAATCAGGTTGGGATTAGTCCCCCAACTGCCGTGTCATGGACCCAAAGGAGCTTGATTATGAGATGGAGAACACTCAGTGTGTTTATGTATCTCAGAATAGACCTGCAAGTCCCGTGCCAGGGCTTGAGTGCGCTTGTGGCACAGCCTCGTTTGAGAGCCTTGTGGGAGCTCATTGTCTACATGTGAAATCTGTGTTCATATTTGAACTCCTCTCGTGATCTCGTAACTTGAGGAAGGAGAGGTCCTCCTGGTATGCTTGTCCATTTTGCAGCTATTAACAGGATAGACCTGAGCCACTGTATCTGTCTTTTTGAGGATTTGAACTTTAAAAGCCAAGTGCCTGGTTGTCGGGAGCACAGAGTACAGATGTTCTTTGAGCTGACACATCAGTGTGTCTGACTGGATGCTTGTGGTCAGAGGTTTTTACTGAGAGCATGGCCCTTCATGGAATATCAGTGGGAGTGTGGGATACCGTTATTGCACGAGGGTTTTGTGAAGTGGGGTTATTGGAACAGGTATCAGGGAAGGTTTCTGTAGATGTGAAAAATACGGCCATTGGAGGGCTAAGCTCTCACAGCTCACTACAGAGCGCGGCCCTAAGCGTTTGGTGAAGTGGATAGGACCTGCTGCAAACCAGGGCTGTTGTCACTTGGTCATCTCAGCTGTTTTTCTGATGGCAGTGGAGCTCATGAGATCGGCTTCTCTAGAAGACGGTTTCTTCTTTCCTGAACATCTTCCCCCGCTTTCCCTGACAGCAATACCTGTAAGTCACCACCCCTCGTGCCCGCAGCAGCACTTATGACTCCGTGATGTACAGAATCAGTTGTTCTGGCCTATAGTAATCAGAACAGAGGAGTAGCGTAAGAACTCCTAGCTTTTAATTTTGGCTCTCCGGCTTAGGTAGGTAAGGAACAAGGCACGGATAAGCCATCTGTGCTTTTCTTTTGTGTCAGGAAAGGGGTATGATCCTACTTGCTTTGTAGGGACGTTATGTGGCTCAATTAATAGCGATGTTGAAATGCCTAAGTGCCAGTCCTGCTGTGATTGTGATAATAGCTGTGGTTGCTCAAGTGCAGTAACTTTGCAGCCAGGTAAGAAGTCAGACGAGGAAAGAGCAGCCACCCTGGGGAGCAGGCCGTACAGTTAGATTTACTACTGTGAGCTTTACCTCTCAGTCTGTACTAATTCTGACATAGAGCACGGGGAGCAATACAAATCGACAGTGCATGTATCCAAGAATGTAAAACTGTTGAGGAATTCATTCTTCTGAATGGGTAATTCTTCGTATCTTTGAAGAATAAAATACGAAAGGACAGCAAGTTTGTGGGGGTGCTAGTAACTTTAAAGAGGAGCTGACTTGCCAAGTGACAGTGTGTCGTGAGAGTGTCTTGCTTCCTAAGCCTGTAAATTGCCAAAGAGGCACAGATTTATCAGAGGAGCCAATAGCTGTGTGCATATAGATTGTCCCTTTTAGCCAGTAATATTTTGTGTATGATTTATTTTACTGACTTTTATAAAAGACACATTTTTAACAGAGAAAGTTGGAATAAATAAATAGTGAGTTGAATTGAATGGAATTTTTCTTTGAATTGCAAACGCTATCTGTACAGACCTGGGATTCTTGCGTGTGAAGCCTTAGACTGATACTTCCACCTCTTCCTTTTGTCCTTTGAAACATTTTGGGTGACTTTGTTAAGAGTTCTGACATGAACCTGCTGGACACAAACTGGCAGCCCGCTACGTGTTCTCTATCTGATGTTACGAGGATGTTGTAGCACAAGCACTTAAAGATGCACTTACTCTCCTCTGACTGTTCAGATTAATTTCAGGTGCCTGTTACCCTTAGTTGGGCACAGAATGCGTAAAATCAGCTTGCCTTATTCTGGACTGTGCGTAATTGTCCGCTTTCAGTCATGAAAGCTGGCTGTAAGGAGCCATGAACTCCGTTACGGAGCTGTATGTCTGAAACAGGGGGCACTGCCGTTGAAAATGAAGGGCATAATCCTGCCTTCGAGGCACGTGCGCTGCCTGTGTAGGTGAGAGATTTTGCTTTGCACTTTTGGAGTCGTGCCCATGGTTTCCTCTTTCCCAGTGGTAATTTTCAGAGTGCCGTGGGCCCTTCCCACTCGTGACAACTGTGTCAGTAGTTTTGGCACGAGTGGGCACTTGTCACCTCGAAAACTTTGTGGGAAATCACTCTTGGAGTAGGAAGAAATGGCAACTACTAGAGAAAGAGAAGCTGCGTTGGAGAAAGTGGTTGTGTTGCAGCCTCATTGCGCCCTGGAATATTGCTCTGGGAAAGGATGGAGTGCCAACAGGCAGAAAGGGTCTTGGAGCTGTGAGCAAGGAAAATGTTTTGGTTGATTCCTCCTGTGTGCAGGCTGCTTCCTGTGAGTGAACAAATTCGGTTGGAAGAAACTGTCTGTCTCTTGAGGACTTTTTTCCTCCTAAGTGACATAATCTTCAAGCTCCTTAGTTTTGCCCAAATGTTAGATTCCGTATTTGAGCTTTTTAGTTGTTGATGAGACTTGTATATGAATTATGCTATTTAGGATTTTGCTTTTATTCAGTCGGAGTTCCTCTAAACACCCGTCTCATTTTTTCAGGTGCGGAAACCCAGAGCCCTCAGGCTGTGAAGAGGATGTAAGCCAGGATTCCTCTGAATCCAAACCAGTCCTGGGGACGTAAGTGTGTTTCTTCACTGTTATTTTGCACAGGAAGCCCCAGTCAGGATTCGGTACTGGGGGAGGCTGTGGGCAGCATAGATGTTGCTTCCTTTGAAATTTCAGAGCACTGTTGGCTTGCTTCAAGAGGCTTGTGTAAAGGCCACATATCAACGGTCTGGTAAGATATCCAGCCCTATAACGCAGAGATCTTTCTGTCAGGGAAATTGTCTCAGAATTCAACATGAGACGAACACATCTAGGCCAAGAGTTAGTTGATTAAACAAAGGAGGAGTGTTTGTTTCCCCTGCTTTACCTCTGGTGGTAAATGGTTATGGCTTGTGACTGATTTCATTGTGCATAACAGCAGTGTCTGCAGACCGAAGCTGGGGTTGTTTCAGGCAGCGTGTGTATGCGTGTTTCTTTGCCACTGGTGCCCCTGTGATTTACAGTGTTGCTTTTAGAGTGAGATTTAAATTCTGAAGTCATCCGAATTTGCAAGAAAAAGAGCAAAGCTGTCTTGAAGTGCAGTTAAAGGGGTGAAAAAGGGGTTTGCTTATCCTCCTAGCACCATATGAACGTGGATTTTATCTGTAGACGTCGGGTGTAAAATGTGCCTTAGGTCTTCAGCATTTGTTCTTTGACAGCGGTGTGATCTGTGGTTTGCATGCATTGTGGCAGTGAAGAGTAGCTGCAACGTTATATTTGATTACAGTATGAAGATGCTCTATTCTTGTCAGCGTTACTGAGGATTGTTTTTCTATGAATGTCTCAGCTTCCACCAGTTAAGAAGACCTTAGTTTTTTTTATCAGTGCACTGACTTCTCAAGGCGTAACTGAAGAAGAAGCCTTTAGCTTCCTTTTGTTTTGAGGTGGAAGAAAAATGTGGAACTCTTCTGTCATGTCCACATGTCACACAGTCCAATCAAGACTGAGAAATACGCTGCACTGTTTTAATTCCTGAGATTCAGGCAGACTGTCGATTCAGTTCTGTTCTACAATACCGAGCGTGGTCTTCCCACTGCTTACCTCCATGCTTTTCTGATGGCTTGTGTGTTGGGATTAGGGGGGTTTTGAGTCTGGCTTAAAAGGGTTCAAACATCCCCAGTCCAGAAATGTGTCGTTAACATACTGAACACCTTCCTGTCCTCCGTTGTCTGAATGGATTGGTTGGACAGTGAGGTCGCTTTGCCTTCCGTCACTCATGCAGCAACTGTTTTGCTTAACCACCAGAGATAAATTGGTAAAAGCTCCTTGGCTGTGAGCATTTCAGTAGCTGTCTCTGACAAGAAGAGATGTAGAGCTTAATTAATGTCTGTAAATGACACAGGACTCTCCGAGGCTTTAGTTAGAAACACACGTTATCGGTTGTTAGTTTATTTTTTTTTTTTTAGCACTTAGCAAGGACAGCAAGCTAGAAGCTCTACTGATTTGGGCTGTTCCTCTTGCCCCATGAGACTCAACATGGGAGCTCAATTCTCTGATTTTTTTCCTGGCTGCTGTTACAGAGAGCTGTCAGTCTTTTCCTCCCGTTTTGCCATGAGAACTCATCAAAGAACAGCTGGTAGTTAAAAATTCATCACAAGCACCAAGAAGGCAGTGTTCTGTAATGGGTAGAGGCAGTAGTAGGCAGCCAGCAGGTTCCCACACTGCCATCGAAAATGAGCTCCAGGGTCTCTTCCAGCTTTGGGCAAACCATTTGACTTTCCCCTTTCCCAGTCAGTCCAGGCACAGAATATGAGCTACAGCAGTACCCTTCCTGCAAAACAGATGAAGCATTTGTACTGGGGATGAGGAGAATAGTTTCACCAGGGTAAATCAGGTTGGGATTAGTCCCCCAACTGCCGTGTCATGGACCCAAAGGAGCTTGATTATGAGATGGAGAACACTCAGTGTGTTTATGTATCTCAGAATAGACCTGCAAGTCCCGTGCCAGGGCTTGAGTGCGCTTGTGGCACAGCCTCGTTTGAGAGCCTTGTGGGAGCTCATTGTCTACATGTGAAATCTGTGTTCATATTTGAACTCCTCTCGTGATCTCGTAACTTGAGGAAGGAGAGGTCCTCCTGGTATGCTTGTCCATTTTGCAGCTATTAACAGGATAGACCTGAGCCACTGTATCTGTCTTTTTGAGGATTTGAACTTTAAAAGCCAAGTGCCTGGTTGTCGGGAGCACAGAGTACAGATGTTCTTTGAGCTGACACATCAGTGTGTCTGACTGGATGCTTGTGGTCAGAGGTTTTTACTGAGAGCATGGCCCTTCATGGAATATCAGTGGGAGTGTGGGATACCGTTATTGCACGAGGGTTTTGTGAAGTGGGGTTATTGGAACAGGTATCAGGGAAGGTTTCTGTAGATGTGAAAAATACGGCCATTGGAGGGCTAAGCTCTCACAGCTCACTACAGAGCGCGGCCCTAAGCGTTTGGTGAAGTGGATAGGACCTGCTGCAAACCAGGGCTGTTGTCACTTGGTCATCTCAGCTGTTTTTCTGATGGCAGTGGAGCTCATGAGATCTGCTTCTCTAGAAGACGGTTTCTTCTTTCCTGAACATCTTCCCCCGCTTTCCCTGACAGCAATACCTGTAAGTCACCACCCCTCGTGCCCGCAGCAGCACTTATGACTCCGTGATGTACAGAATCAGTTGTTCTGGCCTATAGTAATCAGAACAGAGGAGTAGCGTAAGAACTCCTAGCTTTTAATTTTGGCTCTCCGGCTTAGGTAGGTAAGGAACAAGGCACGGATAAGCCATCTGTGCTTTTCTTTTGTGTCAGGAAAGGGGTATGATCCTACTTGCTTTGTAGGGACGTTATGTGGCTCAATTAATAGCGATGTTGAAATGCCTAAGTGCCAGTCCTGCTGTGATTGTGATAATAGCTGTGGTTGCTCAAGTGCAGTAACTTTGCAGCCAGGTAAGAAGTCAGACGAGGAAAGAGCAGCCACCCTGGGGAGCAGGCCGTACAGTTAGATTTACTACTGTGAGCTTTACCTCTCAGTCTGTACTAATTCTGACATAGAGCACGGGGAGCAATACAAATCGACAGTGCATGTATCCAAGAATGTAAAACTGTTGAGGAATTCATTCTTCTGAATGGGTAATTCTTCGTATCTTTGAAGAATAAAATACGAAAGGACAGCAAGTTTGTGGGGGTGCTAGTAACTTTAAAGAGGAGCTGACTTGCCAAGTGACAGTGTGTCGTGAGAGTGTCTTGCTTCCTAAGCCTGTAAATTGCCAAAGAGGCACAGATTTATCAGAGGAGCCAATAGCTGTGTGCATATAGATTGTCCCTTTTAGCCAGTAATATTTTGTGTATGATTTATTTTACTGACTTTTATAAAAGACACATTTTTAACAGAGAAAGTTGGAATAAATAAATAGTGAGTTGAATTGAATGGAATTTTTCTTTGAATTGCAAACGCTATCTGTACAGACCTGGGATTCTTGCGTGTGAAGCCTTAGACTGATACTTCCACCTCTTCCTTTTGTCCTTTGAAACATTTTGGATGACTTTGTTAAGAGTTCTGACATGAACCTGCTGGACACAAACTGGCAGCCCGCTACGTGTTCTCTATCTGATGTTACGAGGATGTTGTAGCACAAGCACTTAAAGATGCACTTACTCTCCTCTGACTGTTCAGATTAATTTCAGGTGCCTGTTACCCTTAGTTGGGCACAGAATGCGTAAAATCAGCTTGCCTTATTCTGGACTGTGCGTAATTGTCCGCTTTCAGTCATGAAAGCTGGCTGTAAGGAGCCATGAACTCCGTTACGGAGCTGTATGTCTGAAACAGGGGGCACTGCCGTTGAAAATGAAGGGCATAATCCTGCCTTCGAGGCACGTGCGCTGCCTGTGTAGGTGAGAGATTTTGCTTTGCACTTTTGGAGTCGTGCCCATGGTTTCCTCTTTCCCAGTGGTAATTTTCAGAGTGCCGTGGGCCCTTCCCACTCGTGACAACTGTGTCAGTAGTTTTGGCACGAGTGGGCACTTGTCACCTCGAAAACTTTGTGGGAAATCACTCTTGGAGTAGGAAGAAATGGCAACTACTAGAGAAAGAGAAGCTGCGTTGGAGAAAGTGGTTGTGTTGCAGCCTCATTGCGCCCTGGAATATTGCTCTGGGAAAGGATGGAGTGCCAACAGGCAGAAAGGGTCTTGGAGCTGTGAGCAAGGAAAATGTTTTGGTTGATTCCTCCTGTGTGCAGGCTGCTTCCTGTGAGTGAACAAATTCGGTTGGAAGAAACTGTCTGTCTCTTGAGGACTTTTTTCCTCCTAAGTGACATAATCTTCAAGCTCCTTAGTTTTGCCCAAATGTTAGATTCCGTATTTGAGCTTTTTAGTTGTTGATGAGACTTGTATATGAATTATGCTATTTAGGATTTTGCTTTTATTCAGTCGGAGTTCCTCTAAACACCCGTCTCATTTTTTCAGGTGCGGAAACCCAGAGCCCTCAGGCTGTGAAGAGGATGTAAGCCAGGATTCCTCTGAATCCAAACCAGTCCTGGGGACGTAAGTGTGTTTCTTCACTGTTATTTTGCACAGGAAGCCCCAGTCAGGATTCGGTACTGGGGGAGGCTGTGGGCAGCATAGATGTTGCTTCCTTTGAAATTTCAGAGCACTGTTGGCTTGCTTCAAGAGGCTTGTGTAAAGGCCACATATCAACGGTCTGGTAAGATATCCAGCCCTATAACGCAGAGATCTTTCTGTCAGGGAAATTGTCTCAGAATTCAACATGAGACGAACACATCTAGGCCAAGAGTTAGTTGATTAAACAAAGGAGGAGTGTTTGTTTCCCCTGCTTTACCTCTGGTGGTAAATGGTTATGGCTTGTGACTGATTTCATTGTGCATAACAGCAGTGTCTGCAGACCGAAGCTGGGGTTGTTTCAGGCAGCGTGTGTATGCGTGTTTCTTTGCCACTGGTGCCCCTGTGATTTACAGTGTTGCTTTTAGAGTGAGATTTAAATTCTGAAGTCATCCGAATTTGCAAGAAAAAGAGCAAAGCTGTCTTGAAGTGCAGTTAAAGGGGTGAAAAAGGGGTTTGCTTATCCTCCTAGCACCATTTATGTGACTACTGGCTGGAAGAGGTTTGAAATACAGGGATGGCTTCCTTGTCAAGGGGGAAATCTTCAGGACTTCATTTTCTCAGGAAAGTTAGAGGTTTCTTTTGCCTTTTACTCTGGAACAAGGGACTCTTTTCCCTTTCACGTTATGTCCTACTCTGTCACAGTAGGTGATTATGAGGCAGTGGCTGTGGATAGTGGGTCATGTTATGTGACTGCACACAAAAGTCCTTTTCCCTAATCCCTCTGTCAGCTCATGCGAACAAAATTCTCTTGACATCGTTTTTTGATATGCTGCCTGTGTCTTCCCTGCCTGTAATATGTGCTGTGGCCTGTGGTCGTAGTGCACCAATATAGACATGGTGAGCTACCGGCACGTTGCTGTGACGAACCACAGATCTCACAGAAAATGCAGCAGAAAAAAAGAAAAGTTGATAGTTACTTTTTTTATCCAGGCTTGAATTTTCTTAAAACTTGAAGTAATTAGATTATTTTGGCAGACTTTGTTTAGTTTTTTTCACACTCAGTTGAAATTTGTCAACAACATTGTGAGTTATCTCTGGAAAACCATAGCATAAATTTTACGTCTTGTTACAAAATCAAGTTGAAATGATGGGAAGTCCCTGCAAAGACAGGATTTAAAGAATTTCCCATAAGCATCCATTTGTGGAGTATCTATGTACCAGTCCCAATAGGTGGGTGTGGGTTAAAACCTACATAAACCAGGAAAAGGAGATAAACAGATCACTTCCCTCTGTTTCAGGCAGGGTGGAAACCGCATCAGCTCTGGTTTCCCCTCATCCCTCTCAGTCTGTGTTAGGCTTGTCCATGGGCAGTTCTCTGCAGTTGGTGTCTTTTTAGCTACATGTGTCTAAGAAGGCGTGCGATAACTTTCCTGAACAAGATCCAGTGCTCCTCTAACTCCTTAAGCGTTCCTCTTCCAGCATAACCGAGCATAACCTTTTTGCATGGTATAATTTGACAAACCCTCCCTGTCTTTGAGCTAAGGGTAAACTCAAGGTTCTGCTGATACATTTTTTTGTTAAACGCATTTCATCCTGAGATTAGCAAGGCCAGTCTGTCTTCTGGGTTCAGCTGTCTTGGCGCTTCAAGCTCGATACGGGGCACTGCCTGTGCTGCACATGTCACGGTTAGGGTGTTATCTTCACAGATGAGGCAATCTCACTGTGTATGTTCATGGGGGTTAGGTTCAGGCTTAGACGGCTTTTTCACAGAAGCCAAGGTTTCCTTCAGTCTTTCTCCTAAGACAGCAGATCGTGAGTAGTATGGGTTGGAGGACAATGCAGCTTCAGCTTGGTCCCTAGACTTGGCAGCAGCAACTGATGGGAGGAAGGGCAGCAAAGGAAGCGTTTGATTTAGCGCTTCCACGGGGGAAGCTGCTACCCTGAATGCGTCCAGAGGAGGGCAACCAAGGTGGTGTCAGGGCTGGAGGCATGTCCTGTGAGGAGCGGCTGAGGACCTTGGGCTTGTCTGGTTTGGAGAAAAGGAGGCTGAGGGGCGACCTCATGGCTCTCTGCAGCTTCCTGAGGAGGGGACGTGGAGAGGGAGGTGCTGAGCTCTTCTCCCTGGGATCCAGGGACAGGACGCATGGGAATGGTTCAGGGCTGTGCCAGGGGAGGTTCAGGCTGGGCATTAGGAAGCATTTCTTTACTGAGAGAGTGGTCAAACCCTGGAACAGGCTTCCCAGAGAGGTGGTCAATGCCCCAAGGCCGTCAGTGTTTGAGAGGCATTTGGACAATGCCCTTAACAACGTGCCGTAACTTTTGGTCAGCCCTGAAGTGGTCAGGCAGTCGGACTTAGATGATCGTTGTAGGTCCCTTCCAACTGAAATAATCTGTTCTATTCTATCAATATTTGATGTCCTGAATTTAATAGAAGAGTCTCAATATAGCTTAAGTGGATTTGATTCTTTATTCGTTTTCATTTGGGGACTATAATCAGATCCACTTGGGGGAGGGCAAATCAGGAGCAACTTCACTGAGGTCCCTGGCAAAATCTGAGTGATATCTTAATAAGATTCCATGTATAAAAATTAAATTCTTTGCTCAAAAAAGTCTTCATACTGCCTTCATGTGGGGTATGAATGCCTGTGTTTTTATTGTTGTATTAGACACAGATACCTGCGGTTGCATCAATACATGCTGTTTACAACCAGTGTGTTCTTGTGTATTTGCTCTTAGTGAAGTAGCATCAATCTTAGGAGCCTGGCTTGATCAGTGTACTGAGGATTTCAGAGAGCCGCCTGACTACCCATGTTTGATGAAGCTGTTGGATTACTTGAAGAAGAATATCCCTGGCTCTGACCTGGAGAGGAGGGCGCAGAACCTCTTGGAGAAGTTCCAGAACCAAGAAGTGGAAAAGGACGGTAAGTTACCTTTCCCTTCTGCCTTCCTGTTCTCCCGGACTGTGTGGTGACACAGGGGTTTGTGTGGAGTACACTTCACTAACTCGTAGGCTAATTGATTATATTGTGAGGCTCACCAGGGACTTTTTTCTTGTTTCTTTCTTTAAAAAAAAATCTCTGTGAGGCTGCAGGCTCTGTGCGGGATGAAATAGTCCTATAGTGTAGGTGCCTATGCCTGTTTATTGTGGGGATTGGGATTGGGAAATCCAGCACTTGTCTAATATTTAGCCAAAACTTTGAGATTACTGCAGCAACTAAGTCGTTAATTGTCAGCGCCCTTCCCGTGTCATGGAATTAAAACACACAGCAGGTCTCTAGCTGTTTTTTTCATTTCAACACACATGCACCGAGAAAAGCCCAAACCAGCAGAAAGAAAAATACAGAGCTGTGGGGTTAGAAGAGTTTTAGACTTGTCGCTTACTTTATCAGAGCTCCATCTTTGTTTATTTCTGAGATTTCTTTCAGAACTCTTAATGTGTGGTCTGGCATCAAGGCTTGCTGATAATTATTGTCCCAAAGCATTCATATTGTGCTATGAATTTACAAATTTGGGTCCTAATCCTACAGTTTGATTTGCGTAATCAGACCTCCGTTCAGTGCTGCCATCAGCCATGCCGGTAGATTAGACTGCAGTATCAGATACGTAGAAAAAAGCCATTTCTGGCCTCAATTCTTGCTGCTTGAGCAATGCAAATCAAGGTGAGTCAGAGACTGCAAATTCAAAAGGGGCACGTGGTTGCTGTCAGTGAAGTCAAGAGGGCAGCTGGGCTTTGAGGGGGACCTAAACGGATCAGCGATTTGAAGATGATGAGATACTTGAGTACGAGAGAATTCCAGCTTCTTGGACAGCAGGGAAAAGACTGGTTACACATTTATGAAGGTGAAGGAGAAAAGAGAAAAAAAAGGCATGAAAAAAGAAAAGGAAAATTCTTGCGTTGCACTCGAGGACCTGATTTTAAAGGCACTGGGAGATTTTGAGTAGGGTTGCAACTTTGCGATGAGGATTTTCACTGAATTTCAAGGCGGAAGGGAAAATGAGGAGTTACACAGCCAAAAAGAGGGAGAAGAAGGTGTAACTCTTGTAACAGTTTGGTAGAAATCCATTTAATTATGCGCAGTGTTACAAAACAGTCACGGAAAAATAATGCTGGAACAGAGGTCTCCCTTTATTGCGTTTAGCTCTGTCAATAAATTGTGCAGTTGGAATGTGCGGATGGAAGTCTGGATAGAGCCTCTAGTTAATAATTTGTTACATCAGAACTGTAGCAATTTACACTGATGATTAGGTTTTGCTAATGAACAAAGAAAGGAAAACTGAAGTATTTCGAAAAACAATGATAAAATATCGCAGTCTGCTTTTGTCGCTTTAATATCTGTTCTGCTTTAACTGGTTATGAAGTATTGCACAACACACTCTGAAATGCACTGGTTGTTTTTGTTAATGAAATCTCACTAGTAGTAAACTCAGCACTTTCAGTGTTAGTCTTCAACAAGTCCATTTTTTTTCCCTCCCTTCTCATGGAGTTACTGTCACCTTACAGTAAAAGGGATTAGGAAGAGGATTTCTTTTCAGAGATTTTCTGTTTGACTTCCTCCTCTACCATGGGAAACAAGGGCATATTTCTTTGTGTTTTAATGTGGCTTTGTTCTCAACCTGTGGGAGCCAAAAGGTGACATGGGAACATCTGTGAAATCCTTTCCCTTCTGCACTGGATCTGGTCCCTTGATGAGGACAACTCTCCTCTCTCACCTCTTCATTGCTGCCCAGGGCAGATTTAGAAGCAGCATTCAGCTGAATGCTGTAGGTGCTCACTGTTCTCCCTTTTCTGGGCAGAAATCCCAGAGAGGGAAGGTGAGGGATGCTGGAATAAACTCTCTTCAATGTAGTTTATGTAAGCACAAATGGTGCCAAGAAATCTGATCTCTCCTTTTAGTTCCCCACATGGGAGCTGAAATCTGGATATAAGAGCACTCCTAATGCAGTATTTTGGGGATATGACTGCAGTCTTGTTCCTTTTCAGTTTGGTTAATTTTTGGTTTTTCAGATTATAAGACGCATTAATACTAAAAGGTAGATTAACAAAATTCTGCAATGTTAATAAGAAATTTTTGTTGGGGCATTCTTCTTTCAGAAGAATGTTTAGTGAATGGGTTAAGTCACTTCTCTGCTAAGAGACCCTGAACAGCTCAGTTCTCTTTTCCTTCCACCTTTTCTTTGCCAATTTAATTTTCTGGTCATCATCTTTCTCACCAAAATATGCAGCACAGCGGGGCTATTAGGTCAGGCAGGACCCTTTGTGTGTTCTGCTATAATATATAGAGTGGTGGTTTAAAATAAACAAACATCTGCTTTGATTCACTGTTTGCTGTATAAATTTACCAAGTCGTGTTTTCCATCCTGGACAGATGGGTTCCGTGTTGCTTCCCTCTGTAACCTACGTGATGAAGAGGAAATGGACATCAGCAGGCCTGAAGAATTCTCTTTTTTCCAGGCAGACCTTGTGGCAGAACAGTTGACATACATGGATGCAGTATGTAGAGTATATGTACTACTTGAAATGCTGGGGTAAATAGTGTGGGGCTTCTAAAAATTTTTTGTAAAGATATGTCAATGTAAGTATAGTGTTCCAGAAAAGGTCTGTTGTTGGGACACAGAACACAGCTCTGCTTGGTTATCCAAACTGGCTTCATTCATTGGGCTTTTTTTCCTTCAGTCATTCCAAAGATTATTTTTTTTTTAAATTAAAATAAGCGTGAATGTATACTGTGTAGCCTTTTCTGCAAAGCTCAGTATTTGTACACCTGAGAAATAGCACATTTTTATGACGTATACTAAAGATGTATCGGTACTCTTAAATGCAGTGCTCTGATTTGATTTGTCTGTATCAATCTCCTTCAAAATATCATGATATAAAAGAATTTCCCCTTGGTTTTCCCAGGAGTGTTTAGCTGTCAGTTCTTTTAGGGCATCAAGCCTATAAAGTGTCTATTTCTGCCAAATATACAATAGATATATATATTAAAGTATATACACTTTATGTATAAAAAAAATAAAGTGTACATACTGCCAAAGCGTGTATTTCAAACTAACGGAAAACAAATATTTACCTTTTAATGCCATATTAGATTTAGATCCATGTAAACATGCATTTCTTCTTGTGGATAGTAGAGATTTAGGAGAACCCTGCTGACGTAGACACCTCTGCTTCACTCTAGGAACTCTTCAAGAAGGTTGTGCCCTACCACTGTTTGGGATGCATCTGGTCTCGACGGAATAAGAAAGAATATAAGCACCTGGCGCTGACCATCAGGGCTACCATCTCACAGTTCAATGTCGTTACCAAATGTGTGGTCAGCACTATCCTGAAGGACAAGGAGCTCAAATCACAGCAAAGAGCCAAGATCATTGAGAAATGGATTCATATTGCACATGTAAGGCATTTATTCTAGACTGTTTAATGTTTCTCGTGTGGGTGCCTTGGAGTGGGGGAGTTGGAAGGGGAGGAAGGTGTTGGATGCGTTGGTCCCAGGCCATCTTAGCTCTAATGCTTTCTATTTTTGACTGCCTTTCTTTGTAACAGTAGATGAAGTGTTGCCCTTCCTCAGTTGCTTCCCCACCATGGAAGTGGGGTTGGTGCTTGTCTCTTTGGTTGGGGAGTGCTAATTAATGGGTGAGGCAGGTACTGTGTCTTGCAGATGGGGAGTGCCACATACTTGATGATGCAACGTTTATGGGAAGATGGGTATAAATTCAACCAGTTCACTTCCCTGGAACTAAATGCTGCTCGTATCAGGGAAGGAAGAGAAGTGATGGTTGATATCATCCAAAGGTTAGACTTGTTTGCAGAAGAAAGTCTAACAAGAAAGGAGTCGGACTGGCAGTGGTGCAAGCAGCAGGCACAGTCAGAATAAGCTTTGCACTTGCCTGCCTTTGGCCATTCGTGTTCAGCCAGTGAGCATCATGCTCCCTCTCCTGCGTCGATGAACGCCATGGGACTTGAAATCAGATGTGGTGGAAGGCAGCACAACTGTTTGTGTTTTATACATTTACATATGTGTGTGTACATGTGAAAGGAAAGCAAATACAGGGTTTGAAGTAAGTGCAGAGAAAGCTAACACTTCTAGGAAGCAGTAGCCTCTTCAACATGGAAAAAATGAAATTATTGTTTGTACTCTTTTGTTTTGAAAAGTCCTTGAGGCTGGAAGGTCATTTGCCTACTGAGTTATTCATGGTTCCCATCATGTATGCAAACCAGCTGAGTTTGGAGGGGGTGAGGGGTGCAAGCAGTGACCAGAAAAAATAAGTAGAGTTACAATATGGTACCAGACTCCTCCTCATCTTACCTTTCTGGTTTATCATTGTCTCACGCGTTTCTCTAACCCGTTTATACTCTTGGCTTCGATTCCTTTGTCTTGTAGCAGATTGTGTGTTTCTTAATCTTTGTGCGAAAGGGTTTTTCATGACTTCTTTACATAACTCCAGTTTGCTAATTTCTTAGATCTTATCTTTAACATTTTACTGTAAGCTTTTTAACTCCCCTCAGAGCACTGGGCAGCTGGCAGCAAACGGGATCTCTCTTGAAGAGAACATTTAAAGCACTTTCATATGGATGTGCGTTGACTTGTGTTTTAAGAATCACGTGGATTCTTTCTGAGCTATACAAAATAAGCAGTCATAAAAAGCTCAAGCCAAGCAGAGGCTTTCCAACCTTGACCCTGCACTTGTATGCTCCCAGCGGCAGCGTTGTTAGTCCTGGCACCTGAGCTTTGGCAGCTGCTGGTTCAGGAGGCTGGTGTGGGGAAGAAGTCTTTCACCTCTTTTGGCACTTCCATTGACTCATTGTTCTCGTCTGATGGCTGCTTTGTAGCCCCTGTGAATGGATTAGGAAGTTTGATTCCTATTGTCTGTGGGCAGATCTTTAAGTTGCAGAGGGTACCAGCTGAAGGGGCCTTCGTGGGGCAGCCTGGGCTGCAGCCTGGGCGAGCAAGTACGAAGCAGCTTCCTGCTGGTCCCAGGGAGCAGGGAGGCCCGGGAAGCCAGGACAGGGACCGCTCTCGGCATACTTGTTCTGTGGATGGAGAACTTTGATCTCCACCTCTGTTGATTCAGTGCTTCTCCCTGTACTTAGTTCATACACATAATTCAATGCTCCAGTCTTAGCTAAGCACGTGAAAAATGCATGAGCACGCTCTACAAAATAATTGCACATGTCGAACAGCTAGTTGCATATCTGCTTAGCTGCCCACTTCTGAAGAAAGCTGCTTGCTTTTTGCGTGCAAATGAATGTTTTGAATAGTTAGATGTCTGAATTAGAAAATAATCCCCTCATTAAAGTGCAGTTATTCCCAGACTGCTGACTCTGTAACTAAGCAGCGTGGAGTTCCACGTTTGTTATTTGTTCGTGACTTTTGGATCCAGTTTCTTGGTTTACAGGATAAACCGAATACTTTTCCGAACTGCCAGCCCTCTCTGCTCCACCTAGATCTGGGGTTCCTGAGCAGGAGCAGCCAATTTTACTCACACAATTTTTTCTTTAAAACTGAAAAGGAACGTTGAAATCGTTACTACCCTGTTATGCTTAATCTTTTAAACTCAAAGTTGCTTCTGCACAGTATTCTTTCTGGTTTCCCCCCTGTGAAGGGCACAGCATGAAACAATGTTATTCAGAGCAGTCTTAAAAATTCTTCCTATATGTAAATGAAAGCTTGCTAAAGTTTAGTCTGCAATCAGTTAAATCATTGAGAACACCAAATCCAGGATTGAATTCCTAATGTGCTGTGGGTGCGTATGCCTGGTCGTGAACCTTCTGCGTCACTGACAATGTAGATGTATCATCAGTATTTGGGTTAGGAGATTAACGACGTCTGAATTAATGATGCACTTGTGTTGGAAGACTAATGGCGTCTAGACTGATGATGGCTAAAAGCAAAAGAATTTGTGCTTGTTATGGAAGAAACAGATAAGAAGGGATTCCTTTAAAATAGCAAAGCAGAAACTTATCTACCGGCTGCCCGCGGTTAGTAGTCCTTATTGAAAGTGCTGACAGGAACTAGTTTTTGAAATGGGCATGCGCTAGAGCAGCACACGGGTTTACCGTTATTTTTAGAATGTACAAGAATATATAAGGACTTGTTTTTCTCATAAACTTTGGAGCTTGACTGTTAACCATATTGGTGTGTGTCTTGTCCCGCAACCTCGTCCTGCAACAATATGCTTTAGATTATGCAACGTGCAGTTAAGTCAAGATGGTTCCAAATTGGATCTTCCAGTGCAAACTCCTGTGTTTGAGAAATCTCAGTGCTGAGAATTTGTGCCTCTCAATCCCTGTTCTCCCCGGTCTGAATTTCAAGTTGAAGTTAAAGAAAGCAGGGTCTTGTTCTTAAATGTGTCGGTCTCAGAAGAAGAGCCGTTACGTGGTTCCTTTGGCTGCAAAGTTTGCAAGAAGAGCTTTCAGGTCTTGCATGTCCTACCACGTGATTGTGAACTTGGTCTTCATCTAGCCTAACTGCTAACCTGCTTCAAGTGCTGCGGTGTGCCTAGTCAGTCTTCTTAAACCACACTTTGTTAAATGTAGCCTCCTAAGTTGCCCAAAGATTTTTTTTTTTTTTTTTTTTTTTAGGTAAATAAAAGGGAGTAAATGTACTTGCCTTAGTTGTTCAGTCAATTTTAATGCAACTTGTGAACAGAGTTGCTGATATACCAAGGTCTGACTTTTGTTTATGTTAAGGTTGCTTTACATTGATTCAGTCCTACAAAGGAAATAAAGTATGTCTATTTTCACTGTAAGGATCCTTTACATATTCAGCATTATTAGTGTAATAATGAGTCCCATCAAAATTTGCAAAGTGGAATTGTAGTTTGGATTTGGATATATTCTCATCTACATGCAACAGTCAAATGGGCACGTGTTTTGTCTGTTAATTTGCATGTACGGACACCTGTTAGTGAGAGCTTGTATTTGCAAGAGTTTAAGTCTGTGGTGCCCGGGCGTTCTAGTTCATGAGCCGCCAACAGATTTACAGGAGTTCCTTGAAGAGTCTCAGGCCAGACTTTCCCTCTCCTCCTTGCTTGCATCTGCTTTACCAGGAATCTGTGCTGTCTTTTTGAGAACTAGGTTTTTCAGTATCCTTTTCCATCCAACCTTTTCCCCCAGAGAAACTGTAAGAAATGCCTATGAACCAGTCCCTCTGTTAGGATTTGGTACTGACTCTGGAAAAGCTGGGAAGTTTTTTTCTCTTGAACAGTGTGCACGTACTTGAATAACAGGTTATTCCTTTGCATGTCTTTATTTTTAATTGACGCTTAGATGATTGAGGGTTTACATTTTTAATACCACATATAAAGAGGCAAAGCCTGTTTTTTCCTCTAAAGGGTAAAAGGGATTGGTAACTGTAAAGAGTTTTTTAAGAAGTGTAATATTTGTGCTTTCTAGCCTGGCTTCATGGACTCAGTTCCACTTTTATTTTTACTGGGACAACTGGAAGCTGTACCACTGCAACATCACCACAAATACATGAAAGTGAGGAAAACAAGATATAAATGCCAAAGCCCATAAAGTGTTTGTTGGCTGGGGGGGGTGGCGGGGGGGAGTGATATTTTTGATGCTCCATATTTGTACAGCTGCCTGCTTAGCAGTGAGAATGTGTAGCGAGCATGACACCAGTCAAACAGAAGAGCACTAACATATTCGTAATGCTGACATTACATGCTCCTGTATCTCTAACCACTCCTTTCACAGGAATGTAGGATCCTGAAGAATTTTTCCTCCTTGAGGGCCATCATTTCAGCACTGCAATCCAACTCCATCTATCGGCTGAAGAAGACCTGGGTGTGTGTTTCAAAGTAAGCATCCCCCTCTGCCCCTGTGGCTAGCCCCAAACAAAGACAAAAAGCTCCGTGCTCTTTCTTTCCATCTTGTTCTTCTCGGTCTTCCTATTCTGCTCCTTCATGGACAAGTGTCCTCTTAGAAGATACTCTCATTCCTGTGAGGCTCAGACCCCTTTTTTTGGGTCTGTCTGCTGTGAGCTCTTCTTTCATATTGACGGGACCACCTGCCCTCAGGGGTACTGGGTCTCTTCTGTCCTTTATAGCGTATTGGATCTTCCACAACCTATTTTGAAGAACTATGGGACTACCTACTGACTCAGCACAAGCACACGGTTCTTGGAAGGTCAGCAAAAGGCCACCATGATGCTTGCCAGTTGTCTCCTCTACTGTGAAGTTGGAGGAGGTCAACGTTGCCACAAACCTTCACTAATCCTCTCTTGGTCCTGACATTTCCTTAAAACATATCCCCAAACTACAAAATCCAAGCCTGTATTGAAGATGGTATTTCTTACAGGGGAATACCTTTTTGTGCAACTGGCATATTTACTGCATGCCAGACAGACACCAGAAAGCTGTGTAGGAAAGATGGTGTTCTGCTCATTCAGTTGGTGACAAACAGATTTATGTTTTTTTCCTTTGTCTTTGATAAACAAAGAGAAACGTTGCTCTGCCACACAGCATACTTCTGCATTTCCACTAGGAGAGGTGGATCTTTCCTTCTGCCGCCCTGTGTTCCTGTTGCTGATCAGGATGTTGCCATCTTGTGTTTATAGTGTGGGGTAATAGAAAGGGGCTCACACAGTTACAAGCTTCTGGCTTTCCTGAGTGCGTGGCACAGGGCAAAAACGTAGGATACCTCTCACAGCTATTTTTCTGTTGCTTTGTATCCATTTACCCGCTTCCTTACAACAATCTGATACCCCTCAGTGTGACTGAAAGCCCTGCCCAGGATCGGCGTACCTGTGGCATTCCTTGTGCTGCTGTCAAATAAGGCTGGCGTTACCGGGGAGCACCAGGAGATCCCAGGAAAGTTCCTAGTTGATGTGCAGCATCTCACTGGATGCGTTTTGGTGGTGGTATCTTTTACATGCCCAACTGTTAACGATTCATGAGGAAAAAACCAGTAATCTGATCTGTATTAGAGTGCTTTCTGATAACCTAAAAGATTTAATCTTTTCCTATACAGGGACATGATGCTGATGTTCGAAGAGCTCTCTGATACCTTCTCAGACCACGACAATTATTTGACAAGCAGGCAGCTGCTGCTGAAGGTGAGAATTAGCTTGAGTTGCAAGGCTTGTGATCTCAATCAAAGCTGAGGTTAGCCCTTCTTCTAAGGAGCTGTCAAAGCTCGTCTCTCCCTGAACTACGGTAGGCAGTGCTTCAGGGAAGAGAGGTCTGTAAAACCTGTGCTTTTCTGCTGGGATGAGAGGTGATTTTGTTGTTCCTGAAAGCACCTACGCTCCTGTTAGCCTGCTGAGCTTGGATACCCACACAGAGCAGGGTGCAGCAGCACAGTTTCTGTGAGGGCTTGTTCACAGGACAGCAGGTCAGGAGCCTTGGAGCCCCCACTGCTGGAGTTCGACGTCTCTTGGGCAGGGTGATTGTCTGAACTGCTAGCTGGTGCACCCTCTGAGCAGACCTGGAAAGGCTCTGGTTTGCACTGGTGAGTGCAGAGCAGCTCCAAATGAGATTCTCAACTGGGCTGCACGGCTGTAGTGCTCTTGACTTCACTGGAACAATGCCACTCGGCTTCAGCTGAGGAATTAAACCAAGATGTTTATCTGACCATCCCATACCTTTCTTGGAACTGGAAAACAGGGCTGGGAATTTCGAAGGAACAGGCTTCCTGCTCTGTGTGTGGCCAGATGGACAACAAAGCAGGCTCTGTCTGAAGCAGTTTGACTTGAGCACTCTCCTGGGCGAACGCCAACAAGCTCTGGGTCTTGAGAGGGGTGAGGAAGAATAGCAGGGAAAGGTTATATTCTGTAGAAACTATGGAATGTTTGTGGCAGTTTTTTCTGTCTGCATGAAAATGTTTCTATAGACTGCCTCCTGACCAGTTGATTTTTTGGCAGTTCTATCCAGTCAGTCTGGCATTTGTACCTTACCCCCTTGCCTTGGTATTTGACACAGTGTTTTGCTCAGGAGTGATGGGTGAACACATTCAAACCTGTCAATCTCCTTTGTTTATCATCCATTTATCAACACCTGTAGCTAAATTTTAAAGCAGGTGAGATAATAATAGGCATAGAGGGAAAATGTGTATTCACAACAGCTTATTAACCTAAGTACTAAAAAGACACAACAGCAACTCAATCTGAGCCCAGACCTTCTGGCTCCTAGCAAATCACCCTCTCCAGCTGCCGTAAGGAGATCTGCAAAACATTTTGAAAGCAGTGAGAGGAGAAAAATTCCACAGAATAGCTAGAACCTCTCTCCTACTCCTCCTTTTGGACTGTTTTGTAACGATTGGAGGATGAATGTCCACTGAATCCCTAAAGTCTTTGTTTTCTTTCACTGTAAATAGTGTCTGTAGGGAAGCTGTCTTTGCCCTTGCCTATCCATCCTACAAATGTAAGTGTAAAGCAGACAAAATGGCACATGACAACAGGTTGTTTGGCACGGAGAGGGAGCGCTGTGTTCTCTCCTCCCCAAACAATGGCTCTGCTGCAAGCTGCAGTTTCAGGTTCTGTGCCTGCCCGCCGGCTGCTGTTAGAGGATCTCCAGTTTATCTTTCAGTATCTTGAAGACACTGAGACAACACTCGTTTTTCATTTGCTCTTGTTTTCCAGCCGAGGAAGGAAATACAGTTTGAGTTTGATCTGTTCCTTCACTGTGACTGAGAGAAGTAAACGTTGTGATGAAAGGATCTTTCCAAGTGCAGGCTGTTGTTTTGTGCCTCTTAAAAAGACTGATAATCATTCGTGCCCCACCTGTCCAACCACTGGAGACAGTAACAGTAACTCCCAGCATCCCGTAGGGATCCAGGGAAATAAAGGCTACAGATCTATTGTGAAATAGCTCCTCCATTCACAGGAGAGCTTGACTTGTGGAGATGAAAACCTATTACCTTGTTTTCCTGCGTGGTTTTGGATTAGTCAATAAGCTACAGAGGGTAGTTGCTGCATCTCTGTTGCGGCATGAGAAAAACAAGCAAGCATTACATAAGATAGAGATGTTTACTTGTAGCAGTCCTGATTAGGAAATTAAACAGAAATCCTGAGGTCGAGAGTGTCAGGATAGAGTTCAGAGAAGCATCTGGCCACCTGAAGGTGCATCTAAGCTTCTCTGATTTAAACTCCCAGGAGATTTTCAACAGCTCTTAGCTTTGACCAGAGTAGAGCCACTTTGCTGAAAAACTCCCTTCTAGTAATTTTGTGGGATTTTGTCCACAATTCCCAGTCAGTGTACAAGTCCCGGAAAATTAGCACATGTATGTACACGTGCATGTACCTATACAGCAAATATTTTTGCTTGCCCCATTGAATGTATTTGCAATTATTTTACACAAACATAGTTGCCAGCTTATCGCTTAGATCCTTTGTTAATTGCCTTTAATTCTCTTGTAACTCACAGGAAGGAACATCCAAATTTGCCAACCTGGACAGCAGTGTGAAAGAAAATGCGGAAAGCACACGGAGGCGGCTGCAACTTCAAAAAGATATGGTGCGTTTGGGGTCCTTTTCCTCCCCTTTTTGACCTGATAACGTGATTAACCCTGAGTGGTGAATGATATAAGAAGCAAAAACTAGAAAGGTATTTAACAAAGAGAGCGTGCAGTAGGTAAAGACCTTGAGAGTGCCGCTGTCAAGAAAAACAATCACATCAGTGCTATAGATTAGCTGATGCAAAGCGAGGGAAGCGAAAGGTTGAGACTGAATAGGCAGTCAGAGTGTTTGTTCCTGTGCAAAGCTGTATTTCACTTATGCTGTGGGTCGCAGTAAGCAGGTAATACTCTGTGTGCGTGTATATAAAGTGCAGATATATATAGATGATATCCCCCCCCTCCCCCCGCCCCATACATCTGTATATAAAGATGGTTCCAAAGCGGGATCCGTGCTGCACCCCGCTCAAGCCGTATGGCCTACGCTGAGCTGCCACGCTGTAACCGCTGTGGTTTTTAGCGCAGCCCAGCTGTCCTCCTACTCCAGTAACACCCGCCTGTGTACTGAAAGGCCGGAGGAAACGGATGTGCAAAGCTTCAGCATAGCCAGTGTGTTCAGAGATCTGATGCTGGGAACGCTCCGAGATTTCAGGATTCGGTGGTTGTACGCGGGGGCCACGTCATGTTCCCTGGCACCAATCTTCCCCTGTCCCCTGCAAGGGGATAACTGGGTGGGCAGGTTTGCTGCTCCCGCTTGCATTTGCTTCACATCCCAACCAGCTGTTGGGGGTGGACCCTGAGACAAGGGTTTGGCCTCAGTTTCAGGTCTTCCAGAAGTTTACTAAATCTGTCACATAGAAGAGTAATAAAAGATGGGTGAATACAGACATGTGTTCTTCGTTTTCAACTGCCTTGTTTCTGTCCTACAAGAAATTAATTCTGTTAACTACTCTCGTTACCCTTTAGAGAGAAATACAGGGAAACTTT